>NW_005371709.1:1545623-1560790 GCF_000412655.1 Myotis brandtii
TTTTGTGCACTGGGCCTCTAGTCTATATATATAAAAGCCTAAGCGACCGGCCGACCGGCCGGTAGCTATGATGCACACTGACCACCTGGGGGCAGATGCTTAACGCAGGAGCTGCCCCCTGGTGGTCAGTGTGCTCCCACAGTGGGAGTGCTGCTCAGCTGGCAGACGGGTGCCAGATACCAGGCTCATGGCTGGCGAGCGCAGCTGCAGTGATGCCATCCTCTCCCGTAGATGCTCCCCCTGCACACCCCAGCAGCGGCAGGCTCAGTGGGGTCTGGATGAGTGGGAGTGGCACAGCGCCCAGCCTGGACTTAGGCTTCTCCCTCGCCGCCTGCTGCTTCCCACACTACTGTGCGGGATTGATATGGACAGGGGTCTGGAGCCCCCGGAGCTGGCGGGTAAGGCTGGGCTGCAGTGGCATGGAGGTCCACTGATCCCCGCAGGCCAGGCCAAGGGACCCCACCAGTGCATGATCTGTGCACCAGGCCTCTAGTAAGATCATAATAGAGCTGAAAAACTCCTATTGCCTAGTGTTGTAGCTGTCCTAAAAGCATAGCACCATATATAACTGTTTTGTGCTGGTCTTGTTCTAGTAATGCTATTGCTATCTGCTAGAAATGCCTGGGAGCACTCACCTGGCCCCTGGTGAGCATCGCTTAGGTACCTCCCCTTCCTAACCAGTATTACAAGTGGATCTATCCTTGTGGTTCTTACTATAATTGCAATACACTACTCTTCAGCAATAACCTTTAGAACCTTCAAAGGAAAAAAGGGATTACTTATAGGTCCTAGGGTATACAAGGTATGGGTGGGGTGGGGGTCATGTGAGAATGGGCCTAGGGTTCTGCTTTTATTTGGGTGGGTTCAGGATGGAGGCCTAGTGTTTTGTAGGCTCACTCTTTATTGGTGAATTTAAAACATAAGGGGAAATTTAAAATGCAGAAAGAGAAAACAAAACAACTGGCCCCAATGGTCAGTTATTGAAATCAACCAAGATCTCTAAAACAAAGGAACCTCACTGGGGGGAGGTGGCCTGGATCTTTACCTAGTCTGGTGGCTGGCCATGTGTTTATTCCCTATAGCTTTACTTGAGGGGTGCCTCTTTGAAGTGAATACCTGAGCAATCAAAGCTTAAGACAGGCACTTGTGTTACAAAAAGAAACCTACTGTCAAGGTTTACACTACTATTATTCATGTGTTTGTGGTGATGCTGGTGCAAACAAATCTACTGTGCTGCCAATCATATAAAAGTATTGTGCGTACAATTACAGTAATAGGCTATACCAGTCGTCGGCAAACTGCGGCCCCTTGATTGTGGCTCTTCCACAAAATACCACGTGCAGGCGCGCACGTACAGTGTGATTGAAACTTCGTGGCCACACTCAAGGGGCCAAAGAGCCGCATGTGGCTCGCGAGCCGCAGTTTGCCAACCACTGGGCTATACCATTTAGGTTTGTGTAAATGCAGTCTATGATAACAGGACAAAATCGCCTACTGATAGAGCTCTCAGAATGTATTCCTGTTGTTAAGGGGCACATGACCTTAATATAAAAGATATTCAATACAAGTCTCTTATTCTTGCCCTCATCCTTCCCCCTTCTCATAGTAACATTTAAAAAAGTTTCTTATATGGTAATTTAGAACAGTTTGGAAACATTTTTTAAATAAAAGGTCAGATAGTAAATGTTTATACTTTATGGGCCATACAGTCCCTGTTACAACTACTTAACTCTGTTGTTGTAGCATGAAAGCACCCATAGACAATAGTAAACAAGAGGACATGGCCATTGTCAATAAAACTTTACTTACGGACACAGAAATTTGAATTTTTTAAAACATTTTCTGTCATGAAATATTCTTATATTGATTTTTTTTCAGCTGTTAAAAAAGCAAAGCAAAAAAAATCCTTAGCTTGTGGGTTATATTAAAGCAGGCTGGTCTTGCCCACTGGCAGTAGTTTGCCAACCTCTGATCTAGACTTTATTTATGCAAATGTAAACAAATACATCTTATTTTTTTTCTCCATTAAGGGTATGAAATATTTCTGGGTTATTCCCTCTAGAGCAAGCTTCTCATTTGCAGTATCTCAGTTTTCAGTTGGAAATTCTTCTTGCAACCACCCTAGATCTTCAGTAGCTATTCAACATTCATACTTCTTTACAAAGCTGGCTTCTCTTTCCCTTGTTCAGAATGAGGAAACTTTAGTGTGTAGTATCCTGAATCAGTAGAGCCAGAGGAGACCTTGGATATTATCTTGCCCACCTCCTTACTCCTTTTTCCAATTTATAAACAAGTAACCTGAAGTATAGAGCTTTTTTTAACTTTTATTTTATCAAAAGTAGAACTGGTACTGTAGCCCTAGTCAAGGAAAGCCTTAGTTTGATATAGGTCATAAAGAATGGGAAAATCGATGAGTATAGGAACCGCAGTGTCCACTGTCAGTGAAGCTCCCGATTTCCTTGTTCCTTTGCCTGGCTTGGTTACAGTGGTGTATGTTTCTGGAACTTTTGTCTGCCATGTGTGCTTGCAAGGGCATGTTCAGTGCACCATGGAATAGTAAAGTGGCAGGATGTCGATCGCTGCTAGGGACAATCAGAGGCCAAGGAGGACTCAAAAAAAGGGTGGGTTTGTGGTGGAAATATGAGATTTGTTGGTAAATGGATAGATAAATAAGCTTGTTTGTATGTCTAGTTGGCTTTTTTTGTTAACTTAGTTTGGGGCCAGGATTTCAGTGTCATGGAAAGAATAAAGATGAGTAAGGGAAATGATGTATTATAACTTTCATTTAATGTGTCCTAATAACTGCCTTTTTTTCTCTTTTTTTCACCTTGTGGGTTTGGTGGAAAAAGCATGTCTCAGGTTTAATAGTGCCTTGAAGACATGTTGCTATTTTATTGTTATAACCATTGTTGTCAATGCTGGGAACACTGACTGGTTAGAAGGACAGATAATGAGAAGGTATTTGGGCAAATAGGTTGGTGACAATTTAAATAGACCAAACTTTTCCATTACCTAAATAGCTAGTATGAAGCATGCCTCCTTTTACTCATGCAGTGCTTACTGATCATAGGTACACTAAATCAGCATCTGTCTCCATGAGTGGATAATCCTAGCTGTATATACCATCTCTTTCCCTCAGTTCAGCTCTATATACTCTATGTTTCACTGTTTTTTGGTCATACTTAATTTTAAATTTGTTTCCTACCTTTAATTCGTATTTAGACCTTTTCTTTATTCTTCCTATTCACCTTCAAATCTCCCAATTTAAAAAATCAGAACTCTTTTTAAAAAATATATTTTTATTGATTTCAGAGAGGGAGGGAGAGAGATAGAAACATCAATTATGAGAGAGAATCATTGATTGGCTGCCTCCTGCATATGCCCTTGACCAGAATTGAACCTGGGACCCTTCAATCCACAGGCCGACGCTCTATCCACTGAGCGAAACCAGCTAGGTTGTGTCTTTTTTTTTTCTGAGAGCAGTCATTTTATAGCTTCATAAATCATTTATCAAGATACTATTGCCAATCAAAAAGCCTGCCTGTTTGAAACTTGCTTTCTAGCAGGGAAGACAGACAATAAATTATAAATATTATTACTGAATAAATAAAGGTCATGTAGCTTAGCTCCACTTCCAGGCAGATAGGGTAGATGTACTTTTCCCTATTCTTCTTGCTAAGTGCAACTAAAATCCATGGATATTATGTGTATAAAGACTCTGAAAGGTAGTGAGAAGAAGGCAGACCAGGACTCAAGGAATGACATGGTAGTGAGTTCCCTGAGTTTTCTTTTTGTTTCACATATCACAGACTTAGAGATGAAAAGGCCAGCAACCTATAAATGCCAATGAAAGCAGGCCAAAAAAAGCCAGTTCTCTATAGCCAAAGGACTGGTAAAGGAGCAACCTAGCAACACAGAAAACTTTTACACAACTGCTCTATTCTAGCAAAACACCACAAAAAATTGTGTACCCACTCCATCATGCTATCAAAGGATAAGTGGCCAGGCTATACTCTACTCCTATAAAGCTCTAGTGTTGTTCCCCAATACCCTCGTCAGAGTGATGTCAGATAAATACAGTAGAGAACCTGGACTTGCATCCCTACTGACTGCCAATGAGGTGCTCCTTTCCTCCTTTACTGTGATGTCAGTGGAGACTACGGGGAGCTGAAACTTCCACCAAGCAATGACAAGGAGCTGCCCTTAGGTGTCAGTGGAGGCTGAATGGGTAACCTGGACTTTTATTTCCACCTGGCAGTACTAAAGCAGGGCCTTCACATCCTCAACAAGAATAGTACAAAAAAAAAAAAAAAGCCAGTTAAAAGGGAAGGTTTAAAGAAGACTCAGAGTCTCATAACAAAATATGGACATGTCCAGTTTCCTACCAAGAGCCAGATCTTGAATGAAAAAAGACAATCAATAGATGCTATCTTAGTTTTTAAAATTTATTATGTACTAGAGGCCCAGTGCACGAAATTCATGCACTCTGGGGGTGGGGGGTGCCTCAGCCTAGCCTGCGCCCTCTTGCAGTCAGGAAGCCCTCGGGGAATGTCCGACTGATGGCTTAGGTCTGCTCCTCCTGGGGAGAGGGCCTAAGCTGGCAGTCGGACATCCTTAGTGCTGCCTTGGAGGCAGGAGAGGCTCCTGCCACCACCGCTGTGCTCGCCAGCCGTGAGCCCGACTTCTGGCTAAGCGGCGCTCCCCCTGTGGGAGTGTACTGACCACCAGGGGGAAGCTCCTGTGTTGAGCATATGCCCCCTGGTGGTCAGTGTGCGTCATAGCGACCGGTCATTCCACTGTTTAGTCAATTTGCACATTAGCCTTTTATTATATAGGATTGGTTTATGGTGTACAGCTTAGTTGTTAGAAAATCATATACTTTACATAGTGTTCCCCTTGATATTTCCAGTACATAATCATCACATTATTGTCTACATTTCCTATGCTTTACTTATTTCATGTGACTATTTTTTAACTACCAATTTGTGTTTCTTAGTGCCTTCACCACTTTTACCCAGTGCCCCAATCCAACCTCCCTTCTGGCAATCACCAGTTCTCTCTATATATCTATGAGTCTGTTTCAGTTTTGTTAATTTATTTTGTTCTCTAGGTTCTACATGTAAGTGAAATCATATAGTGTTTGTCTTTCTCTGACTAGTTTATTTCACTGAGCATAATACCCACCAGGTCCATCCATGCTATCTCAAATGGTAAGGTTTTATTCTTTTTTGTTGTTTGTTAATCCTCACCTCAGGATTTTTTCCCATTGATTTCTAGAGAGAGTGGAAGTGACGGGGAGAGACAGAGAAACATTGATGTGAGAGAGAGACATTGATTGGTTGCCTCCTGCACGCGCACCCTAACCTGGGCCCCCAACCATAAAATCATTTTCAGTGCTACTTCATAACTGTAATTTTGCTACTATTATGAATCGTAATGTAAATATCTGATATGCAGGATGTATTTTCATTGTTACAAATTGAACATAATTAAAGCATAGTGATTAATCACAAAAACAATATGTAATTATATATGTGTTTTCCGATAGTCTTAGGCGACCCCTGTGAAAAGGTTGTTCGACCCCCAAAGGGGTCGCGACCCACAGGTTGAGAACCGCTGCCATGGAGGTCCTGGATTTAGGGCTTTCCTTACAGCTGATCACTTGTATCTAGCACACAAATCTTTCTCCCCAAATTGTCACCTACTGATTTATAGGTATTAACCCTTAAAAGAGGAGCATAGGATAGGTGACAGAACCATGGAAATTATTCCCTTAATAAGATTCCCCTGCACCCTTGGGAGGAGGTCTGTGACTGCACTGATTTTAGAACATTTCCTCACATTTAGAACATTTCCTGGATCCAACTGCTAGAGAATAGACTTTGAAAAGACAAGGCTGTGCTGATAAGTGATGTCACAGTTGGGCAAAAGAGCATGTGCTAATGAACCATGCAAAGCCCCAGTCACTAAAGTTGGGGTTTTACACATGTGTTTTTATGGATCTTTATTTACCATGAACATTTAGATGGTAATTGGAGCACAAATTGTCTGTTAAAATAGTTATTTCAGCTTTCCCCTGACCATTGTAATCTTTTGGTAATCCCTCTTTTGGCCCTTTCCAGCTGTCTGCCCTTTATGCAGAGAGGGGCCAGCTTCCCCTTTACTGCTGTGAGTGAAGGCTGAGCCTTAATGTGTGGCCACTTACATAGCTTCTCAGCTTTCTAGTAAAAAAAGAGGCCAGATCACTTTATATGGTAACTGGCTTCTCCAATGTGGAGAGCAACTCTGTTCACTCCCAGAGCAGATGTTCACATTGATGAAAATGACATAAATAATAGCCTTTTTCAGTTACTGAGTACTCAGTATATACCAGGAACTGTACTAAATGCTCTATCTGCCTTGGCCCATTTAATTCTCACAATAAGCACACCAGTGGGCTCTATTGTTATAATCAGCTTATAAGTGAACTTAATTGAGGATCAGAGAGGAAAAAAATTTGTGCCTAAGGTTACCCAGTTTGAGCACCGAAGTGTGTAGGAGTACAGAGTCTATACACTTAACTATCATGCCAGACTGCCTCCCTTGACTAGAATTCTTCTGTGTTGACTTTGAGGAAATGTCATCCAAATATTCTCCTGGCAGCTGGATGAAGCTGCTTGCAGCAGGAAAGGCAAATTCTCCTGAGAAGCAGATGAACAGTTATACTCCAGAGAACTCTGTTGTATTCCTGAATTGCTTCTGCCCTTGGGGCTCAAAGAGAAGACTGTGATTATTTAAGTTGAGAATTCATTTGATTCAAGACAAAATTCTTATGCATAGAGTTTTCACTATTTTTAGTTATCTGTTTTTTTATGGGGAGTTTAATCTAATTTAATTCAATTATATGAAATGTTAGTAAAAGATGTTCTGGAACTTAGAATGAAACATGTGACTCAAGGGAGGTGGATAAGTCATTAAGAATAAAATGTCTGACTGTGAGGACTGTTAAACACTTGGTCTTTGTGTAATCTCTTGAAAATCCTGAGGACCAGCTACATTTCTGTCTCCCAGAGATGGTTTAGGTGTGAGATTCTCAGCAGAGGACCTCAGGTTTCCTTGTGATTCTTATTCTTCATAAATTTAACTTAAACTACTGTGTCAGTTTAGGTCCTCTGAGAAGCACACACCAAGACAGGAATTAGACATGTCCGAGTTTTATTTGGAGAAACACCCATTAAGGGTAAAGAGGAAAGGATCAAGAGTAGGCAGGGAGAGCCTTCAGAGAGTGATGCAGGTCTGACAGTTGTGAAAGGTGCAGAAGGAAAGAAAATTGGGCAGGAAGAGCTTCAGTCCACAAAGCAGTTCTGAGAAAGTCTTGGCTAGGCTGATGGGAGTCTTTAGGAAAACATCCCCCATTAAAGAAATTTGTGCTGGGGGGATGGCCTAGCTCTCTTCACCTTCTGTACTTAGTCATTGCCTGGGAGCAGCATGGGGGTCAGAGGGTGGAGGGTAGGGTGGGGAGCATGACCTCAGAGTGAACACTGCAGTAGATCTAAAAGTACAACAGCTGGAGGCTGTCAGACAGCTAGCTATGCTTCAAGCAGCAGGTTCTCTTGAAGGGATCAGAGCTGAGTGGACCATATCTATGTCTACTACAGTTACATACTGCATTGCTAAACTGGGGTATTTTCCTAAAATTTACTGCTAGTGTCAAATGAACCAAGAAGTAAACTATTTTTTTCCTAAAAATAAATCCCCTGGCATCAAAGCGCATTGTCTAATAAGACTCCTTGATCCCTTTCTTTCTAGACCCCATACCCAACTCTTAGGCTGTTTATTTTTATTTTTTTCTGGAATCTGCTATAGCTTTGCCATGTTGGTATCTAATAATTTTTTTAAATGCTTCAAATTTATGTTATGTGTGTCGGAAGAACACGTTTGTACTTACTTTTCACTTTCACTTTTCCATAAAAATTAATCTAAAATGATAATTTTGTCTCTTGAATATATTTAAAATGTGTTTTTTCTCTCTATTTCCTGTGCTATTAGATTAGGGCAGTTCTCTCATCCTTACTTCCTTGGATTTTTTAGTAGCTTTCCATCTGTTCTCTCTGCCTCGGTCTTGTTGATGTTTGATTCACCTTCTGTACAGTACAAAACACAAATGTGACCTTTTTAGAAAACCTCCATGGCTTATTAGCATTTAGAGGGGGAAAACCCCAAGCTCCTGCTCACCTTGCTAACCTTTTCTCCTTCAATTCTCCTCCATGTGCTCTCTCTTCTAGTGCTATGGAACCAATCATAGTTCTGCTTATTGCCTGCCTGTGTATATACACCGTTCTTTGTCTAAACTGTACTCTTTTGTGTCCACTTGACACACTGCTACTAAATATCTGGTCAGGTAGCATATTCTCTTGGAAGCTTTTCTGGATTTCTGTTCAGAACTGACCCTTCATCTGTAATTGGAAGCTCCATGTTTTGTATTATAATTATTTGTACCCTTTCCATAATGGGCCAGGTTGTGTTTTATTTATATTTATAATCCTTGCCCCTAGCACAGTGGTTGGCCCATCAAAGGTGCTCAATAAATATTGGTGAACTGAACCAAAATCGAGTTACATTCCTTGTATTGCCCACAATGTCTATCACAGAGTCTCCTTGAACAAATATTTGTGAAATGGATGTAAATGAATGAAATGAAAATGTATTTAAGGAACATTAAGAAAACTCAATTTCAGTATTCATTAACTGGACTTGTTGATGCTATTTACATCTTACCGATTTTCATTATTTGAGAGCAGTTGCCTTACTTGTCTTATTATGTATATCACATTCATATGTATATCACATACGTTTATATAAATATGATGATGCAATAGGCAAGATTTGAGGGTTTGAGTTAACTGGCAAGCATGGCCTTGACATATCATTTTCATTTTCATATAACTTGTACCTGGACAATTATATTGGGTTATATCTTCAGAACAATGTCACTAGTGATGTATGACTGATCTTCATTAAAATTCCCAGTGGGTATTGTCACTAGAAAGAGAAACAGAAAAGAAATTAAACTTTATTGCTAGATGCCTACTAGAGTTTCTCTTTTACAAGTATTGCTACATATTTATTTATTTTTGTTTCATTTATCATTTCACTTATTCATTCACTCATTCATTTATCTTTTAGCTTATAGTGGTAGGTAAAAACAGTCCACAAGGAAAGAAAGTAAAGATTAGAGGCCAATTATTAAGTGCTCATTCAGGTGACATAATCTCAGAACAGCTCTATGAGGTAGTAGAAACTATTATATTCATTTTAAACATGAAGAATTGGATGTTCAGAGATGTTAACTAGTGGAGCTAGGATTTGAAGGTAGGAGTTAGTGCTCTGAAATAGCTCTATTTCAGGATTGATTTCAGAATTATTCCCATCTAGTCACGTGAAGATTGCTTCTGTAATTTATATTGCTGAGTTGTTTTCCACTCAATCCAGGAATCTGATGATACCAACTTCCATATTAGATGGCATACAGAATTAAGTTCTGAATCACCGTCATACTTATTGAATATCTAATGTATATAGTTAGAATTTTATAGATTAGTTCTTAATTTGCCTATAAGAATTATTTCTATTGAAATTGCTAATGGTTCTTTCTCAAATTCAACCAGCTAAAAGTGAATTGGGGTGGTGGGGAGGGTGTCTGCATTTAAACGGACCATGATAAATTTGGATCTGTATTTGTATACATTTATAAATGGCTTCCTCCAAGCATGAGGGAGGAATTCCATTTGGAAGCATGTTTTGAGTTCTCTGAGTAGACATCTTTAGCAAAGCTTACCTCCCTGAGTTAAAAACACTATGCACAAGAAATTATCACTGAAATTAAATGGTGGCAGACATGTCCAAGGACTAATATAGGGATTTGATCCCTTTATGAATCTTGTGATAGATGAATGTGTGGAGATGGCAACTAGTGGGCAACAAAACAATATTCGAATGGTGATAATACAAGGAAATGATATAATCATATTAGAAGCCTTGGAATGACTATTAAGAATGGCTGTGTTTACCAGAGAAATCAACTGCTTCCACAAGTCTCACCACAACGCCTGTTTTATAATATGAAAATTTGGTCATGTACATTTTCATACTGAACGTTTTTGTTAAATAAACTTTTGTAGTAGGAAAAAAAAAGGCCTCATCCTTTCCTACATTCCCCACCAAAAAAATAAGAATAAAAAAACCTGGTACAATCTGACATAGTTGCCAACTCCCCATGTGAGACCTATATTTTGCTTTTAATAAAGACAGGCCACAGTATAGCCCAAGAGGAACTCCAGTCAGACCTATAGCAGCCTCATTTCCTCCCAGTAGGAGGCCTGGTGAAGATAGATGCTCTAGATATACAGCACTGCTAATGTGGAAAGGGTTGACTGAGGAGGGAAGCAGGGGTGAGCCCTGTGTAAAGGCAGGGGCCAGGCCTATGTGTTAAGGCTAATCAGAATAGATGATCTGATTATCTCCCAGAATATAAACACTTCCAAAAGTTAATGGTTCTATTTATGTTGAAAGAAATCAAGAAACAAACTTGGTTATGTTATTTGGAATAAATCTGTGCAGATGGTAAGCAGAACCAGAAACTGTTTGAAGTTTTTGTGACAAGTTAGGGCATACATGAATATAGTAACTTTTCCTTTTTGAAAGCGCTTGATTTTATCAGCTTGTTTACCTATCTGTCACAATAGAGCATAAAACCAAGAAGCGTTTGCATAGACTGATATCTGAGAAACATGTTCCTGGTAGCTGCGAAGCAGCAAGAAAGGCATATATCAGTTTTCTGCTCTTTATTAAATGCAGTAATAAACTAGTTCTTCAAAAATCACCTAACTGGGTGTCAAATAGAGTGTGACAGTGGGCAGACTTATAGCAAGGGGTAGATATTGTCTATGTAACAAATTGCTCTCTTGCATCAGTATTTCATGCCCTGTGTAGATAAATCAAAAGCAATTTGTCACATTCTCAAAATTCACTCCCATTAAGTTGTTAAACAAAGCAAGTAATTGTTACAGAATTTTCTATTCTTTAATCTTCAAGCAAAGGACACCATTTAGGTCTCTGACAAACCTGGCTGTTTATTGCAGCCCGAACAGAACTGGTTAAGTCTTATTCTGCCTTCCAAGAGGGAGCTAAAAGTAATTGCAAAATATTTTGTCCCCCTTGGCTCTGTGCGTAGATTTAAAATTAAATTGGTTCTGGTTAGTAAGCTAGAACAGGGTAACTAAATTGAATTTTCTGAGGAATGTTGTGAATCCTATGTGGAAAAAAAACACCATACGAAGTTTGTATGTTTCCTGCTATTCTTTTTGTACTCTGCTCTCTCTTGTCCATTGTAATCTTTTCATACTTTCCTCCCTGTTGGTAAGGCCAGCCTCAGTTGTATCTCATTTGGAGTGTTATAAGCATTTTTACCTGTGACTATTTCTGTGGAAGTTTCAGACATTCCTTGTAGTTAACTTTTCCAAACACTCTTCCTCTCACAAGTGCAAGTTACTCTCTTTCTTTTCTTCTCATACACACTTTTCATGGAATGAGATTATTGTTAGCATTTTATGGAGTTTGCACAAAGGAAAAGCAAACATAAGACCAGAGACTGGGGCATGCGAAGTGTTAGTCTGTTGGTTATGTTTTTAAATCATGATCACAGATTTTAGTTCTAACTGTGACATTCTAGAGAAGATTCTAGAATTATCCCCTTACAATTAAATCTTTCCCTGCTTCTCATTTTAAAAAATATTTTAACATTTATTTTCTTGGTGTAAAACTAATGCTTGCTCATTGTAGAAAATATTAAAAATTTAAAGTTATAGAAAGAAAAATATAAAAATTGTTTCAAAGCTTAGTGAGGTATATAGAAGTATATAGGAGAAAAAAATAATTTTACTATCAAAAGATAAAAATATGAATGATATCATATTTCCTTCCAATTTTTTTATTGCATAAAATTTTCTGTATTGAGCTTATATTGTGTATACATTTTGAATTTTTTTTTAAATCTTGGGAAGTTTTATAATGTGTGTGTGTATTGTTTTTTTTTTTTCTTTTCTTAAATTGATCTTTGCTGTAGGGGCCTGGCCTTGGGGTATGGTCTATCACATAGCGCTCTTCCATTTTTCTTTAAATGTTTAGGTAGCAGAGCATCTGAAATGTGATAAAATTAGCTTCAGTTTGATGGGAGATGGATGTCCATCTTCTAAGCTCTTCTCCCTTTGCCCTTGAATGTAGAGGGCAGGTATCTTAGTGCTGCCACAGCTCAGATGTCCCAGCTTCCATTAGGTTGATTTTTTAATAAACACTCATTCTCTATGTAAGAAGATCAGACATAGATCTGATGTTACAGCAGATTACTAAATGTGGCTGGCCTGGATTAAGAAGTGTTTGCTATTTAGTCTTTAGGCAACATATTGGAGCAATCTTAATTTTTATTTTATGGTTTCTTCCCGGAAGATTAAGGCTTCAACTGACACTAAATTGTGTGGGTTTGAGAAATTATAGTGCTTTCTGTTTTGTTTTGTTTTGCCTTTTATTTTTGTTGAATAGCACTAGGCCTCATAATGCTTAAGTACTCCATTTTTACCTACTAAAATTTCACTTCTCTCACTGATCTTATGAGAAACAAACAAACAAACAAAAATTAACTGCTTACTTGATTCCCCTCAGTTATTTGTGCATTTGAGGTTCCACCAGTCATTCAGTATGTTACTTTGCTCGCTTTTATTAAAGAAGCATCCCTACTTCTTTTTAATTCCTTAAATTGTTTCCTTTCAAGAGATTGGTTTAAAATTTTTTGAAGATCCATCTTACAGGCTCCCAATGAAAGCTTTAATTTCATTTTATTTGCTCTGATTCAGGCATTTGAAAGCCATGGTGGGCACTTAGTGGTTCACATCCCCAGGCTCTGTCAGTGGCATTTGGGCTGCTCATTTGGGAAAATTTAGACCAGTTTTTCTCACAAATAAAGTGTTTTTAAGATGGTATTTTCTGATAAAATTTCAGTCTTCTCTGAGGCCAATTATTTTTCAAAGCATTTCTGGGCCCTGCTTTGCCTATACTATGCACTAACTAAAGATACCATGAGAGGTTATGGAGATTTACACAAAATATGCTTCATTACATGAAGATAGATTACAAATGATTTCTGTCCTACAGCTCATTTCAACAGTTCTACCATTAAAGGAGATAAATAATTTAAACTGTTGATTGACTTCCAATGTGTACAATATGCAAGCTTTAGGGGCAGTGACTTGAATCATCTCAATTTGATTACAGGACCTCTATAGGCTACTCAAGGTTTCAGTATAAAGAGATGGGGTTCTTTTTTTTTTTTTTTTTTTTAACATTTTGCAATGTTGTTGCTTAGTTAGATTACAACTCTACTTTGGCTATAAATTATTTAATATAATTCTTCAGTACATTTCTTTTGAGTATCTGAAATCTTTGAATAGAGCTTCTTTAGCTAACATATAAGAAAGAAAAGGGAGATATAAGAAAGAAGAGAAACTTAAACTCATACCAAATGGCATTGCTAGAGAATTATGTTCTACAGAGCATGGTGTCTAGCTGAGGCAGATGTTAACAATTCACTGGGTTGATATTAGAGATGTTTATTACAGAGAACAAAGTCAGTTGCTAAGTATAGGACTTTTCCCTCTTTTTGCATCTTCCTTAAATTCCATATCCACTCAGTCCCCAAGTCTTATTCATGGTAATCTCTCTTCTTATCTTCAGTGCCATTGCATTATCAATGTATTTGTTATAAACATTTATTACTTAACTAGTGGCCCGTTGCACGAAGACTCGCTCAATAGGCCTTTCTTCCCTTGGCTGCTGGCACCAGTTTTCCTCTGGCGCCCGGGACCCAGGCCTTTGGTCCGGCCGCAGCAGTGAGGCTTGGCTTCTCCGCTCTGGCTGCTCCCAGCCCCTCCTTTTTTTTTTTTTTTTTCCAGCTCCTCAAGCAGAGCCCAGGGCTGGCTGGAAGCCTGGGTTGCCCCCGGTGACCCAGGCCCCCAGCCACTCCTTGAGTGGAGCCCAGGCCCACAGCCCCTCCTTGAGCGGAGCCCAGGGCCGGTGGGAAGCTTGGCTTCCTCTGTCGCCGAGAGCAACCCAAGCCTCTTGCTCACTCCAGCTCCGTGGCTGCCGCCATCTTCAGTCATCTTCAGTCTTTGCTCCGTGCCTGCGTATGCAAATTAACCGCCATCTTTTTGGATTTATTTGCATAGTTGCTCTGATTGGCTGGTGGGTGTAGCGGAGTGGCGGAGTGATGGTTAATTTGCATGTTTCTCTTTTATTAGTGTAGATATGATCTGGATACTACATTATCATATTTAGACACATATCATATTAATGATTCTGCAAAGGTAGGTATTATTGTCTGTATTTTACAGAAAAGGAAACAGAGGTTTGGGTAGATTATGTCATTTCACAAGGTTAAATAATGTGTAACTTTTTAAACCCATATCCATCTGGCCCCAAAACAAATTCATCCATTGCTTGTTCTATTTGTGAAAGCCTTCTAATTTTCCTGCCTTCACCTCCATTTAATTTCTAACTCCTTTCTTTCCTTTTTTTGCAGCAAAACTATGTTAATATTAAAATATGCAAACATCACTGCCCTCAATTGCCTAAACAATGAAGTCTAAACCTCTAGGCTTGTTTCAATTCAATCCTAGCTGGATCCCTCTCGCATCTCTGACTACTCTTTTACCCATTTCCTATTTTTCTACCTCCTGGCTCCCTGTGCTTCAGCTATTTATGGTTCAGATTTGTTGGCATTATCTGAATGTTTCCTACTCTTTAACATTTTTGTTGCTATTTCAGTTGCCTAGAACACACTCTGCCTGACTCTTCTTAGTTTGTGAACTCCTACTCATCTTTCTAGACCAGCAGTTCTCAACCTCTTTCACAGGGGTCGCCTAAGACCATCAGAAAACACATGTTTTCGATGGTCTTAGGAACTGAGACACCGCTCCTCTATCCATCTCCAGGCGGGTCCGCCCACATGCAGATACGCCCACATAGGAGTACCCGGCATGATGACATCATCGTGCCAACCCCATCACATACACCCCGTACAAATACAGGTGTATGTGACAGGGTTGGCACCATAATGTACTTATGCGGACCAGTCACAC
>NW_005371709.1:1562782-1587582 GCF_000412655.1 Myotis brandtii
TTTCCAACAACATATCTTTGTGAAACAGGGTTTTCCAGCTTGTTGGTTATCAAGTCTAAATACAGAAGTAGACTTGTTGTGGAAGATGATCTTCGCTGTGCTCTTGCAAAGACTGCCCCGAGAATTTCTGATCTGGTGAGATAGAAGCAATCTCACCCTTCGCACTGACATTGGCTTTTTACGCATACTGTTGCAAAATGTAGCAATGTAGTTTACTGTTGTTATATTAAGACTGTTACCCATGCTACACCATGCTTCAAGACAAAATTTCATTTATTTGTAATTAGAAATAAATATTTCACAATATATAATTACATATTGTTTTTGTGATTAATCACTATGCTTTAATTATGTTCAATTTGTTGTGGCCCCACCCCATAACAAAGAAACAGAATTTCCAGAGGATGAGGCCCAGAAATCAGGATTTTTAAAAGATTCCCAGGTGATTCTAATGTGTAGCCAAGGTTGAGAACCACTGATCTAGATCAAGTGTCAGCAAACTTTTTTCTGTAAAAAAAAAAAAAAAGTGAATATATTTGGCTGGGATCTATCATGTCTTCTCCTTCTCCTCCCTTCTCCCCCAACTCTTTTAAAATGTAAAAACTGTTCTTAGCTCTCAGGACAATGAAAAAGCAGGTCACAGACTGACCTAGGTGAAGTAGGAGAAAGAAAAAACACCAGAGGCAAAGAGACCTGTTAGAAGGCTATTACAGCACTCCATAGTAAGGATACAGAGACCCCAACTAGGGTGAATGAGTGTAACTGGTAGGAGAACTGACAATACTGGGTGTGGAGAAAAAGCTTAAATAATTGTGCTCAAACCTCCCCAAGTTTCTGTACCAATCCAGACTGTGTTTTAAAAGTGTAGCAAGTATCACACGATCTCATTTATATGTGGAATCTAATGAACAAAATAAGCTGATGAACAAAATAGATCCAGAGACATGGAATAAATAATATTGTGTTTATTATACAATAAATATTAATAGATGACATTTGTTGAGCAGTTTTATGCAAGATACTACTTTAAACTTTCTACCTGCACAAAGTTGTTAAATATTCACAACAACCATATAAGATTGGTAGATGTTAACCAAAGGAGGTTAAACAAGACATGAAACAAGAAAGAACCACATAAGTCACTTTAACACAGTGTTGGTGTCACATTTTTTAACAATAATTTGTTGTTATACATCAAGAGCTTCAAAAATATTCAAAGCTAGAATATTTAAGAACATAATAATGTTCTAAGATGTTAGGCAATAAATAATGGATATAAGATACATACACAATGTAATTATGACTTTATGTAATATTCAGTATATTAGCATAAAGAAATTAAAAGGAAACATATTACCATACTCTCTTAGTCCATTCAGGCTGCTATAAAAAATATCATAAACTGGGTGGCTTATAAACAACAGAAATTTATTTCTCACAGTTCTGGCGGCTAAATGTCCAAGATAAGGTATCAGGGTGGTTGGGTTCTGGTGAAGACACTCTTCCAGCTTACAAACTGACTTCTCTTCGTATCCTCTCATGGTGGAAGGGATGAGGGATCTCTCTAGAGCAGTGGTTCTCAACCTTCCTAATGCCGTGACCCTTTAATACAGTTCCTCATGTTGTGGTGACCCCCAATTTCATTGTTACAAATTGAACATAATTAAAGCATAGTGACTAATCACAAAAACAATATGTAATTATATATGTGTTTTCCGATGGTCTTAGGCGACCCCTGTGAAAGGGACATTCAACCCCCAAAGGGGTCGCGACCCACAGGTTGAGAACCGCTGCTCTAGAGTCTCTTTTATAAGGGCACTAATTCCATTCCTGAGGGCTCTGCCTTCATGACCTACTCAATTCCTGAAAGCCTGTATCTGAATGCTTTTATATTGGGCATTAGGTTTTCAACATATGAATTGGGGAGTAGGGATGCACAACGAGACCATAGTACACACTAACACTGGTTACTTCAAGGAGACAGAATTGTGGGTGATGTGTTAGAAATAATGTCCCCAAGTTTTCCGAAATCACTCACAGCAGCTTCCTGTAAGTGAATAATACAGTTTAGTTTCTTAAAGGCATATAACATTCAGAAAATTATTATATTCTACAAAAATTATAGAATCCTAGATTTTATTGATAAGAGGAGCCTCAGGCAAACATTTGTTTTTCTGAATGCAAAAAGGCATCATTATCTCTATTTGGCACAGACAAAAACAGGCTGCAAAGGATTCTATGATTTGTCAAAATCTCTGTAAAGTAGTCATTCTTCCCTCTGGGTGGAAAATTAAGCAGGTTGTTTCATCTTCTCAGATTCTCACGCAGTATACAGTATGTATACACAAACAAAGAGGCAATAATTTAGAGCATAAGTTTTAGAGTGAGAAGGAACTGGCTTTGAGTCCTTACTTCATCATTTCCTGGCTGTGTAACTCTATCTAGACAAGTTACTTTATCTTTGAAAGCCTTAATTTCTTTATCTATAAAATTGGCATAATAATAGTACTTTCTCATAGCATTGTTGTGAGAATAAAATTTTAAATAAGATATTGACTTGCTTAACCAAATACGTTGAAATTATTGTTATTATAAATATTAAATGAATAAATTACCTTCATTATTGAGTTGTTATAATATGCTAGCACTTTTAGTTATTGGCAAATGTTTAACTAACTATGCCTTTATACTAAAGTAGGGGCCTAGTGCATGAATTTGTGCACCTTGAGAGGAACTGTGGGCCGCGAAGCTGTGGTGGGCACAGGGGCGGGTCTTGGCCCATCCTCTTCACCCCTGCCCGGCCCCTCCTGCTGCGACCCTCTGGTCCCCTGTCTGCCGGCAGCCTTGCTCCTGCTGCCGCGGCTCCCATGCGCTGATGGCGCTGGCCCCGCTCATACCCGCTGACAATGTTGAGCGATTGGGGCTGGTGCCAGCAGCGGGTACAAGTAGGGCTGTCACCAGCAGTGGGTGCGAGAGGTGATTGCCAGCCCCAATCGCCCTTCAGGAGCAGGGGGAGGCAGAGAAGCCCTGAGGGACAATTGGGGCTGGCAGCCGCTGCTTGCACCCACTGATGGCATCGAGTGATCGGGGCCAGCACCCGGTGCCAGCAATGGGTGCAAGCAGGGCCGGTGCTGGCAGCAGGTGTGAGCACCTGGCAGGACTGTGGCACGCAGGAGCAAAGAATTTTTAGTAACCACCAGAGGCTCATATTGATGATAGTGACTGGTGCCCCACTTTGATCTGGCACCTCTGCTCACCTGTTCCACTATCCCACCGCTGCCAATGCCCGCTATGTTCCACGTGCGCCCCCTGGTGGTCAGTGCACATCATAGTGACCAGTTCAGTTGTTTAGTTGTTCCACTGTTCCGTCTATTTGCATATTAGCCTTTTATTATATAGGATTTCCCCCTTTTGCTTGTCCCTGAAATAATTCCAGTTCTTCCACTTTTCCTCTGATGATCCTTTGGCACCTCTGACTCTGATTCTCTAAGTTTTCTGTGGCTTATTCAGTTGTCAATTACTGAGTTGAACAGCATAACTGAGCAAGAACCTGATCAACTGTTTAGTGTCCTGGGTTACTTAGAGACCCTATGACGTTCCTAATAGCAGAATTTCTTCACAGTGAAACTGCATGGCAGTGTTTCATATCTCCTTGGCTTGTGGTTTGGTTGCCCAGAAAGTGATTCTGAGGTAGAGATTAGCATAGAGGGAGTTTTTGAAGAGTGCTTTCAGGAGCAACGCTTTTGGGGAAAGAAAAGGAGGCGGAACTGGGCAGAGGGAGAAGTTGATTTGTGATACATTCCAAACAAGGGCTCAGGAAATTCAGCCAAAGCTCTGGAGCTGGGATGGCCTTTCAGAGTGCAGATGAGGGCATCAAACCTTCAGACCTGAATCAGTCAGTCATTGGATGGAGGCTGTATGGCTTTGGAAGAAGCAGCCATTTTCAGCCAGTGGCAATTCCTGGTGAGGGGTGTAAACTGGCAGCACTCACAGATGTTGAAGTGAGTCATTTAATCCCCAAGAGAGATCTTGTGGGTGCAACATAGCATTCGCTATAGCTTGTTTTGTGCAATTATTTCCCCTAATCCTGGAGGGCATTGTCTTCCATTTTCTCTGTTGCATATCATTGGTTCAGTTTTCAATTGTATCCTTCTGGTCTTGTCTCAGAACTTAGAGCATCTAAATACAACAAAGAGCTTTTCAACTCATGATCAGTAACTCTTAACCTATTCCTTCCTAGTGTTTTTATGCTTATGAATATAACTGCTTAGGTCCTCATTTGTGAGAGATTTGAACTACAGTAGAACTTCTTGTTTAAATTATTCTGGAAGAGAATATTGTCCTCACTGAGATAACTTCACTTTCACTTTTTAAAAGAAAATGCATATGATCAATACGGGTATGTCAAGCTCATAGCTCTCACTAAAATTCATCCTACCCTTCAAAGCTCTGTCTTCAATACCATTTTTTTTTTTTTACTACACCTATGTTCTATTCAAGCTTACTATCCAGTTGGTTTTTGTCTCTTCCAACCATGATCTAACCCTTCTTCCATGTTATTCTCCATCTCCTCAGTCAGTCTTGAAATCATTACATTTCTGCTATTTTCTTTTCTTCCAGAAATGATTAAAATTTCATCTGTTACTCTCAGTTATAAGAAAAAATATTGTATTTATCATTTTTCTCAGATCTTAGAGCACATTACTAATTTGATTCTCACTAATTTACAAAGAAATTTGATAAAGCAACAATTGTTTGTAAAAAATATTAATATGTCACAGTGTACTATAGCATATAGTTTACAAAATAGTTTCATATCATGTTTACATTTAATTATTACAATAACCCAGTGGGCGGCATTTACTCTATTTTACGGTTTAAAAACTGGGACTCAAGGTAATTAAATAACTTATTTAAGATCACAAAGCTTTTAATCCATATTTTCTGACTCTAAGTCTAATGGCAAAGTCTGTGCTCTCTTAGCACTTTTACATACTTTAATTATGGTACATGTTCATTTATACTTATAATAATAAAAAGCATAATATGCTAATTAGGCTGGACGACCTTCCAGATGAAGCCAGGGCTTCGAGGGAAGCCCGGGTCCCGGGTGCCAGAGGGAAGCCTGGATCACGGGTGCCAGAGGGAAGCTGGTGCCGGCAGCCGGGGGAAAGAAGGCCTACTCTTGCACAAATTTCGTGCATTGAGCCTCTAGTTTTAATTATGTATTTACATATCTGCCTCCCTTACTAGACTGTAAAGTTTTTTAGGGAAGGCACCAGGTCTTATTTGACTTCATACCTTCTTTGATTTCTTTTACTTTCTTGCCAGCTCAGTAATTTTACAAGATATTCTTATATTTTATTCAGAATTTAATTTTTATGCAAGTGAAGTTATGTTCAGATTATCTAATTTGCTGTCTGATTAGAAATGCGATCCAGGTATATTCTTTTAATATTTGGTATTCTAGTTCATGACTTTCTTGTAATTTGACTTTATAAGTATAGATGTTTGCATGGAATGCATACCCTTTCATGTTCAGCTTTGTGACTGTGTGACAGTTACTTAATTTTTTAAAGCCTGATTCTAAAAATGAGGGTGAGCTCTAATCGGTTTGGCTCAGTGGATAGAGCGCCAGCCGTGGACTGAAGGGTCCCAGGTTCAGTTCCAGTCAAGGGCATGTACCCTGGTTGCGGGCACATCCCCAGTAGGGAGTGTGTAGGAGGCAGCTGATCGATGCTTCTCTCATTGATGTTTCTAACTCTCTATCCCTCTTCCTTCCTCTCTGTAAAAAGTCGATAAAATATATTTAAAAAAATAAAAATGAGGGTGACAGTGATACCTACTTCATAGTATTATTTGCAGGAATTAAATAGGATAATGTGCATAAGGCTCTTAGACCAGTATATGGCATTTGGTAGTACTCAAGTTACCTACTCACTTCCTCCCTGCTTCAGGAGAGAGGACAGCTCTACAAAGGTTTAACAACAAAAGTGTTAATGTCTTTTCAACAATGTACTTCTCACTTCTGTCACAGAAGTTAGCCACAGTTCTTGGCTTTAGGAATAATTAAAATCATTCAGTGGGAACAAGAGACTTGTCATAAGGCAATTTATTTTCATTGTTAGTTAACTGGTTGATGAATTAGTTTGTGGTTTTTGGAAGTTGGGACTGGAACTCAACTCAGTTGTAAATATCTTATTTGTTCCTATATTGTTCTGCAAAAGATAGTAGAGCGTTCTTTTGCTCAGGAAACATCTGAGAGTTCATAAATTTGAGAGAGTAAGAGAAAGGTTCATATTTGTTTATTTCTGATAGATTTCCCATATTTACTCTCATGCCTTGATCATGATAAGCACTTAGTAAATATTTGCTGAATTAAGAAGAAGATGGATTTGGTGGTGTCAGAACATATTGAATAATTTTATTCCAAATTTATTCCAAAGTTCAGTTAGGATCTTTGGGATTGTGATGGGACCTTGGTTGTCATTTTAGGGGATGACCTTTGACAGTAAAGGATTTGAATAAAACAACAGAGATATAGTGCACCTAATCCCAGTGTGCCTCTTATTTTCTGATAACATTTATTTTACTTAAGTGTTTCTTTTTTTCTATTCCTCTCACTTAATTTTGAGAAGAATATTTTTCAACTTTATACTCATCTTTATTTTATGTTCCCAATCCCTAGTATTATGTCTGAAAGATTTGTGACAAAATGCTAGAAGTATAAATAATTCTCTCACACTCTCAATTTAAGAATGTAACAATTATTAAATTTATTACTTACATTCCATGAATCAGTTAGAAATAAATGTTCTATATTTATGGGTTTCAAATGCAATGGTTTTTATGGTTTGAATTATTTATTCCATTTATTCTTTTCCTTGTTTATGGGGTTATTTTGAAATTTTTATGACCTGTTGTTTAAAATAGTTTCCATTGGTTATTGGGGCTAATTTGGATATGGTTTTCTTTTGTTTGTTTCTTCCTGAGTTCAATTGATATTTAGAGTAAATACTTTGATGGAGTGACCAGAGACGTTTAAAATGTAATCCTATCAGTAAAATAGCCATGTCAAAAGTATACCGTCTAGTGTGCACACACCATAAAGATGTTCTAGCTATCAGGATGGCTGGGCTTGGTGCCCTTTTACAACACAAGTGAGCCAGAACTGTCATTGATTAAAATATTTTTTACCTGGAAGGTTTTGTCTGTTTTGTTTCATTTGTTTGTTTTCATCTACTGAATTAATTTTTAATTGCATTACATAACAGTACCATATTAATATTAAAAAAGTATTTAAAAAGAAAAAAAACAGAATAACTCAATTTATCCAAATAGATCAACTAATTTCATTTTTCCCCTGTTCTTTTCTAACCCTTATATAAATGTATGCACATTTTTGTATAGTTGAAATCATAGTGCACAAGCAATTTGGGTCATGCTTCTTCACTTAGCATTATGTCATACATATTTTCCCATAATATCAAATATCATCTACCCCTTATAATAATGGTAATAGCTTCTCAATTATTGATTAGGTTTTAGCTTGTTTGTTTTTACCACTTTTCATTATTGAACATTTAGATTTTTTTTTTTTTACTATACTCAGTTTATCTACAAATTATCTCCTCAAACACTTTGTTTCTTTTTCACAATTATTTCTTAAGGATGAATTCTCAGAAGTGAGGTTATTGGGTCAAAGCTATCCTATATAATAAAAGGCTAATATGCAAACCGACCGAATGGCTGAACGACCGGTCTCTATGACGCACACTGACCACCAGGGGGCAGACGCTCAATGCAGGAGCTGCCCCCTGGTGGTCAGTGCGCTCCCACAGGGGGAGCGTTGCTCAGCCAGAAGCTGGGCTTATGGCTGATGAGTGCAGTGGCGGTAGTGGGAGCCTCTCTTGCCTCCATGGCAGCGCTAAGGACCCCGCAGGCGGACATCCCCCGAGGGGTCCTGGACTGCAAGAGGGTGCAGGCTGGGCTGAGGGACCACACCCCCTCCAGTGCACTAATGTCGTGCACCGGGCCTCTAGTTTTAAAATAAGTGGGGCCTTGACTTATGAGTTTAATTCGTTCCGTGACGGAGCTCGTAACTCAAATTACTCGTATGTCAAATCAACAGTGAATGAGTGAGACACGTGATGCTGGGCTGATGTTGTGGCGTTCACTGTGACGTTCGCTGCGCCAACTAGCAGTGGGGTATCTGAAGCTGGCTCATAACCCGAATTTTAGCTCACAACTCAAAGCAAAAAATCGGCCGAGAGAGGCCTGTATCGCGAAAACTCGTTAGTCGGGACACTCGTAAGTCAAGGCCCCACTGTACAAAGTTTTTTGGCCTTTTCTGACTTTAGAAAAGGTGATTTCTGAATAGTGACTCTGACTAAAAGTTATTCTGAAGCAATTTCCTTAACTATAAGAATGTAAGTGATCAGTCTCCACTAACAGATTCCAATGGAAAATAAATGTAGAGATAATGGAAAGATGGATCTATTTACTAAATTCAGCAGGGCTGATGACCATGTACTGCTGGGCTTTCTTTGGAACTTATCTTCATGTCTATGTGTTTTGTGTGCTTGTGTACATGTGTTTAAAGGCCTGTCTATCTATTAATTTCTGCAACTGGTCTTTTTGTGTTCCTACTTTTCTTTTTAAATTGCTTTAATAATTAAAGTTTAATTGTATTTTTCTGGACATCATACTTTTTTTTGCCAAGGCTTACATTTCCTGTTTTCCAGAGGGTACATTTGCAACAAGTTTGACAAATGCATGTCTTTTATCTCTCTTCCATGCAGCTTCTCTTACTCCTCCTTTGGTAGATTCTCCCTTTAACTTTTCAAGATTGCATAATTTCTGCCCCTCCTCCTTTTTCATTTTTTGTTGTTTTTGTTGTTGTTCATTTCTGATCTGCCAAATTGTTTTCCTTGAAAGCTTATCCCTGTGAATATTTCTTGGATTAATCCTAATTTACTTTTGAACTCTTGCCACACCTCAGATGCTTTCATTCCTGACCCTATGGCTTTCATAATGCCTCTCTGTCTATTCTTGCTTCCCATTTGCTAGACTCACTGATCCTATGTTGTCCACATGGTTCACATTTTTAAATCAGAAACATCTGCATGGGGAGGAGATGCTAATAATAAATAATTAAATTTAGCACTTTTCATGTCTTAGACCTCTTTATCCATGTTATTTAGTTATTTCACACAACAGAGCTAGTGGATAATATCAATTTTTTTTCTCCCACTGCAGAAACAGAGGGTGCTAATAACTTGAAGAAATTGAGGTAAATTGAGATCCAATCCTGGTATTCATGCAATATTAAAGCTGATATTATGATTCCTGCTTTGGCTTTATAAAAATTAACTTATACTGTATGTGTTCTATAGAGCATTATCAGAGGTAATTTTATAGATTTTGTGATATAGGAAATCTCATTGTTTAGCATTGTAATCATTTGAAATTTGTGACTTTTTTGATAGTCAGCACTGAGGCATTCCTTTATGCTATTACTAGACATTTACAGAGAACTCCAAACCATAGTTTCTGCTTTGCCTTCTTCGGAAAACAGAAGGTTGAGAAGGATTTGGCTGTATTGTGTCTTTTACATGAATCTGACTAATTTCAAATTAAACACATTGAGATTTGGCAACTTTTTTTAAGCAACTAGTTATACTAATATATCTTCCAAATTAATGATTCAGTCTATCACTTCCCTGCTTAAAAAATATATATTCTGGAGTCCCGTTTCCTGCTGCTGAATTAAGGAAATACTTTAGGAGCCATACCTGGCTGTCTCTTTATTAAATACATCCATCTTTTCTTGTGCTTTTCCAATCCTCTCAACCCTTTCCTTACTCCCTAATCTCCATGCCTGGTAAATCTGCTCATTGGGCCATTCCAGTATCCAGCACTAAACCTGGATTATGTTAGGATCTCATGTTCATTCAACTCTTTGTTGAATGGATGAATCTCAAAAGCCATTCTAATGAATCTTTTTATCTCTCTCCTTTGAATCTTCTTAACTCTTCAGGAGTTTCCTATGGTGCTCTTCTCTTAGTAGGCTTTGTATCTGAGTCATTAGCATATATCTCTTCTGACCCCTGGTAGACCTTTCACTCCCTCTGGCTAGAAATTATGTATTTCTCTGTGTTAAGGCATTATACATAATAGATGCTCTATAAATATATATGGAGTTGGGCATATGTGAAAGTAAAAATCTTTATTAAATATATTCTACTAGATCAGATTGTCAAGCCTTTTATTTAGTCTAAGAAAATAAGGTTTTACCTTATGAGTTTTGGATGTATCAGTGCATATAATTCATGTATAGATTATACAAATATTTACAATATTTCTTCTTCAATCTTGTTTTTGAAAAACCATGTGGCAGATTTATGATAGAGAATTATAAGAGCTCATGGCAAAAATAATCTTAGAAGGACTAAACTAGTCTATAAATGTCTTTATAAAATTCTTCATTTTGTATATCTTAATATTGATACCTCAAAAAAACTTTTCAGATTTTTTTATCCTAAAGTTTTAACAAGATACTCATAAATTGATTGTTTTTTTTTCACAGATAATATGGACACTAAGAGGATATTTATTTTTCTATAGCTGTTTTTTTTGTCTAAACTTTCAGCAACTTTCAGGTTGTATGCTCTGTCTTCAGGTTTTACTATGATCCCAGAGATTAAGATATTAATTTTGATACTTTGAGTGGAAACACAAAACCAAAAACAAAAAATACAGATAGGTTTATTTAATATACTCTATGGAACTAAGTAAGCATTTCCCAGTTCTCGTCGGCCTTAGCTCTGTTCATACCAGAGTATATTTTTTAGCCTCTACATAATTTAGCTTCTTTTTCCCTAACAAATTAAGAAAACAATTTCTAAGTCCTGGATTTACCTTCTGGTGTTTCCTTTATGTACTTTGAGGCAGCATGGCAAAAATGTCTACTCCTGCTCTGCCAACATTTTTACTTTTAAAAAATTTCCAGTACTATCCTTTTTCTGGAGCACCCCCAAATCAGCTGCTTAACATTTGCATCTCTGAACAGTTATGAATATAAAATTTAGCACCTATTGGAACCTTCTCATCACCTCTCCTAAATTCACTCACTTTAAAGCACCAGCAAACAATGTACTTTGTTGCAGATTTCCTGAAAAAGCAGAGGAGTTTATATCATTTATTCCACAGCAACACCTCCAAAACCCTTATCAGATATTTCTACTAGTCAAAGTCTCTCCATAGCCTTGCAACTATCAACAATTTTCTTTCCTTGTTTTTTCTCCATGCACATATCAGCTTTCTTGGCTCCTTTCTCTACCAGGTTTTCTATGAGAAGTTTTCAGTTTCTCATCCCTTATTATGCAGATTTATTGAGGTTAGTTCTAGTTCCTACCTGCAGAATTATATATCTAAATCCATCACAGGGCTCAATAAAAAAAACAACAGCAAACCCAAAGGACCCTTAGTAATAGGATCTACGTTGCTTAGGAGGCATGATCTTCTTTTATTATTTGAGGGGTCTTACTCCAAACTCTAAGCGTATAAAATATTTATTTCAATTAAGTCCTGTGCTCTACCCCAAAGAATCTGTCTTATCAGTTTCCAAGAGAATAAACAATTCTGTAT
This sequence comes from Myotis brandtii, assembly GCF_000412655.1. Lineage (NCBI taxonomy): Eukaryota > Metazoa > Chordata > Mammalia > Chiroptera > Vespertilionidae > Myotis > Myotis brandtii. The sequence continues at coordinate 1,574,432 of NW_005371709.1, forward strand.
ATTGTTGTTACGTCTAATCTCTCCATCAGAGTGGCTTAAATGGAACATATTTTGGAATTTGGAAAAGGAAAGATACACAAAAATCTGCTAGAATTTTGTCCAAAGTACTAGGTGTTGTGAAGGAATTCCTGTTGGGAGTATTAAATAAGACAGTTAATAGATGCAGTATCTGGCTATACTTATTGTTATTTATTATTATTGTTTATTATTTATGGTTGTAAATTTTACTAGATTCCAGAGTAAAATAATATGCACTAATCTTTTAAAAACCAATACATTAGAACTCTAATGTCTAAATGAGTTTTAATTCCTTAAAGTAATTCTTATTAGAGGTCAGACACATACTATAGCAATGTTTTTATTATCCTAAACACTTTTGTTCAGAAGAATTAGCTTTCAAGCAGCTATGTCAAGACCTCATCTGAAGAAAACCAATTTCACTCTAATGTAATTAAGAATTGTTTTTTACTCCAAATGTAATTAGGTAGTTTAGTCACAAACTTTCTTTACTAACTTTTCTCCAAATTGCTTTTGATTTATCACCAGTAAGGTATTTATTTAAAACTAGAGGCCCCTCGGCCTGGCCTGCTCCCTCTTGCAATCCAGGACCCTTTGGGGGATGTTGGAGAGTTGGTTTCAGCCCAATCTCCACAGGCTAGGTTGCTTAGGCTTTTATCTATAACTAGGGGCCCAGTGCATGAATTGTTGCACCTTGAAAGGAACTGTGGGCCGTGAGGCTGGGGTAGGCACAGGGGCAAGTCTCAGCCCATCCTCCGTGTCCCTGCCCAGTCCAACCCACTGCAGCCCCCAGTCCCCTGTCTGCTGGCAGCCCCGCTCCTGCTGCCACCATTCCCACAAGCGGCTGGCACCTGCGCCGGCCCCTTTCACACCCGCTGACAGTGTGGAGCGATTGGGGCTGGCACCAGCAGCGGGTGCAAGTGGGGCCGGCGCTGTCAGTGGGTGCCTCTCCCACCTCCTCAGCAGCGCTAAGGATGTCTGACTGCAGCTTAGGCCTGCTCCCCGCTGGCCAGTGGACATCCCCCGAGGGCTCCTGGGCTGCCAGAGGGATGTCTGATTGCCAGCTTAGGCCTGATCCCCCAGGGAGTGGGCCTAAGCCAGCAGGTGGACATCCCCCAAGGGGTCCCAGACTGCAAGAGGGCACAGGCCGGGCTGAGGGACCACCCCCCCAAGTGCACAAATTTTTGTGCACCGGGCCTCTAGTATCTATATAAAAGCATAAGTGACCAAACGACTGGTTGACTGGTTGCTATGACACGCACTGACCACCAGGGAACAGATGCTCAACACAGGAGCTGCCCCCTGGTGGTCAGTGTGCTTCCACAGTGGGAGTGCTGCTCAGCTGACCGACCCAACCCAGCAGCCCACCAGCCCAGCAGCAGCCACTCACTCTCTCTAGTCCTGCAGGTCCAATCTCTGGAGAACGGGCCAGGCACTAATGGACTGGCACCGCAGGCATGATCCTGACAGTGCTGCAGGCCTCCTGAAAGTCGGCCTTGGGCACTGCAGCCGCTTCCCTTCCCTAGATGTGCCACAAAGAAGAAGTGATATAAAAGTGGCCATCAGTTGGCTCCTGACAACTGGCATGAACATCAGCAGGACGGATCTGGATCTTGGGCTGGCAAGGGCGTCTCACGGCCTGCCCGGAGGGCTGATTTCGTCCCAGTCCCCCCACAACTCCCTTGGGGCAGGCACCAGACACAGGGCTCACGGCTGTCAAGTGCTGCTGTGGCAGCGTGAGCCTCTCCTGATCAGGACTGACTGGACAGGAGCCTGCGTAGGCACAGTGGGGCCGGGATGAGCGGGAGTGGCAGGCAGTGTTGGGCTGCCAGTTTTGGCCCAATCCCCACAGGCCACACTGAGGGACCCCACCCATGCACGAATTCATGCACTGGGCCTCTAGTATATATAGATAATGTGCCACAGGCTCATAAGTTCAAGGTGAATTAATGGTAGCAAATTTGGAATAAATACACCATTTCCTAAATACTTGTGTGGTCTTGGACAAGTCATTTCTCTTTTCCTCTTGGCCCCAGTTTCCTTCTTTAGTGTATTGAGGTGGTACTATCAATGATGACAGTAGAAAATCTATAGCATATGAAAGTCAGGACCTGAGGTAACTTGAGTTGGAGGTTTAAGACAAGGAAGAGAGAGGATAAATGTGTATTAACAGTATGATTTTAAGATATACTCTTGCTCGTTTTTAATGCTATAAATTTAAATTTTAGCTCTTTAAATTTGGGAAAAAATAGTTCTTGCAACTGTCATTTCATTAGGAGAGGCGGCTCTAAAATATATAACTAAGAGTAGGTATTGTATCATGTAAAGGCTGTCATAAAGGAATGAACTATCCCGTGAAGAGTTTAAGGCCGAGTTGCTGGAGTGCATCTGCCACCTTATGGAAGTGGGCAAATGGCTAACTGTGAATTTGAATGAAACTGAAGTAGAACTCAGGAATCCAGTATTGTCTTTAAAAAAAATTTATATATATTGACTTCAGAGAGGAAGGGAGAGGGAGAAAGAGATAGAAACATCAACAACGAGAGAAAATCATTTATTGGCTGCCTCATGCATGCCCCTTACTGGGGATTGAGCCTGCAACCTGGGCATGCCCTGACTTGAATCAAACCATGATCTTGGTTCATGGGTCAATGCTCAACCACTGAGCCACACCTGCCGCTTGTCTTTTTTTATTACATTGTCTTTCAGTGGTCAGAACCCAAAGTTAAATGTATGATTTAATTGGCAATCAAGGCAGCTGAGATAGAAGATAGGAGCTGGCTCTTAGAATATTTATTAATCAGGAGCCAGGGCTGAAGCCATAGTGTCCCTGAGAACCTCTCAAAAACAGGAGATAGTAGTGGAGAAAGTACAGGCCTTCGAGTCTGATATGATCTAGGTTTACATACTGGCCCTGATACTTACAGTTTAGTGATTTTAGGAAAATGATCTCACTTCTCTCAACTATAGCTTCCATATCCACATGATTAGAATAATTCTACCTACTTTGTGCTGTTGTTGTCATGATAAAGCATATGCAAAGCATAGACCCTCAATAAATGGGATTTTATGTTCTTGGGTTATTCTTTGGGGCTCATGGAAATGTAATTCTAATCTATACACCCCCAGTAGTGGTTAAGGACAGGTAAAACATAACCCTCTTGGCTACACCCTGGCATTGTTGCTACGGAAAGCAGTTAGGAGCTGCACCTAAATGAAGTCCTTACCTTCTCACAGTGAGATTAGACATAACCACATGTGTTAGTATCACTGAGTCTTGGTCTTCAAAAAAGAAAAGGAAAACTCTGTGTACTTTTTACCTAAAATAGCTTAGATTCTTAGATATGTTGGAATAATTTAATAGTATATAATATTATTTATAATTTAATGACATTTAATAGCAAATATTTCAAAGTTAAGATAATATGTTATGTAATTGTATTCTTATTTAAGATCATTTATTTATTGATTAAACAAATATTTATTAAATTCATGCAGAAAACATGATACTGTAGCATTTATTTTTTCTAAAGGATCCATCAAGAGCCTTTTATCTTATTTTATGTTATCCATCACTATTTATCCCCTCTATACCCTCTTTCACTAATACTATAGCTTTTAATCAGTACCTTGAAGGAAGGATTTAGACATGCAGATTTAGTAAGGCAGGTGATTCCAAGCAGAAAAACAGCCTGAGCAAAGGATTTCAGAAAACTTGCTGCTGTCTATAAGGAGGTAAAATGTTGCCTATCTTTGGTAGAATAGATACCTCTTTGAGCAGTAATCCACTTTGCCTTATTAGTAAAATGGAGACCATTTCTATTTTGAAAATAATCTCAGCTATAGAAGTTAAAAACCTGGCAATTAGGTAGGAATTCATTGAAGATGCAAAATAATAAATGCAAAAAACCCCACAAAACCACAAAACAATAAAAATCATTGCCACTTTGGGGACATGAGTTTTACATTATGATTGTTTGCCTTTCCGTACATGACTGCCTTCAGCCTTTCTCTTATTAAATTATTCATGTATTAATTCAACAAATGTTTATTGAGGATCTATAATATGCATGCATTTTTCTAGGTGCTAAGGTGGCAGGCTGAACAAGACAGGCAATGTAGGCAAATGGCTCTCACGGACTTTATTTCCTGGTGGATGAATAAGAGATAAGCAGAACAAGGTGGTTAACATCCTGGAATGCTCCAGACTGAAGAAAGAGAAGGTTCAATGACCTAGAAGTGAAAGAGATACTAGTATGTACAATAGATTAAACATTCAGTTTGATTAGAATGAAAATAGAGGGACTTGGCACGTGAAGATCTATGATGAAGCTACAGAATGATGCAGAGATCAAAAAAATGGCAGAGGGTGATTATGATGCTTTATCCCAGTGACAGTGGGAAACCTCTGCTGTTTTTTAAGCAAATAATACGTTGAATAAATTTTGTATTATAAAAAGATTACTCTGACTCTAAGTCAAGAATGAACTGGAATGGGCAAGAGGCAGGGAGATAAGTTAGGAGGCTAATGCAGGTGTCCCAGTGGGTGATTGTAGAGACTGGATTGCAGTATGACAGTGGAACAGAAAGAAGTAGATGAGTGAGATAGATTAGGTGATAAGATCATGTGTATGTGTCTGGGAGGGAGGAAAGAAAGAAATAGATGTGAGGGATGACCTCTCTGTTTTTGTGTTCAGCAAATGGGAGAATGTTGTTCTTTATTGAAGAGACAGTTCTGAAAAAGGAATATATTTGGGGGAGGACAAGATAAGTTTGACTTGGAACATATTGTATTTGAGATGCCTGTGAAATACCCATGTAAAGTTGTCAAGGTAGTGAGTACACAGTCTAGAGCACAGATTTGGGAGGCTTTAGCATATAGAAACTATGGATGTTGGTAAAAAGTATCCCTGCCCTGTTCTCCAACGATCTTTTTTTTTTTTTAACTTCTCTTTATGTCTAGTAGTTATTTTAAGGTATTTCACACATCTATATTCCATAAGAGATGCTTTTAGTCTTTAAATTTCTTTAGAGTACTTCTGTTTCTTCCAAGCTTTTGGTGTAAACTATGGTGCATGCACCATAAACATTTTTGATAGAGAAGTCAGGAAGCATTATTCTGGGGACTGGTAAGGACCCACTTTTCTAACAGGTATATCATTCCATATTTGAGCCAATAGATTTCTTAGGAATTACAGGAATTTTGAAGGATTTTTCTTCTATCATAATGTATATCCTGGCAAAATAAATATGCATTCACTTATTGGATTAGGCAGCCAGGAATGTGGAGCTCTGGGAAATCCCTGAAGAAATGAGCTCTGCAGTGTATAGACCCATGTGAATCATTTTCAGGCACAAATTGATTGAGCTTGTCCCCAAAGTGGCAATAGTTTTATGGAGCAAACATCTGTGGCCTTGGTGAACCTCAAGAAAATAGACTTACAGTTGATAGTTTTTGAATTAATACTGGGGAACAAATGTTACTGGGGAACAACTGTAGTTCGTTAGTTCTCTCTCTCTCTCTCTCATGCATTTCTGCAGAATTCTATTCAGCAAGGAACATGAGTTTTATATTATGGTTGTTTGCCTTTCCGTACATGACTGCCTTCAGCCTTTCTCTTGCTAAGCTGCAGTGCTGGTCTACTCTGATGTTTCCTCAGTGCAGCTGGAGGCATGTCTTTTGGCAAGGTTCTGTGTTTATTATAATCTCTGTGATGTGCAAAAGTAAATTTCTTCTTTAACTTTCTTTTTAAATACTTAGAATTATGAATGTGGTTTTAATTAAAGATTTCAAATTGAAACATTTCCTTTTTCTTAGGACAGTTTTAGGTTAAAATATTTTAGGGTTTTGAGAAATACCAGATCCCCAACTCACAAAGTGCAAAAAAAGAAATCATCAGTCACCCTTTTAAGCTGCTATCTATGGTGTGGCTAAAGTTGTAGGGCATGGATTTGGGTCACAGTCACAACCAAACAACTCTTTTTTGCTCCTTTAAATGACTACCACCTATTTGCAGATTTGGAAAATCTCCCCAAAATAGTATGGTGGCTGTTTTTCCTTTATGTAAACTCATGCCTGTTATGCTTAGGTCTTACTCCAGGTCTTGCTTTCAAATTAGATACTGGCTTTTCCTCTTAATAGACTTAAGACTTTGACAAATCAATTAGCCTTTGTGAACCTTGGGAACTTCATATGTGTAACTCAGATGTTCTGCTCTTGCCGGGAACAAAATGAATATTCAAAAGTAAATGAATCTATATGCTCTGCTTCATTTTGATTATTAAATACTGTATGTATAAATATGCTTGTAATTACATGGGAATAATGCTGCAGAACTATGACAGAGCCTGAGTAATGATTGTTGCCTCGAGAGGTTGGCCAGATGGAAGAGGGAAACATTTCCCACTATATATCCTTTTGTATCATCGAATTTTTTCCCATGTTCAAGTATTACTTTTTAAAAACCAGCAAAGCAAAATCAATATGGTTACAAACCGCTATCTTGTAAATTATGAGAAATATTTTCTATTCTTAGAGTTTGTCTTTTCAGATATTCCTAAGTTGCCTTACCAGTCTAAGGGTCAGTCTTGACTGTCAGTGGAAAGTCTGCCATTCCAGCAAAGGATTTGTACCCCACTGCTGTGGCTGCTCTCTCTACCCCATAGTGTTGCTCCTTTATTTGAGGACAGCTTGCAGGACCCATTTATTCCTGCCCAGAAGCAAGCTTTCTTTGCTTCCAGATTTGACCCTCTACCCTTCTCTCCCCAAAGACTCATGGCCTCAGCACAGGCTGCAAACAGCTGCTCAGGAAGAACACAGAAAGAATGATAAACTCATAGAATTGTCAGGGTTTTCAGGAGGTCTACTCTTGCGGAAGCTGTCAGCTGTTTTTATGGGTAGGAATTCCACAGCTTCTCTGAGTAGATCTGGTCCAGTTGAGTCCTTCCATCCTATGTTGTCAGTGAAACATTTTTATCAATTACTTGGATAAAGATAGAGAGTACCTATATGACATGAAAGTGATAAAATCAGGTCCCCAAAATATCTGAATAGGCTGCAACTACATTTAATTAACAAGATGGGCTTAATTATACATATAGCTAAGTGATCTATCACTTAATGGGAAGCAATGTTTAAGCATTAGTCTGTATGAAAGAGAACTATGATTTTAGGTGAGTGATGGATTACCAAAAACTTTAATGTGTAGGTCATCTATATATATAAAAGCCTAATATGCAAAGTGTCCCCTCAGGAGTTCAACCGACCGGGAGTGCGATTGCTCGCTATGACATGCTCTGACCACCAGGGGGCATCATGGAATGAAAGAAGACCCTGGCTGGCAGCCAGCAGCTGGGGAAAGGAGGCCCCAGCCAGAAGAAGCTGCAGCCTCTAGTGACCCTACCTGTGCACAAATTTCGTGCACTGGGCCTCTAGTTTTAAAATAAGAAAAATACCTAGAACGAGAAGTACTGCTTCCTGTATCAATGCCTTATTTTTGAGAAGAATAGTAACAAACTGCATATATAGGAGAGTAACAAAAATAGAGAACCTGAGTTATTGTGATGATACTTAATTATGATAGCTAGAATTTGTTTACCAGTTGCTATGTACCAAACATTCTGTTAAGAGCTTGTATTAGTTTTTGCTGTGTAACTGTAGTACATTAGATTATCATTTAGTTAAATATTCACTCCTCCCTCTCCCCAAATCCATTAGAAGAGTAAACTTTCCACCCCATTAATGCTGAGCATGGCTGTGTGATTGCTTTGGACTCAAGGTCCACAGAGTTTATTTCCCCTCCTATTGACTTCGGAGTTGTGTACATTATTTTCTTTGACCAATGGTAAGCTAGTTGATATGACAGGCAAAAGCACTGCTTTTATTCTTTTAGGATTTTTAGTTGGCTTTGCCCTCTTACACTTTCTTTTCACCATAAAATGAACAGGTCTTGGATAGCTTCTGGTCTGGGAAGGACAGGACATGTTTGGAGCAGACCCAGACCCAATATGCAGCTTTTGGAGTGAATCACAGCCAAGACCAGCATAAATCAGCTGAACTCCAGTCAACCTGGCAAGAGAACTAGAAATAAATGCTTATTGTTGTACACTGAGTTTGGGGGTAGTTATGCAGCATTATTGTGACAATAGTTGACTAGTGGTATAACAGACAATCTTAAAGTTTCAATGGCTTGCAACAGAAAATGTTTTTTTCCTCAAAAGTTTGTGAATCATATGTAGCTCTGCCAGACTTGGTTATGATAGGCTAAGCTTGGATTCAGAATGCAGGTTGGGTTTATGTCTTCTTTGTGTGTTTTCTTATTTTCCTTGAACTGGTGAATTCCTGAGGGCATATTCTTATGGAAGATCATCATAGCATAAGAGAGCAAGCAAACCATGCAAGCAGGTTTCAAGTTTATGATTATATCACTTCTGCTAACATTACATTGGCTAAAGCAAGTCATTTGTCTAAACTCAGCATCTCTGGGATAGAGAAGTATGCTCCACCCATAGTGACTCTGCATACATGGCAAAAAGCATGAATGCATATACTTCTAATACAGGGAGAATATGAAAGGTTGGGAATAGTAATCACCCAATCTACCCCAGTGCTTCACACAACATTTATTTTATTCTTTGAAACAATACTATGGGATAAATACCATTACTATTTTTCTTTTATAAATGGGGGAAACGAGATACAGAAAGGATAGTCAGTATCCAAATATAACACAGTCAGCAGGTTGTAGTTATGGGATTGAATCTTCAGAGTGTGATGCCCTTTACCACTATGATTTCCTTCTCCAAGGCATGTAATATGAGCAATATCTAAAGGAAACAGAGCTGCTTTGCTTGAAGAGGAGAAGCCATATGTTCACCATCCTCTTAGCTCTGAAGAGAGAGATAAGATACATTTTATGTGTTGTCAAAATGTAGTATCCTTGGTAGGGGTAGTGGATAGAGAGATCAAAGGAATGTAAGTTTGGATAAAATTAAAGAAAATCCTTTTAACAGTCAAAAGTTCTCAAAGATGGAATGCATCCAAACAGATACCTAAGTGACCACTGGGCATGGATGTTATAGAGAAGAGTCCAATATAATATATAGAATCAGTTTAGCTTGAAAGAAGATTGAAACTTTAAAAATCCTTCCAGCCAAAAAAGTCAACAATTATGTGAAAATGTAAATTGTTCTGAAAGTGGATATTCATTCTCAGTTAATAAAAACATTACCAGCAGTAATAAATCAGAGTTTTCCAATGTTTAAAATGACTAGAAATTTTAACGCTAGCTAATAATTAAGAATCTTATGTCATGCTCTGAGTCAGCTGTGCCCCATTCTATAATATTCCAGATGTGTGCAATAGATAACTTGGACATGGGTTATTTATGGCAGTGATGTCTAAAGACAATTCATTGAACTTCAGTGTATTAAAATCACTAATGTACATCCTTGTCCTAACTCTGGAGTTTAGTTTTCCTTCCATGTAAAATGGGTGGTTTTAGGTTGGATACTCTCTAAAGATTTTCAACTTGGCTCTGATAGTCTGTGATTCTATATATTAAATATGAAGGATATAGAGATTTATTTTTTGATTATTTTAAAAATAAAAGTAATTTTGTGCATTCAAAATGCACACTACTGTTCTTTTTCTAAAAACCATCTATACCTAGGCATCTAGGAGAGCATCAAGTGTGAAGAACAGGTGTGCTTGTGTGTCTTTCTAGGTAATACATAGGAATCTGCCTGTCTCTTCTCTCTTTCTCTGCTCATTTATCTTCTCCATTGGATTTTGTGACAAAATTAAGTTTAAAATTAAAAAAACTCATAATGAAAGTAGCATTCATAGTTTCTACTACCTGCTTCAAGTTCTAAAGAATACTTTTTAATTAGAAAACATGCTAAAATACGTGTTTGATAGCAAATTGCAATTTCTCATAGAATTTTTTCTTGTCCAGCAGAATGTTTTGTGATGTGATAAACTGAAATTTGTTGACAGGGTCACATGCTAAAGTCCTCCTGCGTTGATGCCACTTAACCTTTCCACCATCGCAATCTCTTACATAACACAGGCTATCAGCTGAAAGTCAGAGAATGTCACAAGACAAAATAAAATTGCTGGGTGGTAACAAAAGCTCCCTCCTACACTTTATATTTTCCAGGAGAGAGTCAAAAGACTAGCCAGTATAATGATATTTGAACCTTCTGTTTCTGCTGAATGTGCCGGTTATAGTAGAAATATCACTTTCTTTGAGCAGTGCTTAAGTAGCACTGCTTTCTTTGCTGTGCTTAAGTAGCATGGTCCATCACAAAACTGTATTTTTTATAACAAATTATGAGAGGGATAGCTTCTTGAAGTCTTTATGTATTAAAATCACATAATTAATGGTATATATTCTCATAGAAGTAAATGTGAAGCCTTGTAATTATAGAAAGGTTTTGAATTTAATAATGATTTTGTTTTCCTAACTTTATCATAACATAATGGAAGTAACTCAGGAGAAACTGCACTTTCCTAAATTAGCAGCATGACATACTGTGGTGGCTGTCTAGCATTCTTCATGGCATTTTATCAGATCTAATTTTCCTGAGTATAGTTATAAACACAAGTTTCACTACTGAATAGTGTTGGGACAGCACTGTTATAGGTAGAAATTATTTTAAATGGAAATATGGCTACTGTTAAAATAACTGCACAATAGTTACCAAAATATTGTGTCAAATTTTAATATACATGAACAGTATAGTTCTCACCTTACTGCTGTCAATGTCTGGTCAATCTGTTTATCAGCTCAAATGGTACCATTAATAGGCAAATATAAACTGTTTATAATTCACTTGGCCTGCCTGGTGTGAAATTGTGTTTTCTGACCTTTTTTTCCAAATTTTGCACATAAACTGGAGATTTATTTCTTATCTTTTATTTTTAGATTACAGTGACATACAATATTATTCAGGTGTACAACCCCATGATTAGATAATTATATAACTTACAAAGTGATCACCCTGATAAATCTAGTACCCATCTGACACCATATGTAGTTATTACAATATTAAAATATTACAATATTATTGACTATATTCCAATTACAGTGACTATTCTGTAATTGCCAATTTGTACTTCTAAATAATTTTACCTTTTTTGCCCCCGCCTCCCAACCTTTCTCCTATCTGGCAACCTTCAAAATGTTCTCTGTATTTATGAGTCTGTTTTTGTTCTGCTTGTTCATTTATTTTATTTTTTAATATTTCACATGTAAGTGAAATTATGTGGCATTTTTCTTTCTCTGTCTGACTTATTTCACTTAGCATAATACCCTCTGAGTCCATCCATGTTGTCGCAGATGGCAAGATTTCATCCTTTTTTTATGGCTAGGTCATATTCCATTGTACAGTATATATGCACCACTTCTTTTTCATCCATTCATCTATTGATGGACTCTTAGGTTACTTCTAAATCTTGGCTACTGTAAATAATGCTGCAGTAAACATATGGAAGTATATGTCTTTTCAATTTAGTGTTTTGTGTTTCTTCAAATAAATAGCCAGAAGTGGAGTTGCTGGGTCCTTCTTTGTCTCTTGTTATAGCCTTTATTTTAAAGTCTCTTTTGTCTGGTACAAGTATTGCTACCATAGCTTTTTTTGTTGTTTCCATTTTTATGGATATACTTTTCTCTCCATTTACTTTCAGTCTGTGTGTTTCTTTTGATCTGCAGTGAATCTCTTATAGACAACATATGTAAAGGTCTTGTTTTGTTATCTGTTCAGGCACAGTATATCTTTTATAAAAATAATTTTGTTTTAATCCTCACCCAAGGATATGTTTTTATTTATTTTAGAGGAAGAGGAAGGAAGAGAGAGAGAGAGAGAAACATCAATGTGAGAGAGAAACATTGATCAGTTGCCTCCCATACATGCCCTGACTGAGGACTGAACTCGTAAACTTTTGGTGTACGGGATGATACACCAACCAACTGAGCCACCTGGCCTGGGCTATCTCTGTATGTTTTTTGATTGGAGCATTTAATCCATTTGAATTTAAAGTAATTATTGATAGATATGCATTTCTTACCATTTTATTATTCATATTTTAGATCTTTTTCTTTTCTTTTTTTTAAGTGCCTTTAATATTTATTGTAGTACTGGTTTGGTGGTGACGAACTTCTTTAGCTTTTTCTTGTTTGGGAAGCTTTATAAATCTAAATGATAACGTTAGTGGGTTGGATAATCTTGGTTGTGTTTCCTTACTTTTTATCACTTTGAGTAGTTCTTACCACTCCCTTGTAGCCTGCAAAGTTTCTGTTGAGAAATCAGCTGACAGTCTTATGGAAGCTCCCTGTAGGTACACTAAAAACTACAATGTATTGCTGAGAGAAATTAAGAAAGACCTAAATAAATGGAGAGATATTTATTGAGTCAGAAGACTCAATATTGTTAAACTATCAGTACTACACAAAATAACCTATGTATTCAGCCCTACCCCAATCAAAATCCCAACCAGCGTTGTGTAGAAATGGACAAGTTGCTATGACATATAACTAATATTTTGCTGCCTATGGATTCTTCTAAGATTTTTATGGTTTTCCCACCTTACGTTTAAGTCCTTTATTCATTTTGAGTTTATTTTTGTGTATGGTGTAAATTGGTGGTCTATTTTAATTTTTTACATGTATCTGTCCAATTTTCTCAACACCATTTATTGAAGAGACTATCTTGACTCCATTGTATGCTCTTGCCTTCTTTGTCAAATATTAATTGAGCATAATGGCTTGGGTCTATTTCTGGGTTCTCTGTTCTGTTCCATTGGTCTATATGTCTGTTCTTGTGCCAGTACCAGGCATTTTTTAGAACAGTGGCTTTGTAATATAGCTTGATATCTGGTATTGTGTATTGTGATCCCTCCAACTTTGTTCTTCTTTCTCAAGATTGCTGTGGCTATTCGGGGTCTTTTTTTTATTCCATATGAATTTTTGGAGAGTTTTTTTGCGTCTGTGAAATATGCCATTGTTATCTTAATGGGGATTGCATTGAATCTATAGATTGCTTTGGGTAGTATGAACATTTTTTTCTTTATTGATTAAGGTATTACATATGTGTCCTTATCCCCCATTGCCCCCCCCCCCTCACCCCTACTC
>NW_005371709.1:1587769-1589315 GCF_000412655.1 Myotis brandtii
TATAATGGTCTTTATTATCCATAAATGAGTGAGATCATGTGGTATTTTTCTTTCATTGACTGGCTTATTTCACTTAGCATAATGCTCTCCAGTTCCATTCATGCTGTTACAAATGGTAAGAATTCTTCTTTTTTATAGCAGCGTAGTATTCCATTGTGTAGATGTACCAATTTTTTAATCCACTCATCTGCTGATGGGCACTTAGGCTGTTTCCAAATCTTAGCTATTGTAAATTGCTGCTATGAACATAGGGGTGCATATATCCTTTCTGATTGGTGTCTCTGGTTTCTTGGGATATATTTCTAGAAATTGGATCACTGGGTCAAATGGGAATTCCATTTTTAGTTTTTTGAGGAAACTTCATACTGTTCTCCACAGTGGCTGTACCAGTCTGCATTTCCACCAGCAGTGCACAAGGGTTCCTTTTTTCTGCCTCCTTGCCAGCACTTGTCGTTTGTTGATTTGTTGATGATAGCCATTCTGACAGGTGTGAGATGGTACCCCATTGGCATTTTTATTTGCATATCTCTGATGATTAGTGACTTTGAGCATGTTTTCATATATCTCTTGGCCTTCCTTATGTCCTCTTTCGAAAATTATCTATTTAGGTTCATTGCCCATTTTTTTTATTGGGTTGTTTATCTTCCTTTTGTTAAGTTGTATGAGTTCCCTGTAAATGTTGGAGATTAAACCCTTATCAGTGATAACATTGGCAAATATGTTCTCCCATGCAGTGGGCTTTCTTGTTTTGTTGATGGTTTCTTTTGCTGTGCAGAAGCTTTTTATTTTGATGAGTCGCATTTGTTTATTTTCTCCTTAGTTTCCATTGCCCTATGAGCTGTATCGGTGAAGATATTGCTTCAGTATATGTCTTAGATTTTGCTGCCTGTGGATTCCTCTAATATTTTTATGGTTTTCTGTCTTACATTTAAGTCCTTTATTCATTTTGAGTTTATTTTTGTGTATGGTGTAAGTTGTGGTCTAGTTTCATTTTTTTTGCATGTATCTGTCCAGTTTTCCCAACACCATTTATTGAAGAGAAACTTGTCATTATTCACAGAAGACATGATACTGTACATAGAAAACCCTAAAGACTCCATAAAAAAATGATTAGACTTAATAAATGAATTCGACAATGTAGCAGGGTACAAAATTAACAATCCCATTTACCATCACACCAAAAAAATAAAATAAAATAAGATACCTAGGAATAAACTTAATTAAAGAGGTAAAAGACCTGTACTTGGAAAACTACAGGTCATTGAAAAAAGAGATAGAGGAAGACAAACAAATGGACAAACAAACTGTGTTCATGGATTGATAGAATCAACATCATTAAAATGTCTATCTATCTATACTAATAAAAGGGTAATATGCTCATTAGACCAGGTTGACCGGCCATCTTCCGGACATCTGACTTCCTTCCGGACAAAGCCATGGTGGTGGGGGCCTAGGCAGAGGCAGTTAGGGGTGATTAGGCCAGCAGGGGAGGGCAGTTGGGGGCAACCAGGCTGGCAAGGGAGGGCAGTTAGGGGTGATCAGGCAG
>NW_005371709.1:1589599-1591026 GCF_000412655.1 Myotis brandtii
AAAAAAAAAAAAAAAAAAAGGAAAAAAGCTCCAAACCCCAAAACACAAAACCAACACCCGTAGGAAATGCGATCAAGTGTTGAGTTTATTCTGGTTGGTAAAATTAAAAGTGACTGTTATTTTTATCTTAATATTTCGGAATGATTCGCATTTCCTACAATAAACATGATTTACGAATGTAATTATATAAATATTAAAAAACAATAATCTGTGTTGAAAGGATAGGAAGACCAAGTCTGTGTCTGTTCAAATTAAGCCCATTCTTTAAGGATGAGCTTCAATGTCGCTTTATCCTTGAGGCTTTCCTGCTGTTCCTCTAACTGCCGGACAGACTCATCCATTAGGCCCTGGGAGCACCGTGCCCAGGGCCATGACAGTATTTTAATTTTAAATGCTTTTAAAGTCACAAGGAAAAGCAGGATATTAATAATGAACATATAACAATGACTACAGCCTGGATTATATTTGTCTTTATACCAAGGCTGTGGTAAAATATCCACAAGTATATATATATATATATTTTTTTTTTAAATGTATTTTTAAATCTTTATTGTTGAGATTATTACAGGTGTTCCTCTTTTTTCACCACATAGCTCCCCACCCTACCCCAGGCCCTTGCCATCCCATAGGTACTGCATACATGCATATAAGATCTTTGTCTAATCTCTTCCTGCACCCCCACATCCCCTCCCTCTGAGAATCGTCTGTCTGTTCCATTTCCATACCCCTGATTCTATTCCATTCGCGGCAGAGGAGGGCAGTTAGAGGAGATCAGATAGGCAGGCAGAGAGGTTAGGGATGATAAAACAGGCAGGCAGAGGGGTTAGGGCAATCAGGCAGGCAGGCCGAGGCAGTTAGGGGTGATCAGGCAGGCAGGCAGGTGAGCGGTTAGGAGCTAGCGGTCCCAGATTGTGAGAGGGATGTCCGACTGCTGGATCAGACCTAAACTGGTGGTCGGACATCCTCCAAGGGGTTTCCGATTGGAGAGGGTGCAGGCTGGGCTGAGTGACCCCCCCCCCCGCACGAATTTTGTGCACCGGTAGGTTCTTGCTATTCATCACTTCGAATATTTCTTGCCACTCCCTTCTGGCCTGCATAGTTTCTGTTGAGAAATCAGCTGATAGTCGTATGGGTACTCCCTTGTAGGTAACTAACTGTTTTTTTCTTGCTGCTTTGGAGATTCTCTTTGTGTCTTTTGCCCTTGGCATTTTCATTATTATGTGTCTTAGTATCGTCCTCTTTGGATTCCTCTTGTTTGGGATTCTCTGCACTTTCTGGACTTGGAAGTCTATTTCTTTCACCAGGTAGGGGAAGTTTTCTGTCATTATTTCTTCAAATAGGTTTTCAATATCTTGCTCTCTCTCTTCTTCTGGCACCTCCATAATTCAGATGTTGGTATGCTTGAAGCTGTCCCAGAGGCTCCTTAC
>NW_005371709.1:1594658-1598614 GCF_000412655.1 Myotis brandtii
CTTACACTATCTTCATATTTTTGGATTCTTTTTTCTTTTTGCTTTTCTGGTTGGGTGTTTTTTGCTTCCTCGTATTTCACATCATTGACTTGATTCTTGGGATCCTCTAGTCTACTGTTGAATCTCTGTATATTATTCTTTATTTCAGTCAGTGTATGCTTAATTTCTGACTGGTCTTTCCCCATTTTTTGGCATTCTCACTAAGATCCTTGAAGGTCTCACTAAGTTCCTCGGAGGTTTCTAGAAGATTCTTGAGTAACCTTATAACTGTAGTTTTGAACTCTATATCCAGTAGTTTGCTTTCTTATATTTCTTTCATTTGTGAAATGTTTCTTTGTCTCCGCATGTTGGCTGCTTCCCTGTGTTTGTTTCTATGTATTGGGTAGCTGCTGTGTCTCCTTGAGTTGATAGAGTGGCCTTGTGTAGTAGGTTTCTTATAGGGCCCAGTGGCTCAGTCTCCCCAATCACCTGAGGTGGACACTCTTGGTGCACCACTTTCTGGGCTATGTGAACAGTCTTGTTGTAGTTGAGCCTTGATTGCTGTTGGTATCACTGGGAGGAATTGACCTCCAGGCCAATTGGCTGTGGGGACCAGCTGCGACTTCAGTGGGAGAGCTGCTATGCAGGAGACACTCTTATGGGGCAGGACTTGTTTCAGTGGGGCTTTGGTGCTCACTGAGTCTTCCCCTTGAGTGTGTCACTTATGGATGTGAAGAGTTGTAATCTGGTATGGTCTCACGCTGACCACTGGGTACACTGGCTCTTGGATCTCCAAGGAGGTGCAAAGTCAGCCACTGCCTGAGGCCACCCAGCAGGAGCTACAGAGAGATCTGCAGATTCCTCCTCTTTGTATCGGGTTTGGAAGTGCCCAGATGAGGCCCAGCTGTGAAACAAGGCAGGCTGGTGCTGGTGCCTGGTCTTGGGCCTTTTTTTGATAGCTTCGGGGCTACCTGACCCAGCTGTAGCTTGTTTGACAGGTTTTAGGCTGAGAAATAACAGGCCATTCATATGCAAAAGCCACTGCACACAGCTTGGGTGGGGTTGTAAATTGGGTGGGGCAGGTCTCGGAATCTCCAGGGAGGAGCAAACAGAAATGTCTGCTAGTCAGCCCTGTACCCAGGAGGTCCCAGCACAGGAACAATGACCGCTGTGAGCACCTCTGTCTGGAAGAAAGCTGCCCCCTGCATTCCTGCCCGGATGCCAGACAGTCCAGTTTCTCCCTGTATCTGCCTGGGTCCCCCAGAGCCTCTCCTGGCACTGGAGCTCAGAGCAAGCGGGAACTTGTAAATTCAGTTTGCAGTGCTGGCCATTTAAGAGGAGCAGCTGGGTCTCTAGCAGCCTGTGTGTCACTCATCCCCAATCCGTACTTGTTTTTACAGTCTGTAGTTCTTACTTCCCGTAGGGACTTATTTCCCTAGCTCTGGACCTCTGGGCTGGGGGGTCTGGTGTGGGGCTGGGACTCCTTGCTCCTCCAGGAGGCCTCCAAAGAGGTAATCTCCCTTCTGGTTAAAAAAGTGGCACACCTGGGTGGTTGACCAGCCTGTTCCGTGCCTCCACACCTCCTACCAGTCTCAATGCGCTTTCTACTTTACCTTCTTCTAGTTGTAGTACTTCCACTCAACCAGCTTTCCTGCAGTTCCAGATGATAGTTCTGTATTTTAGTTGTAATTTTGATGTGGTTATGGGAGGCAGCAAGTACAGCCGTTTACCTATGCTGCCATCTTGGTTCCTCCTCTGAAACCACACATATATTTATGCAGCCCTGATGCCTAGGGTAGTGCCCTCTGACATGGGCTCCCGATCTCGCCATTGCAGAATTCTGGTGCAGAAGATGCTGTAGTTCATGGCTCTCAAACATCAGTGTGCACCAGAACCACCTGGAGGGCTCTTTAAAACAAACCACTGAGCCCCATCTCCAGAGTTTCAGATTCAGGAGGTCTGATGTGGAGCCTGAGAATTTGCATTTTAACAAGTCCCCTGGTGATGCTGATGCTGCTTACCTGGGAACCCCACTTCCAGATTCTTTCTTGACCTCATATCTATCAAAATATATTTGCCCTAGCCTGGTTGGCTCAGTGGATAGAGCATTGGCCTGCAGACCAAAGGGTCCCAGGTTCAATTCCTGTCAAGGGCACATGCCTGGGTTGCGGGCTTGGTCCATCATGCAGGAGACAGCCAATCAATGATTCCCTCTCATCACTGATGTTTCTATCTCTCTCTTCCTCTCCAAAATCAATAAAACTATATTTTAAAAGAAGGGACAAGGTTGCTATAAGGATGAAGTGAGTTCACAGTGAGTTACTGTGTAAATGTGTAATCAATATAAGCTGTTATTATTATTTATGTTTATATTAACACACAAAGTTGTTTGAACAGTAACTTGCTGATGAATAAGAAATACATGTCTTTGTGGGCAAACTGTGGAAGAACTTGCACTCACTTCAAGGACCTGTCTTATTCTAGGGATAGCTAATTCTCTAGTAAGTAATAAAATAATAATGGATGAAAATACATGACTACATTAACATTTATTTCAATATGGTTTCTAAAACCAAATTGTGCTCTGTGTCCTACATGTTCTGTGGTAATGCTCCAGTTGTCATTTGGAGGTAATAGGATACTAGATTCCTCACTTTCCCACTTCTCCACTCTTTACTGCTTCAATCACAAGAATTTTAGCTTCATCTGTTTTATAAATTGAACTTCTATGTAGGATTTTATTAAATAAAATATTCATGAATAAAAAAGATTGGAAGAGCACTTTATTTTTCCTTTTTTGTTAATCCTCAGCCAAGGATATTTTCCGTTGATTTTTAGAGAAAGTGGAAGGTAGAGGGAGAGACAGAGAGAAACATCAATGTGAGAGAGACACATTGATTGGTTGCCTCCTGTACACACCCTAACCAGGGCCAGGAAACCAACAACCCAGGTATGTGCCCTTGATTGTAATCAAACCCAGGACTCTTCAGTCTATGGGCCAACGCTTTATCCACTGAGCCAAACTGGCTGGGGCTGGAAGAACACTTTCTTAATCCCAGAGTGAGATGAATATAAAGAAAAGAGCTTTTTTAAGGTCCATATAGGGCTATACTTAAAGTTTGCTTTAGATGATTGTGGGTCAGAGAAGAATGTCTTAATTATGATTCACTTTGAATAGCAAATGAAACCAAGCTCCCCACTTTTCATAATCAGAATATATTAATATCTTTACCAGTTGAAGAATTTTCTTCATTAGAATTTATTGTTTCATATCAGAGGCTATCTGCTTTTGCATTCATCCACTCAATTAGAAAGCATTTATGATGCACCTGTTATGTATGATATAGTGAATTGAATGTTTCCTGACCTCAATAAGCCTAAAGTTTACATTTTCTTCATATATGTGCTTATGGAGGTGGAGGGGGGTGCATATCAATTAGAATACAGAATAAAATGAACTGAATGCTTTTATAGACATGCAGAACACTTATAAAATAATTAATGTAATTATTTTGAACTTATGGGCTTAGGGAATGTTGGAGTAAGGCTTCATGAAGAAGCTGGCATTTGAATTAAGTCTTAAAAGTTGAAAGGGCTTTCAAAAGTTGAAAAAAGAAATATAGCTTTGTGGTCAGTGGATAATAGCACCATATCTAAGATTGAGCAATGAATGTAAAAGCTATCATTCAGAATTGAAGGTCAGATAAAGAGCTTCACAGATAAGAAAAAGCTAAAGGAGTTCATCACCACCAAACCAGTATTATATGAAATGCTGAAAGGTATTCTTTAAGAAGAGGAAGAAGAAGAAAAAGGTAAAGATACAAATTATGAACAACAAATACACATCTATCAACAAGTGAATCTAAAAATCAAGTGAATAAATAATCTGATGAACAGAATAAACTGGTGAATATAATAGAATCAGGGGCATAGAAAGGAAGTGGACTGACTATTCTCAGGGGGGAAAGGGGTGTGGG
>NW_005371709.1:1598717-1606987 GCF_000412655.1 Myotis brandtii
TGAAGGTCAGATAAAGAGCTTCACAGATAAGAAAAAGCTAAAGGAGTTCATCACCACCAAACCAGTATTATATGAAATGCTGAAAGGTATTCTTTAAGAAGAGGAAGAAGAAGAAGAAGGTAAAGATAAAAATTGTGAACAACAAGTACATATCTATCAACAAGTGAATCTAAAAATCAAGTGAATAAAAAATCTGATGAACAGAACAAACTGGAGAATATAATAGAATCAGGGGCATAGAAAGGGAGTGGACTGACAATTCTCGGGGGAAAGGGGTGTGTGGGGGTGTGCAGGAAGAGACTGGACAAAAATCGTATACCTATGGATGAGGACAGTGGGTGGGGGGGGGTAAGGGCAGAGGGTGGGGTAGGAACCCGGTGGAGGGGAGCTATAGGGGAAAAAAAGAGGAACAACTGTAATAATCTGAACAATAAAGATTTAATTTTAAAAAACCCAATATGTAATTATATATGTGTTTTCCGATGGTCTTAGGCGACCCCTGTGAAAGGGTTGTTAGATCCCCAAAGGGGTCACGACCCACAGGTTGGCGACCCACAGGTTGAGAACCGCTGCTCTACTATATATTCTTTTAGCAGCCCCCTCTGCTGGTTGATTTTATTCACAGATACATTATCATGAACAGATTTCTCAGGAATTCATTCCCCTTACAAATAATTTGTAATACCAACTCACATATACTAGTAACATTGAGTTTGGCAGCCTTCCATACAATTCTAAAGAGGCTTTTTCAGCAACTTTCCTTCTCCAACTTTCAGTTTCTGGTACAGACCACTATTTCTTCTCTAAACTTAACTATTCTCTAACTTCCTGCTGATGGTTGTGGCCTTAAGATCATGGAAATCAACCTACCAAGTACAGGGATGAAATTCCTATTGCCAAATTTGGTTTTCTATTAGTTGCCCTAAAAATATTTTAGATATTTAAAGTTGCAAGGAAACAAAGCTTAATAATTATGTATCAGATTTGTTTGTTTGTTTTTTTACAGGCCGCATTCAATAATCATTGTTGTAGCATTGGGCAAATTACTTAAACTTTCCAAGCCTCAGTTAGCTTGTTTGTAAAATAGGAAGAATAACTATTGTGAAGATTGTTAAGGATTGAGAGGATGTATATGATACTTGATAACTACTAATAGCTATGGTTATTATTTGATAGCTATTATTATTTTCATTTAAAATCAATATTGTGTTTTTATTTTTTTCAATATTGTGTTTTTATAAACTATGTCTTATTCAAATAGTTTAGTCTCCACAATTTTTTCTATTCACAGTGTTTTATGAAATCATATTATGTTGTGTTTTCTGATTTCTTTGACATCTTAAAACTAGAAAGAGATTCTGTACTCCACAAATGTGAAGTTTCCACTTTGCATTCCTGTTTCAGATAATGCATAAAAATGTTAAATAAAACTATCCTAGGTCAGGTCCCCAGGTAACTTCATTATTAATACATCTTTACTAAAAGTCAAATGCGTTTAACTCTCATCTTTGCTTCTGGTCATTAATATAATTTTCTTTCTAGTGTAAGACATAACTCCATTGAGATCTGTGCTGTAGATTTTTTTTTTTTGTCTTTGGAACTTGATTTGGTGTGTGTGTGTGTGTGTGTGTTTAGTATTCTGTATTTTAAAACATCCTTTTCTGTTGTAAATATTGTACTTGTATTAATATACTTTGGGGAATGACTTAAAACTTATAGTGTTCAGTGTTCTTAACCGATCATATATATATGCAAATTGTCCCCTCGGGAGTTCGACCAGGAGACCAAGAGTTCAGTCGCTCGCTATGACATGTGCTGACTACCAAGGGGCAGCACAGAACAAAGGAAGCCCCCCCCCCCCCCCCCCACCCCAGCAGCCAGCAGCTGGGGAAGGGAGTTCCCTGACCAGCAGCTGGAAGGAAGGCCCTGGCCAGAAGCCGGAAGGCCCCAATCAGCCCTGATCGCCGGCCAGGACTAGGGACCCTATCCGTGTGCAAATTTTGTGCACCGGGCCTCTAGTAAAGAAATATTTGTTGCCCCAAAAGGATCATACTGTTCTACTCCAACTAGCAATTGGAGGGCTGAATTGCCTTTACATTGTAGTGAGCTATTTTCTAGCCTACACAAACATATAAGCATGTTTTATTTTTCTATTACATATATTGTCAAAATATATTACATATTTTGTCTGGCTACAAAATATAGATATGAAATTCTCTCTACCTGTGCAAGTAAGCTGGATCATTGAGTCTTGGCCATACGTGGCTTCCTTAAGTAGCAAGGGTTCTCCTGTGGAAATAATACTAAAGTAGTTTCTATTACAATGTTTTTGATTTTTAAGGGGACAATGGATAGCTACATGTGAGATGACTGTGTGCTTGCTAGCTTGGTTGGGAAAAACAAGGGTCAAGGGGATCATTCTATGTTGTCCTGGTTCAGCCTTAGTCTTAGATAAGTACTGTGTCCCTGGGTCTCAGAGGTGAGGCTTTCTCATCAGTGATTCTACCTCATCCTGGATGATAGAGAATCTTTGATGATCTGAACCCAGGACTGTTTCCTGCCCCACCCACAGAGATAGTAGGTTTTTTCCCCCTCATCTCATCCCTCAATTGTAGTTGGTTTTCAACTGTGCCCAAACAAAAGGAATCCAAAGAGGACCACACCAAGACACATCATAATTAAAATGCCAAGAGCAAAAGACAAAGAGAGAATCTTAAAAGCAGCAAGAGAAAAACAGTTAGTTACTTACAAGGGAGTACCCATAAGATTGTCAGCTGATTTCTCAACAGAAACTATGCAGGCCAGAAGGGAGTGGCAAGAAATACTCAAAGTGATGAATACCAAGAACCAAGATTACTAGATCCAAGTGCCAGTGTACCCAGTGGTCAGAGTGCCTTTATTGGATATAATAGGTGAATGTTATCTACTAGAGGCCCGCTGCACCAATTTGTGCACAGGTGGGGTCCCTGTGGGTGGCCTGCAGGGATCGGGCCGAAACCCGTAGTCCAATGCCACCTTCAGCTCCTACCTGCCGCTCCTGCTCATCCCAGCCCACTGTGCCTGCCGTGGGCTCGTGCCCAATCAGTCCTGATCAGGAGAGGCTTGAGCTGCTGCAGTAGCACTCACCAGCCATGAGCCCTGTGTCTGGCGCCTTCCCAAGGGGAGTGGCCTGCAGGATCAGGCTGAAACCAGCTCTCCGACATCCCCCGAGGGGTCCCAGATTGCGAGAGGGCCCAGGCCATGCTGAGGGACCCCAGCAGTGCACGATCGGGCCTGGGAGGGACCACTGGAGGGCTCAAGGGTGTGTCCGGCCCATCTCGCTCAGTCCCAATCAGCAGCAATCTATTCTACTGGTTGGAGCATCTGCCTCCAGTGGTCAGTGCACATCATAGTGAGCGGTTGAGCAGCCTTAGCATATCATTAGCATATTATGCTTTGATTGGTTGTTCTGCCATTCAGTCTATTTGCATATTACCCTTTTATTATATAGGATAAGGAACTTTAGTGGTTTAGAATAGAAGCTTGGTTTTCTTGCCCCTCACTAGTAGTGTCTCCCCCTCTTTAGTGCCCTAAATTCTGGTTTTCATATGTTCCCCTGTATGCTCCTTACATGTTGTATGTCCTTCCCTCTTCTGCCTACTGGAATTTTATATCCTTAAGGCCTAGTTATATCTATCATTCATATTTGTCTTTCCGCACTTCCCCCTAGCATACTGCCTGTGTGTAGCAGTAGGTTCATACATGTTTGCTAAACTCCAATTAAAGAAAGTTATTTAAGCCTTTCGGCCGGAACTTCCATCTTCCAGTAGTTCGTCAAAATGACTAACTCAAAGGGAAAGAGGAGAGGCACTCGCTATATGTTTTCTAGGCCTTTAGAAAACATGGAGTTGTTCCTTTGGCCACATATATGCAAATCTACAAGAAAGGTGATATTGTGGGCATCAAGGGAATGGGCACTGTTCAAGAAGGAATGCCCCACAAATGTTACCATGGCAAAACTGGAAGAGTCTACAATATCACCCAGCATGCAGTGGGCATTATTGTGAACAAGCAAGTTAAGGGCAAGATTCTTGCCAAGAGAATGAATGTACGTATTGAGCATATTAAGCACTCTAAGAGCCGAGATAGCTTCCTGAAACGTGTGAAGGAAAATGATCGGAAAAAGAAGGAAGCCAAAAAGAAAGTAACCTGGGTTCAACTGAAGCGTCAGCCTGCTCCACCCAGAGAAACACACTTTGTGAGAACCAATGGAAAGGAGCCTGAGCTGCTGGAACCCATTCCCTATGAATTCATGGCATGATAAGTGGGAAAAAATAAAAAAAGACCTCTGTGCTGATAAAAATGCTTCTCTTAATTGAGTGGAAGTATGGTGTCCCTTCCCCCCAAAGCGTAATTAAAGAAAACTTTGTGAGAAGAAGGAGGAGGAGGAGGAGGGGGAGGAGAGGAGGAAGAGGAGGAGGAGCACAAGGAGAAGGGACAAGAGGAGGAGGAGGAGCAGGAGGAGGCAGAGGAAGAGGAGGAAAATTATTTAATCTAGTGACCTCAATTATAGATTATTAGACTACTGGGTCTTTAGAGTCATTTCATTCCCTGAGAGTTGAAATGTCATGACTTGGCCTTGACAAGCAAAGAAATGCTGACATTAATACCTAATGATACATTAAAACAAAAAAAAAGAAAAGAAAGCAAAACAAAAAAACACATTTCAATCTTCTCTGTGTGAGCCGTACATTTAGCAATTCACAATTGATTTTTTTGTAAGTGAACCTTGAGACAATTCTCTCTCTGCTTGACTACACAGAAAACCATTTCTCATAAAAGAATCATCAACCCATAAAATAGTCATTATGATGCAAAGTGTGCATGAAATGTGCAATATAAGGAAATCAATCTAGAGGAAATTAAGAGAAAGAGCAGAGGACATCAAGAAACCTTCACTTTTGAATTCTCTTTTTTTTTTTTTTTTTGCCTTTAAGCTCTCAATTCCCAGAGTAAAGGACAAGGGGAAACTTTTCTTGTTATATTATTCCAGTTGGCTTTTCTTAATATAATTTTAAAAAATTATTGAGATACACAAGTCTTGCTTATTGTCTAGATTTTTTTTTATTAGCCTACTTAGAATTAGAGAAAAGGCCAGAGAGAAGAAGAGAATACTATTCCCTTTCACTTGTCTAGCCCTTTACAGTTTACAAAACAATTTCACATACATTATGTGTGAGATGTTTAGGACCTTTAGTTCCATTTTATACATAAAGTAACTGAAGCTCAGAACAGATACATGAGTGGCCCAAAGTCATGCAGTTAGTGAGAAATAGAGAGTCAGGTCATCTCTTCTAGCTTAACATTATCAATTGTGTCTTTCTAACTGCTCTGTTTTTGTTAGGATTCATATATATATTCAAGTTCTAAATGTATGAAATAGTTGGTGCCAAGGAAGAGATTATTGTGGGTAGGTAGGGCTAATGGGGATATAGCACTTTTACTTTTTCTTGGCCATTTCACTCTAAACCATGCCAACTCACTATACCAAAACATTTTTCCTAATGATATGTATGGAAAGGAGAGGAGATAAAAAGAAGAAGAGATAAGGAGATGAGATTTTTAAAAAGAGAGAGAGAAAAGGGAATGAGAAACAGATAAATGTTGGTGTCCTGCCCCAGCAGGTCCAGGCGTTCCCAAAGGTGTGGACAGAGTTGGTGAAGAAGGAATGACACGGAGACAGTGTTTAGTTGATCAGCATAGCCAGGTTCTTTTTCTATTGTCCTGTTACATCTGTATTTATACCATTCAATCCTATAAGCATGCCTCTATAATCACATCATGGTATGTTTTGGGTAACCTTCTACAGTTTCTTGTTTCATTTCCATAGTTTCTTATCTGACCTTTGCCAAAAATCCTGTCTCTATCTAGTTCTGTTCATTTTAATCTTGTCTAGGTTAATCTCTGTGTTCCATTATAAGGGCTATTCCAAGGTCACTGCTCTACTGATAAGCTACAAGGAAGTGACTGAAGGAGATTATCCTACCCAGTAAAGGTTATGTCCTCCCAGCCTCGCTGCTTGCCTTCCCTGGGACTGCCCTGTGTCGGTGGGTCTCCAGGGGTATAGGCTTTGGTGCTTTCCCTGGTGGGCAGACCCCTGGGGATGTGGGCCCAACAAGTCCCAAATGGATTGCCAACAGTCTTAGACCAAGTGCTTCATAAGTAGTACATAGTATTTCTGTAACACTAGGGGGTTTTACTGATTTATTCTCTTCCTTAGTCCTGTTAATCCCTAACTCCAGGGAAAAATCCTCACCTGGGGAAACAACCTTCCTCGGGGAGGTGGTCCTGGTTAAAACACATAGCGCTAAGAGGGGGAGCAAACATATGCTATATACGCCAGGTCCCTTGAAACATAAGCTGTGCAGATGTTTCTTCCCTGCAGCGACTGTGTCAAGCAGCAAGGGTGGACCGGCTTCCGGCAGATAAAGATAGGAAGCTCTATTTTTCTGTCTACTGTCAATATCAAGGCAATGACATTGACTGAGAGAACTTGGATTAGAACTCATATCTTGGGGAGCTTTGTTTACTGAAGCACCTTGCTTCTCACCTGAATGTATTATTTAGTTTATGGAAAACATAAGCATCTCCTCTTTGTGTGTGTGTGTGTGTTTGTGTGTGTGTGCAAGTGCGTGTGTATGCGAGTTGTTCAAAAGCCCTCTATAAATGCTCAGAACTTTTAGGGGAAGTTTTGCTGTTCCTCCTCATTTAGCTGTGAGAATAAAATGGTTTGGCCTTCCGTAACTTGCTTATTGCATAATAACTTTTCAAAGAAGATTAATGACAAGGATATTTATGAAAATGTCTCTGTGACTTTCATTTGTAACTATTCAGATATGTGGCTTTTGCCATTTGTATTTAATTTACATTTTAAAACTTTTGTTTTGGAGCTTAGCCAGACTACAGATAGCCCAGCAGAGGGCCTTGAAACTGTGTAAACAAATAAAGAAGTGGTCCAATGAATGTTATATGCATATGAGGGGCCGAGTGCATGAATTCGTGTACCTTGAAAGGAACTGTGGGCCTCAAGGCTGTGGTGGGCACAGGGGTGGGTCTCAGCCCATCCTCCGTGCCCCCCCTTGGTCCCTCCTGTTGCGGCCCCCGGTCCCCTGTCTGCCGGCAGCCCCGCTCCCACCGCCGCTGCTCCCACCCGCTGACGGCGCTGGCCCCACTCCCACCTGCTGACAGTGTGGAGCAATTGGGGCTGGCACCAGCAGTGGGTGCGAGCAGGGCCGGCGCTGTCAGCGGTGGGTGCGAGCAGTGGCTGCTGTCCTGATTACTCCTCAGGAGCAGGGGGAGGTGGAGAAGCCCTGAGGGGCGATTGGGGCCAGCAGCTGCTCAAACCCCCTGATGGCACTGAGTGATTAGGGCTGGTGCCGGCAGCAGGTGCAAGCAGTGGCTCCGGTGCTGGCAGCGGGTGCGAGCGGGTCCAGCGCCGGCAGCAGGTGTGAGTGCCGGACAGGACCGCGGTGCATGGGAGCAAAGAATTTTCAGTAACCACCAGAGGCTCACCCCGATGACAGCGACTGGTGCCCTGCCTTGGTCTGGCGCCTCCTGCTCACCTGCTCCACCATCCTGCTGCAGCCAACACCCGCCATGTTCTGCTCTCTGCCATCTGCTGCCAACGTCCCCCATGTTCCATGTGTGCTGCCTGGTGGTCAGCACATGTCATAGCAACCGGTTGTTTGGTTGTTCCGCTGTTTGGTCTATTTGCATATTAGGGTTTTATATATATAGATAGGAAACTTTTCAGCCCTTGTTCAAGAAAGTCAGCAGCTCTCTAGTGTTAAGTAGGGAGAAAAGCCTATCTTGCTGTCCCAACTTCTTTCTTCCGTTTCTTTCTTCAGTTGTACATTGTTAGAAATGATGCTGGGTTATATATATAGTCATATTGCCAATTCAGTCTTCCAGTGTAAATGAAAGAGGATTAGTTCTTCCAGTTTTGATAGTGGAGGCTACTATAGTTGGACACCAGTCTTGCTGACATGGTACGTTCATGATAAATCATAAATTTTGTCATTTTAATCTCCCTTTTTGGTTTACCTCCTAATCTATTTCTCCCAGCTTTCTTAGAAGATAAGGTAAAGTAAAAGCATTACCAGTCTGGCTTTGTCTAGGTCAGTGGTCGGCAAACTGCGGCTCGGCAAACTGCGGCTCGAAAGCCACATGCGGCTCTTTGGCCCCTTGAGTGTGGCTCTTCCACAAAATACCGACTTCTGTGCATGGGCCAC
>NW_005371709.1:1607298-1612073 GCF_000412655.1 Myotis brandtii
AATACCACGTGCGGGCGCGCACGTACAGTGCGATTAAAACTTCGTCCACACGTTGTATTTTGTGGTATTTTGTGGAAGAGCCACACTCAAGGGGCCAAAGAGCCGCATGTGGCTCGCAAGCTGCAGTTTGCTGACCACGGGTCTCGGTGATTCTAATTACTTAGAACACATGGTTGTAGAGACAAGATCTCCAGAAATAATTGATCTGATCCCATATATAAACTCTCTTGGAAGTAGAAGTGAACTTATTTGCAGCACAATTAAATTAAAAATAAGTTTATTCTTTATCTTGGTAACCTCAAGAAGCCAGCTTTCTAGCTTGGTTTTAAGGAAGGTGAGTGGAAGATTAGAGAACTTTTTAAAGAAAGAATCCCTCAAAATGTGAATGAATCTGGGAAAAAGACCCAACTTGCAGAAAGCCAGGGAGAAACTATAGAGAAAGGATGGTTTCATATCAGAGAAGCTTGCTCTTTTCAGAAAGAGGAAGAGCAGAAGGATCTGGGAAGAGTCATGATTTTGTTATGTGACATATTTTCTTGAGGAATACCTTCCTGGTTTTATGCCAAACAAAAATAAAACACTTTCACTTTGTAAAAACCTGTGTAGTAGAAGTTTAAGGACAAGTGAAAAGAGGGAGGACTTTGAGGTATTCCAGAGAAAAATAGCAGTAACTATAGCATCACTAAAATTCCAGTCTTCCTCTGTTACACCAGGCTCCCTAAGGCTTAGGTAACTTCCCGTCTCTGTCATCAAAACCTTTTGGGGTTTCACTTCCAAAGATTTTATAAGGTACAGATTATATACTTGTAGTATTTCTCCTGATGTACCTCTGCCCTTCCAAACTCAACATGTATGGTTGACTGTCATATTGTTACAATGTAGATCAGTCTCTAAATCTAGACTATGTTAGTTCCAAATGTTTAATTTTAGTCATATTGCCAATTCAGTTGACATAGATTCACAATAAATCCTAGTTTTAGAGTAATTTCTAGTGTTCTTTTCTGGTTCATCTGCTAATTAAACAGCTATTTCTCTCAGTTCTCTTGGAAGACAAGATAGGGGAAAATAAGTATCTACCTGGTTTTGTCTAGGAAGGTTATTTAACTTCTCTGAGATTTCTCACCTATAAAATGACAATAAGATATTCACTTTGCAGGCTTTTCAGGAGGATTAAAGTAATAACTCTAACTCATATAGCATAATACCTAGATCCTAGTAAGCACTGGAGTCCACCAATTTGTTTCAGATAGTTACTTCTTCTAAAGTTGCTAGAACTGTTTTTATTCTTTCCTCATCACTTCTAGCCTATATTTCTCAGTTATGTAAGGGCTTGGGACATCTGTTGAACAATGCAAATAGACATGGAATGTACGGTCCACTGCCATATGGGATAATTTGTGCGGTACAGAAAGGCTTTTCTATCAGGAAACTTCTCTACCATTAGGTGTATAAAATGAATTCTTCTTGCAAAAGTGATCTAATTGGTATATTTGAATTCATATGTCATATAAGAACAAATATTTTTGAATTCAGTTTTCTTTTTACTTTTTAAAGCTAACTCATAGCTAATTATCACTTCTTATATATTTACTCATATATTGAGAAAGAAGAATGAGTCTTCCCAATTTTCAAGTTCTCATATTTCCTCTCTCTTTAGAATATCTCATGGCTATATTAAAGCCTTGACTTTCACTTCCAAAGCCTTTGGTGAATCTGTTCCTTAACTTCCTGGTGATGAATCCAGTACTTTTCTACCTTGGTAGATTTATGAATTAATTTATATTTTTGACCTATTCAGCCAGCTAGGTTTCTTGAATGGTTCATCTTGAACTTTGTATTGCCTTATGCAAGCAGAAGAATGGTTGTCAGATATTTCAAATCTTAGCTTACTATTTTGCTCATTTACTCTAATTCTGTGTAATAATGGTGCTAACTTATACTTGCTTAGGTACAGAATACTTTCATATATATCTAGTATTACCCTGTATACATGTATGAGTATATGTATTTATGTATATGTGTGTATACAAAGTATATGAATATTAATTATGCAGCCCATGGTGAAACTTAATTAACAGGGAGAGAAACCCAACATTATATACTGGAGTGTTGATATTGGACAGTTCACTTAACCTATTTGGGCTTCAGTTTCATTATTTATAAATGTAGATAATAATTCCCTGCCCTGTGTGGGATTTTCTTTATAAAGTGCTATAAAATTATAATGGATTATTTTTCATCTTCCTCATTGGATTGTGAGCCTTGAAATGGCAGAGAGCAAATCTGATTCACTTGTGTAAACCCAATGGACTTGGAATATAGCAGGCCCTCAACAATGTCTTGTGAGAGGAAGGAAAAGAGAGTAAAGAGGGGAGGGAAGGTCAGTAAAGAGAAGGACAGAAGGAAACACAGTTAAGAGGAAAGGGGGAGGGGGGAGGAAAAATCTTCAGTGCATTTGGTACTTTCTCATCTTAGTTGAGTTTAGCAGGAGAGATTGTGTTGCAGCTAAAGGAATGCTAACAGCTTCACTTTCCTGCCATTGTCCAGGGACACTCTCCTATTTCTATGGCCTCTGAAATGTATGTTCCATTCCTTCTATCCATAAGACTAATTCTGGCCCATCTGTTTTGGGTCAGTGATAAAAAATTACCAGAACACAGGCAGTAAGTAAATAATCCTTTTTTTACAGTGGACCTGGCTTTTATGAGTTTCTAGCTTTGATCTAATTCTCTTTTTTCTCTAACTTTGCTGCTCTTTGCCTTTCTTAGTTTTTAGTGTCTTTGCTCACCTCCTGCTAAGTCTAATTTCTTTTTTACTCTCAAATCCTGAATTAGCTTCATTGGCTATGGACAAGTCTGCTTCATCTTAGTCTTAATCTTTTTAAGATTATTTCTCACCTGAATTATTTTATGAATGATATGCACAGAAAACATCTAGCTGGTGTATACGGGCTTGTTAACATTTCAAAAACTGATATGCTAATTCTTATTTTTCTCTTACCCCAGTTGAGCCATCAAATTGTTATGGAAAACTCAAGGCTGATCCCTATTACCCACCAATAGTGCAGTGACCATACAGCCTGGATATTAGAATAAAGTACTAATTAAGGAAATTCTGTTAAGTAGACAGACCTAGTATTCTGATATTAGTCTAGCAAAATATGGTCACATAGACATGACATAAACTGGTCTACAGAGTAGATTACACATCATATGTAGAGAGATTAATACTTCATTCCCTACAGCAGAGTTGGCAAAGACTTGATGTGTATGTCACTGCTACCACTTTTCATCCCTTACACATAGCAGACAACAATAAATATCACAATTCTTTTTCCCACTGAAGTTACAGTTTGCCTAAGAATCGAGGAATATAATCCCAATCCGAGCAAATTGGCATATGTAGTGAAATCCAATAGCCATGCTTGGAGTAGTGGTTAAAACCACAGGCTTTAGTGCTTAGGCAATTGAGTTCAATCTTAACTCAGACATTTTCTATATGGGTAACCTCTTTTGGCCTCAATTCCCTCAATGTGGATAATAAAAATGCCTCCTGGTGTTGTTATAAGTATTAAATGAGATATTATGAAGTACTTTGCAAATGCTGAACACATAACAAGTGTTCAATAAATGGTAGCTGCTGTTATAATTAGAATTTGAAGAGTTATCAAATACATTTGGGTTGGTAGGATGACCCATCTTTAACTGAAAGACAAGGGGAGATCGATTTTACTCTTAATACAACTCTACATAGCTCTGGGAAACCTCTTAATAATTTGGAGTTTGTGTTTCCTGTCAGATGTTGTTATTGAACCTGAACATGGATGGTGAATTGAAGATATGACTGTACCAGACTGGCAAGAATATGCTTGAGCTAACCACAGTGATCAGTATTCTTCCTCTGTATTTTATACTTACTAAAATTTCTCTAGGCTGCTTTGTGTTTGTAAATACACATTCTCTAACTTGCGTATAATATTATGGGATTAATTTCTCACACTCATCAGTGTGAACTCTGTCATTCATAACAATGTGCCATTATAGCAGTTTGGCAGCTGCATGAGGGAAGCTTACTTTAAAGCAGCACTTATTTGTTGTTTTAATCTGTTTCTTTGCTTGTTGGCTTGAGCTTTAGTAACTTTTTGATTTCCCAGATTCTACTGAAAGTTTTTTCCTTAATGAAGATGTTCAGAATTGTGCATCAGTTATTCCAGAAATATCTCCAACAGATGCTGCCCCATTCATGGGTTTCTTAGACAACAAGGAAAAAATGTGTGCAGGAGATATGTAGCAAGGCATGTCTCTGTAGGAAGTAGCAAAGCATACCTAAAATATCTAGAAGCCTTGGATTCTGGTCCCAGATCTGGTCCTAACTAGATGTCTGACCTTTCTTGTTTAAAAATCAATCACACTG
This sequence comes from Myotis brandtii, assembly GCF_000412655.1. Lineage (NCBI taxonomy): Eukaryota > Metazoa > Chordata > Mammalia > Chiroptera > Vespertilionidae > Myotis > Myotis brandtii. The sequence continues at coordinate 1,611,712 of NW_005371709.1, forward strand.
GGCCCTAATATCTTTGTCTCTTATATGAAAATATAGGCCCACATTACTGATTCTTGGTGACTTGGGGCAGCCTCTGGGGCATTTGAGAATGCAGTGGAAGGTCATAAGAAAAAGTATATTCTCCTTGGTTGGTAGAATATGTATTAAAAAAATTCAAAAGCAAAACTTTTCAGGTATCTCACACCTCTTCTACATTTATTTGCCATGTAAGGGATGCCAGAATCTGTTGAAATTGGCATGTTTAATACCATATGATCTCACTGATATGTGGAATCTAATGAACAAAATAAACTGAAGAACAAAATAGAAATAGAGGCATGAATACATGGAATAGACTGACAGTTGTCAGAGAGGAAGCAAGA
>NW_005371709.1:1612930-1625167 GCF_000412655.1 Myotis brandtii
GGGGGGTGGGGGGGATGGATGGAAGAAGGTGAAGGAATTAGCCAAAGAACATATAGGCATAACCCATAGAAACAGACAACAGTATGGTGATGGCTAGAGGGAAGGGGAAACAGGAGCTGGGTGGAGGTGGGCAAAGGAGGGGGAACAAGGGGGACACATGTAATAGTGTCAACAATAAAAAAATGTTATCTTTGTCTTAAAATATTGGCATGTTCAAATGTGAATGTAACACAATTTCTAGTCTCTGGGAGCTAGTTAATAGACAGTGATAACCTTTTATCCTTTCTAGTCTCTGCTCCTTGAACTCTTAAATTTTTTAAATTATTTTTTGTTAATTTTAAGTCATCATTTTTAGGAAATGACAGGCAGTATATTACTGCCATTTCAAAGTTTTTTAAGAACATCCCTTAAAACTAGGCTTTATGTTTTCTATTTCAAAACTCCAAAACATGAATCTGAAAATAAAATAGTAGTCACACCTTTAAATTTCTAACTAATGACAAAGAATGTTATATTTAAAAGGGGTAGAAAGTCTTAATTCAATATTTCTTAGTATAACTATGAAAAGAAAATTTAAAATGACTCATATGCGACCATGGTCATTAGGTTTAATTTTCTTCATAGTCAAATAATTGTGTTGGATTAAAATAGAACATTTTTCTTTTTAAAGCACTTTCAAATAAATAGATTTGTATAGTTATCCTAAGAGGTAGGCATCCAGGGATTATCCAAGGCCACCCATAACTTCAACTTTTACTCGCTTTTTAAAAAAAATAAATTTTTATTGATTTCCAAGGGGAAGGGAGAAGGAGGGAGAAATAGAAATATCAATGATGAGAGAGAATCATTGATCGGCTGCCTCCTGCACACTCCACTTTGGGGATCCAGCCCACAACTCAGGCATGTACCTTTACTGGGAATCGAACCGTGACCTTCTGGTTCATAGGTTGATGCTCAACAACTGAGCCACACCAGCTGGGCTGATTTGCTTCTTTTTAAAAATTCTCAGAAGATAATACAGGCTTTTTAACCCAGCTTGTTTTCTTGTTAAGCTGTATAAAGACAAAATACAAAATTCCACTAATAAGTTTATAATGATATATTTCTCTGCAGAATCAGCCATAACAACACCCCATGCTGTAAAGGGAATCTGTAAAGTTATCTTGCTTGATAGGAAACAGAAATCCCATACACATGCCAGGACCAAGGCCCCTTATTTTGCATCTGTTCAAGGGGGAAATACTTGGAATGGAAAGGCATTCCTATTGGTTGGGATACACAACTACTGGTAATTAAAATCTCTGATTCCTTTACTGAGCAGTCCCATGACACTCAGTAGGAGCTTATGCACTAAAGACTTCAGCTGCCTTTAGCCTGAAAATGACCCATTTCCCAACCTTATGTTAGTCCACGACACACCTGTTGCACTGGCCAGGACACACTGGAGAGTAGACGGGAAGTCCCTTGTCCAGCCTGCTTGCAACCACATCAGAGACACACACCAGGTGTGACTGGAAAGTAATGAGGCTCACTCAGAAACAAAACATGACAACTGGACCAAGAACAGGATTTATGCATCCAATTGAGGACTGTTCCTCAAAGTGGTCACCATGGAAAACATAAAATGTTGCCATTGCTCATAAGACTTTTAGAATATCTCCTTGAGGAAGGCCTTTAGAGACTATGATCTTCTCACGAAATTTGTTCATTTCTTTATACTCATGTGTTGGTCTTTCAACCAAAACTTTGTGATTTGCTATATAGATCTGGGGCTCAGAAGAGAGGCCTACACAGGTGGTAAATATCACCAGAGATACCATAATTGCCAACAACCACCCATAAGAAGCAGGAAAAGATGAGAAACTGATGGTGAAAGTCATCTTTAAGCTACTTAGTCATTCTGCAGCACTGCAGCATTGATTTGAGTGTAGTGAGAGGAGTAATGAGCTCTCCTGCCCTGACTCCATGCTCCTAACTTTGACAAATTACTTTTTATTTCCCTTTCTCCAAGTCTTCCTCATTCCTGCCTAGCTCTGAGGCATCTCTCTTGTTCCTAACCCTCCTTTACCACCTTTTCCCTTCCAGCTACAACTTTAGGAATACCTCCATTTCATTTGTGCCACACTTGGCTATGTCTTCACCCAGGAAATTAAAATCGTAAATGGCATTTAAAAACTGCCTTACCTTGCATATAATATAAATGATGTTCTTGATTGAATACAACTTTAACTTGCTAATGGTGGAGGAGTGTACTGGAAGGAGGTTGGGTTTTTCAGTCGGAAGGCCAGGGTTAGAATCTTGGTGTTTTCACATTATGTTATCACTCTGACTTCTCATCAGTACCATGGGAATATTAATACCTACTTTTCAGGATTTTTTTGTTCAGATTAAATATTAGAAATATATATGTAACATAAATGCTGAAGTTCTCAAAGGCTAAGTGACTTTCCCAAGGTCACGTGGCTGATTGATGTCTTGGTATGTTGAATCTGTGATTACAGCTAATCCATGGTTCTGACCTTTTAATTTAATAATATTTCTCTTTGCTTCTGAAACTTTCCTGTGTACCGGGAAAAACTTGACAAAGGTCTAAATTCTTTAATCTACTGTCTAGTTCTACATCAATTATTGTTGAATATGTTGATACCATTTAAATAATTATCAAGCCATACCAGAATATGAATAGCTTAATATCATAAATTCAAGTGTAGCCCATGGTTCCAAAAGATAAGCCGCTCTAAATGCAGATTCTTGCAGTCTGGAGACTGATCATTTCATACATACTCATTTGTTATTTTTAAAAAATATATTTTATTGACGTCAGAGAGGAAGGAAGAGGGAGAGAGAGATAGAAACATCTATGAGAGAAATCATTAATCAGCTGCCTCCTGCACGCCCCCTACTGGGGATCAAGCTCGCAACAACCCGCTTTGCCCTGACTGGGAATTGAACTGTGACCTCCTGGTTCATAGGTCAGTGTTCAACCATTAGGCCACACTGGCCGGGCATAGTTGATTTTTCTTTTTCCCAACCATTTTTTCCTCTGCATTTTATGACTCAGTTGATGATGCTATCCTCCTCTGAGCTACTCAGGCTTCCAAATTTGGAGTAATCTCTGAAACCTATTTCTTTGCCCTGACTGGGAATTGAACTGTGACCTCCTGGTTCATAGGTCAGTGTTCAACCATTAGGCCACACTGGCCGGGCATAGTTGATTTTTCTTTTTCCCAACCATTTTTTCCTCTGCATTTTATGACTCAGTTGATGATGCTATCCTCCTCTGAGCTACTCAGGCTTCCAAATTTGGAGTAATCTCTGAAACCTATTTTTCTTTTGTCTCCTCCCCAATCCAATCCATTTTCAAGCCCTGTAGAGTCTCTCTTTGCCCATCTATTCTCTATTGCCACTGTCATCACCTTTGCCCAAGCTCATATTATCTTTCTCTTATAATATTGAAGAAGCTACCAACTGCTATCTCTGTTTTTAGTCTATCAACTCTCCCATCTATTTTCAATGTGCTGTCAGATTTATTCTCCCTTCATACTTTCATACTTCATGGCACACCTCTGCTCAGAACTTTTTAACATCTAAGGATAAAGTTCTAAATCAATAGTTTGCTCTTTTAGACCTCCCATCTGCTCCTGCCTATTTCAACCATATTTTTAACTTTTCTTCTTTACTCATTATATAATTCAGCCAGCTGAACTCACTTTTTCTTATAAATGTTTTTCTGCCCTATCCCAATAGTCAGGAAGTTATCTTAATTAAAGAATAATTTGTTTACTGGAATAAACAATGGCATGAAATAAGTCAACTTGAGTTTAAGTTCACAAGCTGTAGGATCTTGGACAAGTCACTGAATTTCTCCAAGTTTCAGTGTCTTTATGTGCAAAAAATGAAATCCAAATGAAGACTGTCATAATATTTAAATGAGAATATATATTTTTTAAATGTGACAGTATATTTTTAAGATGCATTGTGAAGTATTTTTAAATGTTATTAGTTCCTCCCACATCTGATTCTCAAAGATGATCTTAAATGCCATGCTTGGAAATTTTAATTTAACATCATCACCTTTTCTTCCAACTGAAAATGAGTCCTCCCTTTTTTGAACCAAGTAGCACTTTCACTATAATATACTTGGGTTACTTTTAATGTATACCTTTTATTATAATTAGTTATGTGTATGTTCTATCTCTTCTACTAAATTTTAAGGATCTGGAGGACTGGGTTCCAGATCATTTCATCTTGGCATGCACCTTCTAGGACCTACGATGGTATCTTGAACATTGTGGATGTTCTGTTATACTTAATAGATGAATGATGAATTTGAATCAATGATTATAAAAGTATTACTCACCTGTTTATAATCTATTTCTTTTTCTAATTTTCATCTCTTCTTTCAAGAATAGAGTGATGGTGATCTTTTGGGGAAGGTTTTATTCTGATAAGAGTTTAGAGCCTCATAACTGATATCAAATGCAGCAGCAGTGCTATATGAGCTTACTTGCCAGACATCAATAACATGAGATAATGATCTCTCCTAACTTCTGCATTCAAATTGTCAGTCTTAATGTTGCATGGCTTTAGTTTGGCCTTTAATTTACAAAGTTTCTGTATTTTAATTATGTCTATATGAATGAAATGAGTGTTCTTTATATGGCTCATTACCTACATTAGTAACGACATACTCTAGTAAAATGTGAATAATTTTTTCTTGCCTATTTCTAGAACTGATCTATTACAGTTTTATTAACTTCTCTAGATAGTTTATGAATTTTAAATATATACTAGATCATAAATTTCCAAACTCTTGTAGCTGGGTGAAGACTGTTTCTAGGATCCACAGATATGCCCCTTTGGCATTGTTAGGAGATCTCTGCCTCATAGGAAGTTAGCTAAGGGCTTAGTAAGCCAGTAAGGAATGTACACCTTCTCACAGTTTTAGTAATTATTTGAACACCTAGATCTGTGCTAGTTGCTATGAGAAAATAAAAATGCATTAGACAGACTGCATATATGATGCTGGTTTCATAAGATTATGATGGAACTGAAAAATTCCTATTGCCTAGTGACATCATTGTCCTTGCAATGTCATAGCATAATGTATTACACATGTGTTTGTAGTGATGCTGGTCTAAAATCTACTGCACTGCCAGACATATAAAAGTACATACAATTATGTATACTACATAATACTTGATAATTATAATAAATGCCTGTTACTGGTTTGTGTATTTACTATACTATACTTTTTGTTATTATTTTAGAGTATACTCATAAAAATATTTGCTGTAAAACAGTATGTTGTGTTACTCCAGCAGCAGCCTCACACATCTCCTGTTTACCATGTCTCTTGATTGCATCATTTCCTCTTGAGCTTAATTTAATGGTGTTGTTTTATAAATTTAGTCTAGCCGAAGTGTAAAGTGTCTGTAAAGTCTACAGTAATGTCTTAGGCCTTCACATTCACTCACAATTCACTGATTCACCCAGAGAAACTTCCAGTCCTGCAAACTCCATCCATGGTAGATACCCTTTACAGGTATATCATTTAATAAAATCTTTTACACTGTATTTTACTGTACCTTTTCTATGTTTAAATATACAAATATCTACCATTGTGTTATAATTGCTTACAAGTGTATTCAGTACAGTAACATGTTGTACAGGATTTTAGCCTAGGATCAATAGACTATTATCATATAGGCTACCAGTGATGGCGAACCTATGACATGCGTGTCAGAGGTGACACACGAACTCACTTTTTTGGTTGATTTTTCTTTGTTAAATGGCATTTAAATATATAAAATAAATATCAAAAATATAAGTCTCTGTTTTACTATGGTTGCAAATATCAAAAAATTTCTATATGTGACACGGCACCAGAGTTAAGTTAGGGTTTTTCAAAATGCTGACATGCCGAGCTCAAAAGGTTCGCCATCACTGGGCTATACCATCTAGGTTTGTGTAAGTACATTCTATGTTGCTTGTACAATGACAAAGTCACCTAACAACACATTTCTCAGAATGTATCCTCATTGTTAAGTGGTGCTTGACTGTACCCCATTTTCAAAAATGGTTTTATTTATTTTTAAAATCTATCGTTATTGTTGAAAGTATCACAGATGTCCCCTTTGTTTTTTTTTCTCATTGACCCTCTTCACTCTCCCCTGCACCCATCTCTCCCAAGCCTTTGACCACTATTGTCTGTGTCCATGGGCTATGCATATAAGCTCCCCAGTTAATGTTCTTCCCCCTACCCCTCACCCCCACCTTCCCTCTGAAATTCATCAGTCTGTTCCATGGTTATATGTCTCTGGATGTATTTTGTCCATCAGTTTATTTTGTTCATTAGATTCCACATATGAGTGAAATCATGTAATACTTGCCTTTCTCTGAATGGCTTATTTTGCTTAGCATAACACTCTCCAGGTCCATCCATGCAAAAATGGTTTTAGATTCTTAAAAAAAAAGTATGAGAATCCATGATTAGAGAGTTACAGACACAAGAGCTTGAGAGGCAGATAGCTAGCATCTAATCTTCTTTTAAACATGTAGTTGAAAAGGTATCTTTTCAAGTTATAACACATCCATCAGTATACATTATGGGTAAGCAGATATACTTTCCATTCATTCCTGCACTGGAAAGGCAGTGGCATGGAAACTTACCATTATTAATTCTAATTATTAATTTTAATATGGACTTTTTAAGACTTGATATGTTATTATAAAGTAAAAACCTTTATAAGCCACCACTGAGGTCAAGACTTAAAACTTAGCTACCCCAAGTCCCTCCAGTGTACTTCATTCCAATTAACCCCATCCTTCTCTCTGAAGTAACCAATATAGCAATCAATCTCTTGTGTTTCTGTATATTTTTATTACTCAAATGTGTATCCTGAACACTATAGTTTAGTTTTTCCCATTTAAAAAAAATTCATGTTTTTGAAGTCTCTTTATTAAGTTTTTTCTTCATTCTTTTCTTTTCCTTATAGTTTGCGTGTCTAAGAATCCAGGGCATTTGATCTGTAGTTTCCCACAGTCTGAGTTGTGCTGATTACATACTTATGTCTCAGTTCAACATGTTCCTCTGTCCTCTGTATTTTCTGAAAATTAACAACTGCATCCAGAGGCTTGATCAGACTCAGGTTTGATCTCTTTGGCAAGACCAACAGTTCTCAAACATTTTAATTTCAGGATTTCTTTAAAAATTTTTTAAAGGCCCCCCAAAAGCTTTTGTTTATTTGAGTCATGTTTGTCTATATTTTTCATATTAGGAATTAAAATTGAGAAATTTAAAAATATTTATGTAATAATTTATTAAAAGTAAACATTAATACACTCATTACATGTTAACAGAAATAACATTTCAAATCATAAATACCTATATTTTACAAAATGAAAAAAATGTCTACTGAGAAGAATGACATTGTTTTACATTTTTTGCAAATTCCTTTAATGTCTGGCTTAATAGGAGACAGCTGGATTATCATATCTGCTTTTTCATTCAATCTGTTGCATTATGTTATTTTATTTGAAGTGCATGAAGAAAACCTGGCCTTACACACATTTGTAGTTGGAAATATAAGGACCTCATAGATGTCCTGAAAGGGTTCCAGGGTCTTTGGACTACATTGTAAGAATCTCTGGGCAAATCTATAGGCGGTTTTGAGCTTTTTCATCAAGAGGGATATGATGTCTGTTGATATCAGCTATTGTTGTTCAGTGCCCAAAACCATTAAATCATTGGAGGTTACAAAAATGGTGATATTCTATGTTTTATTTTTAATTTATTGGTTGGAATCCTATATAATAAAACCCTAATATGCAAATCGACCAAACAGAGAAACGACCGGTCACTATGATGCACACTGACCACCAGGGGGAAGACGCTCAATGCAGGAGCTGCCCCCTGGTGGTCAGGGGGAGCGTCGCTCAGCCAGAAGCCGGGTTCACAGCTGGTGAGCACAGCGGCGCTGGTTGGAGCAGGCCTAAGTCGGCAGGCGGACATCCCGCAAGGGATCCCAGGCTGTGAGAGGGCACAGGCGGGGCTGAGGGACCCTCCTCCCCCAGTGCACAAATGTTGTGCACCACGCCTCTAGTACTTTTATAAAAATCTGCTTCCCACACTTACTGGTTACTCAGTGGTACAGTTAATATAGAAAAGGTAGGGTAAGTGACTCTTACCCCTTATTTACCATTTTTAAGATAATTAAATTCTCGATCATCCTTCAAAGGTGGCCAGTTGGTTTTCAAAATCTCACTATAAATGACAAGTGCTAGCAAGGATATGGAGAAAAGGGAACCCTAGTACACTGCTGGTAGGAATCCAGACTGGTGCAGCCATTATGAAAAACAGTATGGAGTTTCCTCAAAATATTAAATATGGAACTGCAATTTGACCCAGTGATCCCATTTCTAGGAATATATCCTAAGAAACCTGGTGGAACACCAAGAAAGAATATATGCAGCCCTATTTTCCTAGCAGCACAATTTACAATAGCTAAGATCTGGAAATAGCCCAAGTGCCCATCAGTAGATGAGTGGGTAAAAAAAGCTGTGGTAGCTTTTTACGAAGATGACACCAAAAGCTAATAAGGAAGTACCTGCCTCTCCCAAAGCCAAAGCCAAAGCAAAGGCTTTGAAAGCAAAGAAAACAGTGCTGAAAGGCGTCCATAGCCACACAAAAAAAGATCGGCATGACACCCACCTTCTGATGGCCAAAGACAGTAAGGCTCCGAAGGCAGCCTAAATATTCTCAGAAGAGCACACCCAGGAGAAACAAGCTTGAGCACTATGCCATCATCAAATTACCCCTGACTACCGAGTCAGATGTGAGAAGATAGAAGACAACAATACACTTGTGTTCATTGTGGATGTCAAGGCCAACAAGCACCAGATCAAACAGGCTGTGAAGAAGCTCTATGGAGAGCAAGATGGCGGCATAGGTAAACACCGGAGACTGCTGCCGCAAACAACCACTTCAAAAATACAACTAAAAGACGGAACGGACATCACCCAGAACCACAGGAAGGCTGGCTGAGGAGAGACTCTTCAACTAGAAGGAAAAATAACAGCACACCGAGGCTCAGAGGAGGCGCAGTGTGGAAAATACTCAGGTGCGGAGGTGCGCGCGCAAAGCGGGCTGGTGGCTGAGAGCGCGGTTGTCGTTTTCGGTCAGGGGGGAGTCTCAGACTCTGAGCTCCAGATACGGGCGAATCGCTGGGGACTCGGACCCAAACGGGAGAAGCGGGAGTGTCTGGCATCAGTTGGAAGGCAGCTTTCCCTCCGAGGTTTGCAGCGGTTCCGGGGGTTCTGAGAAGCAGAGCCTCTGGGAACAGGACTGAGGGCACCATAACGGCTCCCTCCGCCCGCCCTGTTGAGCCCGCCCCGCCCAAGCCCTGCGCAGAGCCATTTGCCAGATCGCCTCAGGCAAAGGCTAGATTAGCACCTCCCCAGAGGACAGAAGTTTTCCGCGGCAGACACAGCTGATTCACACAGCCAGTCGGCCTGGTGGTCAAATCCCTCTAGTATTAACTACAACAATCAAGGCTCAACTAGAACAAGACTGCGCACAAAGACCACTAGGGGGTGCACCAAGAAAGCATAAAAAATGCGGAGACAAAAAAACATGACAGAAATGGAGGATATAGAGCTAAAAATCGCAATTTTGAGGGCTTGCAAAAATGTGCTAGAAGCTGTCAATAAACTTGAGGAGAGAGTCACGAAAACTAATGAGACCCTCGATGCTATGATAAAGAACCAACTAGAAATTAAGCATACACGGACTGAAATAAAGAATATTATACAGACACCCAATAGCAGACCAGAGGAGCACAAGAATCAAGCCAAAGATTTGAAATGCGAAGAAGCAAAAAACACCCAACCGGAAAAGCAAAATGAAAAAAGAATCCGAAAATACGAAGATAGTGTAAGGAGCCTCTGGGACAGCTTCAAGCGTACCAACATCAGAATAATAGGGGTGCCAGAAGATGAGAGACAGCAAGATATTGAAAACCTATTTGAAGAAATAATGGCAGAAAACTTCCCCCACCTGGTGAAAGAAATGGACTTACAGGTCCAAGAAGCGCAGAGAACCCCAAACAAAAGGAATCCAAAGAGGACCACACCAAGACACATCATAATTAAAATGCCAAGAGCAAAAGACAAAGAGAGAATCTTAAAAGCAGCAAGAGAAAGAGACTCAATTACCTACAAGGGAATACCCATACGACTGTCAGCTGATTTCTCAACAGAAACTTGGCAGGCCAGAAGGGAATGGCAAGAAATATTCAAAGTGATGAATACCAAGAACCTACAACCAAGATTACTTTATCCAGCAAAGCTATCATTCAGAATTGAAGGTCAGATAAAGAGCTTCACAGATAAGGAAAAGCTAAAGGAGTTCATCACCACTAAACCAGTATTATACGAAATGCTGAAAGGTATCCTTTAAGAAGAGGAAGAAGAAAAAGGTAAAGATACAAATTGTGAACAACAAACATGCATCTATCAACAAGTGAATCTAAGAATCAAGTGAATAAATAATCTGATGTACAGAATGAACTGGTGATTATAATGAATCAGGGACATAGAAAGGGAATGGACTGACTATTCTTGGGGGGGAAAGGGGAATGGGAGATGCGGGAAGAAACTGGACAAAAATCGTGCACCTATGGATGAGGACAGTGGGTCAATAAAGATTTAATAAAAAAATAAATAAATAAAATAAAAAATAAAAAGAAGCTCTATGACATTGATATGGCCAAGGTCAACACCCTAATCAGGCCTGATGGAGAGAAGAAAACATATGTTTGACTGGCTCCTGACTATGATGCTTTGGATGTTGCCAACAAGATTGGGATCATCTAAGCTGAGTCCAGCTGCCTAATCCTATATAATAAAGAGGTAATTGACCATCCTGCCCTCACACAAGATGGCTGCCCCCATGTGGTCATAAGATGGCCACCACAAGATGGCCGACAGGGGAAGGCAGTTGTGGGCAATCAGGCCAGCAGGGGAGGGCAGTTAGGGGTGACCAGGCCTGCAGGGGAGGGCAGTTGGGGGCAACCAGGCCTGCAGGGGAGGGCAGTTGTTGCAACCAGGCCGGCAGGAGAGGGCAGTTGGGGGCGACCAGGCCAGCATGGGAGGGCAGTTGGGAGTAACAGGCTTGCAGGGGAGGGCAGTTGGGGGCAATTGGGCCGGCAGGGGAGCAGTTAGGCATTGATCAGGCTGGAAGGGGAGTGGTTAGAGGGTGATCAGGCTGACAGGCAGAAGCAGTTAGGGGAAATCAGGCAGGCAGGTAGGCAAGCTGTTGGGAGCCAGCAGGTCCCTATTATGAGAGGGATGTCCGACTGCAGCAGTCAGACATCCCCCGAGGGGTCCCAGATTGGAGAGGGTGCAGGCTGGGCCTAGGGACACCCTCCCCCACCCCCACCCCCCCAATGCAGGATTTTGTGCACTGGGCCTCTAGTTCTAAATATAAAAATTTTACACTGAAAATAAAAAGCTATGGTACATTTATACCATGGAATATTATGCAGCAGTGAAAAAGAAGGATCTTTTCCCCTTAGAGACAGCATGGAGGGACCAGGAGAGTATTACGCTAAGTTAAATAAGCCAGTCAAAGAAAGACAAGTATCACATGATCTCACTCATATGTGGAATCTAATGAACAAAATAAACCGATGGACAAAATAGATCCAGAGACATAGAAGTATGAAACAGACTGTGGAATCTCAGAGGGAAGGTGGGGGAGGATGGGCAGGAAGAGATCAACCAAAGAACTTGTATGCATACATGCATAACCCATGGACACAGACAATAGGGTGGTAGAGGGTTGGGGATGGAGGCAGGTTAAAAGAGGTCAATTGGGGGAAAGGATCAAACAAATAACTTGAATGCATAAATGCATAATCCATGGACACAGATAATGGGGTGGTGAAGGCCTGGGGAGGGGGGCAAGGGTGGTCAAGAAGAGGTCAATGGTGGAAAAAAGGGGATATATGTACTATTTTCAACAATAAAGATTAAAAAATATATCACTATAGATTAATAACATAAATATATTTTGTGTGTTCCAATCAATTGTAATTGTTATCCATTTTGAAGCTTATATTGCTCCATCTTAATTAATTGGAGTCTCTTGAAACTGCCTCCTGAATACTGATCATGAGGAAGCTAGTTAAGACCGGTCATTTTTTCATAATCAACATCTCTGAAATAAATGTTCCC
>NW_005371709.1:1625237-1655797 GCF_000412655.1 Myotis brandtii
ATATATAAATAACTGGATAATAAAATCAGTAGCTTCTTAGATTTGTTGGAAGTACCTTAACACAATTAAGGTTAATTTTTTTGCTTAAAGTCTGATTGAGACATGTGAAGCAGTCCTTATCCATCTTGTTATATTATCTGAAGTACTGGCCTCTAAGCTTATTGTGGCAGAGTTATCTGAGGATTGTACCAGGTGCTTTAAAAATTTAGGCCCCGCCCTAACCGGTTTGGCTCAGTGGATAGAGCGTCGGGCCTGCAGACTGAAGGGTCCCAGGTTCAATTCCGGTCAAGGGCATGTACCTTGGTTTTGGGCACATCCCCAGTATGGAGTGTGCAGGAGGCAGCTGATCGATATTTCTCTCTCATCGATGTTTCTAACTCTCTATCCCTCTCCCTTCCTCTCTGTAAAAAATCAATAAAATATATTTTTTTAAAAAAATTTAGGCCCCAAAGAAGCTATCATTTCTACTCACATTCCTCATTGGCTGAATTTAATCACATAGTTGCAACTTAATTGCAAGGGGTACTGGGAAATGTAGTCTTTCTTTTTGCCTAGGAAAAAGTGATATGATAAACACAGCAGTGCCTCTGTAACATTAGGTAACTTGCTTAACATCTGGGTCTCAGTTTTCTTATCTATAAAATGAGGATAATAACAAGACCTTCTTTATAGGGTTATGTTAAGGATTAAATAAATTAGTACATATAAAATAAAATATTTCTATAGTACCTGACATATAATAAATGCTCAATAAATGTTACCTATTAATACCAATATTTTTCAATAGCAATGTCTTAAAACTAATGCCTAATATGTTCCAGAAGTCCAAAGCATGATTATTCCTTAAAAGGTATTCTTCAGAACATGCTCAGATTCAAGAAGCAGAGAAAGTTTTGACAGATATATCCATGCTCTAAACCAGTCCCCTAATGAAGCCATTTTTTAAAAAATTCACCTTGAATTGTCAGGTCAAAGAATAAAGATCGTCAAGAAGAAAACTAGTTAGTAGTCATGGCTTGATTTTTGCTTCTTCCCTAAGGGATCTGGTTCCATTTTTGTCTCTCTGAGAGTCTCATGGATTGTTAGGTGTTTGGAGAACTGTCTGTCTCTTAACTATTTGAGTATGCTTTTAAAAGGTTCCAGAAAGTGCTGTTTGTTGATAAATCAGAATAATCAGAAAGACGAGTATTAGTGAAACTGTAAAAGTAGGAACAAAATTTTATGCAATGGTGCCAGCTGTCATCCCACTTAGGAACACACATCATAGATTTCAGTGCTTTTCAGACATCTGCTCTCTTAGTCATATAAAACAGTTGTTCTTTCAGCAAAAGTCCTGGCAAAAGAGCTCCATTATTTCAGGAATTACATTCCCAAGCCTGGTGCCTGCATCTCCATAGTTATAGAGAGGGTATAGAGAGGTCCCATAATATTCCATTGAAAGTTAGCCCATGACTTAGTACTTGTACATACATTTTCTTACTCCATAGCTGGAATTCAAGCTTCTTTCTACATTAGCTAAATATGAAGCACTATATCAATGGTATCTGGGCACCCTCTCTTCTAGTAATCTAAAAAGAGTAGCCACTATCTAAATCCTTTCCCACATGGATCATGACCACAGGTTTTCTCTAATCATCTGGTCAGATTCTTAGCTACCTCACCTAGACTTATAGAATCCTCCAAGCTGAACTCATTCCTCATGACAATTATCTAAACTCTTAACATTTTGAGATTGAACCCAGATCTTGCAGTTTATTTCAAGCTGTTTGTCAGCTTTCACTTGAACCTAGAAACCATTGTTGTCATTTGAACTCTTTACCATCTGACGATTGAAACCAGACCCCAAGCTGGTCTTCCAAGCTTTTTAATGACAAGAGATTGAATGCAGACCTCATTTCTGACATCCAAAACTCTTACCACTTGAGGATTAAATTCATTCCTAAATATTGTCCTCAGTCCATGCCATTTGGGGACCAAACTTTAGGTCTTAGGACTTTTATCTAAGTTCTTTACAGTTTCTGGATTTAACCCATGCTGTTCATATGTTATCAAAGCATTATATCAATTGAAGATTGACTGCACACCACAAGGCGGAAAGCCAAGCTCTTTAGCAGTTAGATATTGAACCCAGACCTCACTGAGGATTGTCTTCCAACTTTTATGCCAGTTGGATTCCAAGCCCAGTCTGTGGCCACCTTCCAACCCCTTATTGATGGGGGAGAAACAGAGCTCCCCAAACCACTTTAAGCATTCTCTCCTGAGGGATCAAACCTATCTATGGTCATTATCCAACATCTTTACCAGCAGTGGATAGGACTTGGCTGTCAAAAAACAAGCAGAAAGATTGGTTGAAAGCTCTATTTATCTTTTTAAGCTGCTAAAGATCTTAAATGATGATATTAGTAGCTCTGAGGAGCAGTACTTCTCAAAATCTGGTTTCCCACCACCTGCAAGAGAACCACCTGAAGCTGCTTATTGAAAAGGCACATATCTGGGTTCTATCCAAGTTATGGCTCTATCAAGAATTCTTAGGCCTGTGACCATGGAATCTGCATTTTTAGAAAGCACTCTAGCTGATTTTCATGCACATTAAAAGTTGAGAACCACTGCCCTTGAGCAAGGTCTATGTTATCTGTTGGAGAATAATCCCAGATCTCCCAGCTGCCATCCAGCTGCTCACCAGCTGGGTCTACAATGCAGGTTCTTATTTATATATTCTATCAGTACATTACTTTATTAGCTTGGATGTATAAGCCAATTTTTTCCTAACTGTTATTCAGTTGTGCTGGTTTATAGGACGGGACTCATTCCTTTGGTTCAATAAATATGGGAGGAGGGGAGTAAGTTGAGTTGTGGTATAGCACAGCTAACTCTGCCACAGGGATTTCATTTCCCACTCAAACAGGACCACCAATATAGTACCTTGCCTTGGGGAAGCATACCATCAGCTCTGAATGCATGTTCCTTAACACCACACCATCCTGCAAATATAGCTTCTGTGAAGGTAAAAACTGGTCCTCCCCCAGCTTCTCCGCAGCATTCAAGCTGGTCAAATTGGCATAACAGGTGAGACTAAAACTTCTTGCCTACCCTGCTTGTCCCTGCTTTCTCAAACACCCCCCCTCACACAACACACACACACACACACACACACACACACACACACACACACACACTTCCCATATAAAAATCAGAGTATTTACAAATGTACTGTTTTATAAGGAAATGCTGAGGGGTGGAGAATGAAAAACAAACAATCTAGATGTTAACATCTGGAGCAGACCAAATTAAGACATAAGAACTCATTACTGCAGCAATTACTTACTAAGTCTGGGAAACTTAAACCTAATCTGGGTTGAAATTTTTCAAGCATGCCTTAATATAAAAATAACTTGGGAAAAATCTGCATGGACTATTGTGACTCAAATTGAATTTTATGTCCACTATTGAAAATGCATGGCCCTGATTTCCTGTTGATTCGGAGGGGAGAATCATGCTCTCTAGGGCTAAAATGTGTGTTTGCTTTTAACCAAGGGATGTTAAATTAAATAATATTTTAAACCATCAAGTCTTATGGCTGTTTATTTTTTAAACTTCTTGGTTAAAGTGAAAAAAATTTTCATAATGTTAGAAGTTTTGTTAATAAGCCTTGCTTGTGTCTACATGAGCACTTTTACTATAGTGTTAGATTTAGGAAGTATCAAGAATAATTTTTGTAAATCCCTCTACCTTTTCTTTTTCCTTTATCCTGGAGGTTCAGTGTTGTCATTAAACTTACTATTTTCAGACTGAAGCCTTTTGTTTCTGAGTCATAGGTGTCCTTTGCCCATTAAATAGAGGAATACATGATCTTGAGAATAGTGAGAGGTGAAAATTATCTCTTTATTAAGTCCTATTCGTTACCCTGATTTTTTTCTTTTTCTTCATCTTCCCCCTCCTCCTCTTAATCCCCCCTTTCCTCCTCCCCTTCTCCACTACACTTATTATTGTTTTCTGTCCTCCCCCACTAGAATGTAATTTCTATTAGGAGGGGAATTGAATCTACCTCATTCACTGTAGTTTCCTCTATACCTGGAACATAGTGGATAATGTTTATTGACTAGCTGAAAGACTGCCTAATTAAATGAGTGAATGAGAACAGCCAGAAACAAATAACTTAAAATTTCTAGTGATATTGGAGAATACTGGAGTGGTAAAATTTTCACAATTCAAGGTAGTATTGAAAATCACTTTGAAAATGCAAGCCAAGCCCTTATGAGAATATGTCAAAGTTCGAAAAGAGGATAGATGATATAGCATCAATAATCTGTACCAAGAATCTGATGATGATGAGTTCTAGTTCAGGTTCTACCACTTAGCAGCTTTGTGACTTTATTCCAAATTATTTATTATTTCCAAGCTTCAGCATCCTTGAAAATTCACTCTTCCTACCTTTCAAGATTGTGGGCATCCAATAAGAAAATACATAGGAATATTTTTGAAAACTACAAAGCTTTATGCAAAGCTTAAGCAGTGTGTATTAGTTAGGGTTCTCCAGAGAAAAAGAACCAATGACATCTGTGTGTGTAAATACATATACATAAATATATATAAATATATACATATATGTTTAGAGAGAGAAAGGGGGGGGGGGGAAAAGGAGAGAAAGAGAGTCTTAAGAAATTGGTTCTCACTGTTGTGTAAGTTGGCAAGTCCATAACTTGTAGGATAGGCTGGCAGACTAAAGACCTATGGAAGAGTTCCAGTTCAAGTCCAAGGGCAACTACTTGCAGAATCTCTTTTCCTTCAGGGAGGTCAGTCTTTTTTTCCTTTTAAGGCCTTCAACTGATTGTATGAGGCCCACTTACATTATAGAGGGTAATCTGTTTTACTCAAAGTCTACTGATTTAAATGTCAATCTCATCTAAAAAATTTTCACAGAAACATCTAGAATAATGTTTGACTTAATATCTGGGTACCATAACCTAGCAAAGTTGACACATAAAATTAATCATTACAGGGGGGAGATAGATTCCTTGGTGGCACCACATCCCTAACAATCTTTTTCCCCCCCAACAATCTTAAAGCAGCTTTTAATTATTAACTTTTGCCACATAATAAAATATGTAATTCATTCAACCTTTCATTTCTGTCTTTCAACTACCATACTTATAACTACCATTATTGTTTTACCTTTGTAACCACCGAAAAGCTGCTCTTTTCTAAGCATCTTTTTTTTCTGTTGAAGGCTAGTATAGTTATCTATTGTTGTATAATAATAAACCATTCCCAAAACTAGTGGTTTACTACAATAATTATTATTTCAAGTTTTCAATTTGGCCAGTGCTTGACAGGGAATGCTCATCTCTGCTGCATGTGGTATCAGCCACCTGGGCAGCTTATCCTAGGGGCTGGGGGATCCACTTCCAATACTGCTGACTCACATTGGAGCTAGTACAAACCTGCTGGAGCCGGGGGCTAGGGGCCTCAGTTCCTCTCCACATGAATCTTTCCATGGGCTGTCTGTCTTTCTCATGGCATGATGGCTGGTATCAAGAGTGAGCATTTTAAAAGAGAAAGTGGAAACTGCCAGTTCCCTAAGAGGCCTGGTCCTAAAAACTGATGCATACAGAGTCCAGATTCAAGGACAGGAGACATGGATTCTATCTTTCAATGGGAGAAGTGTCAAAGAACTTGTGGCCAACTTTTAAATCTGCCACAAAGATACTTCCATAAATCTCATTGTTAGGTCTTGTCTTTACCCTCTTTTCAGAGTTGCTGTTTTAAATTAAAGAAAATTTAAAGTGTAGTAAAATGAATATTAAAATATTAAAAATAGGGTTAGTTTGTTTTTTTTTGCTCCTACACAATACTGACACTTAATATCTTTCAGAGTTTTAATATCTGTACTCATTCAACAGATATTTACTGAGCATCTACTATGTATTTGGCACTATTCTAAACACTTGGAACACAATGCTGTACAACAGAGGCAAGGTCTTTTCATCCTTTGGCACATACATTTTAGTGGGGAACAAATACATGATAATCTAATGATTTTAGATACTATTCACAGAATCGAACTGCAATTATGTGATGAAATGACTAAAAATATTAAACTTTCAGCTGCAAGTAACAGCTGCAATTAATTAAGAGTAATTTAAATAATGAGCCTGGAAGTAGGGTGGTTCTGTCTGGTTAATTTAGTGGTCAGAGACATCATCAAGAACCCAGGTGCTTTCCATCTGCAGCTGTTCTGGCATCAGATGCATTCATGACTATGCCCCATGACAAAGAGATAAAAGGAAGGGATGTGTATGCATATAGAACTTCTCTCTTTTCCATTCTCATAAGTAAGGGGCATTTTCCCAGAAGTAGGTTTCCTTCATGTCTTATTGGCCAGAGTTGTGTCACATGCTCATGCTTAAACAAATCCTAGTAATTGTAATGAGACCACCATAACTGACTTAGACAATAGGATTCATCTCCTGGGGATGGCATCTATCTCCCCACAAGCACTGTCTGCTTAAGGGAAGGGTAAATAAAATTGGAGTTTTGTTAACAAAGAAGAAGAGGGAACAGGCTTTAACATCAGTGACTAAATTTTAATTTAGGAGGTTAGCAAAGACCTTTTTGAATAGATGACATTGAAGCTGAAATCTGAATGACAGGAAGGAGCCAGCCTTGCTTGAGGAAAAGGAAACTCTTAAGGAACTATGTAATTGGCCTTTTAGTAATTCTCCAGCCTTTTCTCAAATAATTATGTACATACCCATTTCAGCCTTTACTTATGACCTTTCCAGTGGCTGTATGTTCTCCTCTCTTTCGTCATAGTAGTACCTATTTTTTTCTCTAGGAAAGTTCAGCTCAGACATTGCTAAAGGTTTCAGGAAAACCTTCTTTGTCTCTCCCACCTCACATATATCCAAACACTGGATCAAACCTTCTTTGATTGATAAACTGTAAAGAAACATGCATTTTTTGTAAGATACGTGTATCTCTACTCTGTTGTAATTAGTATAGCAGAGATTTTCAGTATGATAACTTGAGTAGTATATGGGATTTGCACTATACCTTTGGATGTAAGAACACACACATTATACCAACTTTTCTCAATATCATATTTCTAACATAATATTGTGGCCCAGTGCCTGACACATAGTAGGTGTTCCATAATGTTTGTTGAATGAATAAAAGGGAGGGAGGTATGGAGAGAATTCCTAACCTCAAGAAATATATAGGCTACTAAGGAAGATAGAGATATAAGCCAATAGTTCAATGCAGCTGCTAAGAGCTATACTAGAAGTAAAATAATAAAAGAATTTTAAGAGCAAAGCCAGCAACAACTAACTCAATAAAGTACCCTTCTTTCATGCATCTGCCCCTTAGGTCCTGACTATCTTGGTAACTCTCCATTTCTTCTGATTTTTAAAATTCAGTTTTTCTAGCAACAGGAAGGTGATCTTATATAGCATAACTCTTCATAACCAAGAATGGAAATCAGAATTATTTTAAAATTTATCAGCCACAAATGTATAACATAATAAAAAGTTATATTGGGTGATAAACAGGAAGGGGCAGAGACAACATTAAGAAACAATAAATAGCCGAAACCGGTTTGGCTCGGTGGATGGAGCGCCGGCCTGCGGACTG
This sequence comes from Myotis brandtii, assembly GCF_000412655.1. NCBI lineage: Eukaryota > Metazoa > Chordata > Mammalia > Chiroptera > Vespertilionidae > Myotis > Myotis brandtii. Next base: position 1,632,870 of record NW_005371709.1, read on the forward strand.
GAGGGTCCCGGGTTCGATTCCGGTCAGGGGCATGTGCCTGGGTTGCGGGCACATCCCCAGTGGGGGATGTGCGGGAGGCAGCTGATCGATGTTTCTCTCCCATCGATGTTTCTGACTATCTATCTCTCTCCCTTCCTCTCTGTAAAAAATCAATAAAAAATATATTTAAAAAAAAAAAGAAACAATAAATAATGGCTATTTTACTGTCTGGCTTTCCTATTGCTGAAGAAAATTGTTTATCATAGTTAAATAAATTTTTGCTGCTTCTCACAATGGAGCATCATAACTCATAGAGTTGTCCAAATTAAAAGCAGGCTATACATTTCAGCTTGGTATATCTGCTATTAATGTGTTCCCTAATTGGTTGTTTTCTCTGTTTCTGGTAATTTAATAAGTGTGGCCTTTCCCTTTGGTCATTCTTGAATAGACTATTAGCATAATCAAAAGTCATGGCTTCTAAATTTGATGAAAATCCATATGGTTATTTTTACTTGACATGGAGCAAAGTAATAAACAGACAATTATGTTTATACTAGAGGCCCGGTGCACGAAATTCGTGCAAGGGGGTCCTCTCAGCCCAGCCTGCACCCTCTCCAATCCCGGACCCCTCGGGGGATGTCCGACTGCCGGTCAGACATCCCTCTCACAATCCTGGACCGCTGGCTACTAATCGCTCACCTGCCTGCCAGTCTGGTCACTCCTAACTGCCCCCCCCCCCCCCCGCCAGCCTGGTTGCCCCACGCCGCCTGCTGTTCCGTACTAACCCCCCTGCTGGCCTGGTCTCCCCTCATGGCCCCCCCACTGGCCTGGTCGCCCCACGCAGCCTGCTGTTCAGTCATTTGGTCGTCCTTCACTAACCTCCCTGCCAGCCTGGTCGCCCCACGCAGACTGCTTGTTCATTCGTTTGGTCGTCCCTCACTAAACCCCCTGCTGGCCTGGTCATAGGCAGCCATCTTGTGAGGGCATGAGGGTTAATTTGCATATTACCTCTTTTTTATATAGGATGGATTGGATTTGTACAAAAATATTGATAGGATTAATAAGTGCACTTAGCAAATTTGTAGGCTACAAAATCAATTATATTTCTACATATTGGCCACAAACCACTGGAAAATAAAAATTTTAAAAATGCTATTTTTAACAGCATCAAAAACATAAAAAGTACTTAGTGATAAATTTGATAAATTGGATCTGTGAAAATTTACATAAAACACTTCATTTAACATGTGTGAGGCCTTTCAGGTTATACAAGCTCAAACCCTGGCTTCACTAATTACTAGCAGGGAAAACGTAGACAAGAATTTAGACTCTTTAGATTTCCGTTTCCACTTTTTTGAAATTAGGATGGTAAAATTTACCTTAAGGGTTGAAATGAGTTCATATATATGATACATAGCAGGTGCTCTTTCTCTTTACATAACAATGTAATTTCTCTACCTCTGAATTTAAAATTTCATTTTCAACATGGCCAAATTGGTTATTTTTACTTCTTGATTGATTAAAAAAACACACATATTAAAATAAAAATACCATTAAAATGAACATAACCATTTGTTAATTAATTCACAAAACAAAGGTCAGGAAACTGACCTATGGAAAGTCCAACCTTACAAATGCTGGTAACAACAGATAATGTTATTTATAGAGAGATAATAATTTGGAACTCACAAGATAAAGTAAAGGATTTTCTACTTTAATAACAATGTATAATACAATTAATTTAATTATTTTAGGGCATCTATTACTCCTTGGGAGAAATGATACTTTTTTATATCTTTTAACTCTGTTGACTCATAGAGCACCAGCTTAATGCAAAAGCATATTAGTGTATCATTATATACCAAAATGCCTAATGTATTTTTAGTTAGCAGTCATTTTTCAGGAAAGCTAATTATGGGTCTACCAAAAAACATTAAAAAAAAATGTTTTCAGAGAGGAAGGGAGAGGAGAGAGAGAGAAACACCAATGATGAGAGAGAATAATTGATTGGCTGCCTCCTATACGCCCACACTGGAAATTGAGCTCAAAACCCAGGCGTATGTCCTGACTGGGAATTGAACCCATGACCTCCTGGTTCATAGGTCGACGCTCAACCACTGAGCCACACCAGTTGGGCTACCAAAAAACATTTTAAATGATATATATGGCTTGTATGACATTTGCTTTTCTGGAAAATGCTGCTTTTAGAGCACAGAATAGACTAGTATTTCTCAACCATGGTTCATGGACAACCTGCATCAGACTCACCTGGAGTGCTTGTTAAAATGGCAGATTCCTGATACTAGCACATGAATCTCAGAGGGTGGGTCTCAGATATCTGTATTTTTAATATGTGTTCCACAGATGATTCCTGTGCACAGTAAAGTTTGAGAATTCCTGGAGAAGTCCTTTATTCCCATCTTTTCCATTTCCAAATCATAGGAATTAGGACAACTCAGGTCAATTGGAAATATTGCCAGATAATCTCCTATGCATAACTAAATCCTCCCTGAATAATATTACTTGTGGATTGAGGATTGAGCAAGAGTTACCCCTAAGAAGATTGTCTTATATTAATGTCGAATTTTCCTTGGGTAGGTCTATGAAAAAGAGCCACAGTAATAAAATGAAAGCTGGAATGGCTTTATTGAAATGAGACAAAGTAGACTTCAGAAAAACAAATATTGTCAGGGGTAAAGAGGAACAAAACCAGATAGAACTGAAAGGAGAAATAGACAAATTCACATTTCTACTTGGTGACTTCAAAGATCCTTTCACAATAGTTGATAAGATAAGCAGACAGGTATGAAAGACCTGACAACAGATTCACCCAACAGAAATTGTAAAATATTTTAAATAGACTAAATATGAAAATATACTATATTAAATAAACACACTATTACCCCTACCTTCAGGAAATTTTCATTCCAGCAGCAAAATAGATATTAAATTGCTTTTTATGAAACTTTGTAATTACTATTGTGAAAAGTGTTTTTGAAGAAGTAGGGCATACTGTGGGAGATGACTGGGAGATTTAACCAAGGCTAGAAGTCTTCCTTGACAAAATAGGATCAGAACTGAGGTATGAGGATATAAAAAGAGATCTAGTCCAGTGGTTCTAACCTTCCTAATGCCGCGACCCTTTAATACAGTTCCTCATGTTGTGGTGACCCCCAATTTCATTGTTACAAATTGAACATAATTAAAGCATAGTGATTGATCACAAAAACAATATGTAATTATATATGTGTTTTCCGATGGTCTTAGGCGACCCCTGTGAAAGGGTCTTTCGACTCCCAAAGGGGTCGCGACCCACAGGTTGAGAACCACTGATCTAGACAGAGGGAACTGCCTATGGGCAGGTTCTGGAGGCGGTGAGAGGCCAATGTATATTAAGTAAAGAAGCAAGAAATTCAAAAGGCTAGTAGAGAGGAAGGCCAGGACTAGATTATGCAGTAGACTTTCATCTTAAGAGTAATGGGAAGCCATTGAAGGGTTTATAATTGGTAAAAGGAGGATTAATCCATCCATCCCTGCTTTCATGCATCACAGCTATATTTTGAAGACCTAATATGTATACTATATGTATACTATACTAAGCTGATTGCTGAGAATTCAACAACAAAGAAATCAGACATAGATTTATGATGAAGCTAATGAAGTTTAGACTTTAGGACTTGCCATTTGCACAGGCCCTTATGAGTGCTAGAATGGGAAAGGAAAGCCAGGTTGCAATTGGTACACATTTCTATTGTAAGCATTTCTAGCAAATTGTCTAAAGAAGTTTCAGAAGAGAGGAATCTTAATTTTTAAAGCTCCATTAATCTGTTGTGATTTCTTCTTTCTTTATAAATAAGCACAATGTTTATACACAATTTTGTATTTATAATTTATACTAGAGACCCGGTGCATGAACTCATACACCAGTGGGGTCCCTCAGCCTGGCCTGCGGGATCGGGCCGAAACCGGCTCTCCGACATCCCCCGAGGGGTCCCGGATTGTGAGAGGATGCAGGCCAGGCCAAGGGACCTCACTGGTGCACGATCGGGGCCGAGGAGGGATACGGGAGGTTGGCCTGCTGGGGAGGGACCATAGGAGGGCTCCAGGGTGTGTCTGGCTTATCTTGCTCAGTCTCGATCAGCTGGACCCCAGCAGCAAGCTAACCTACTGGTTGGAGCATCTGCCCCCTGGTGGTCAGTGCATGTCATAGCAACTGGTCGACCAGTTTACTGTCCCCCTGGTGGTCAGTGCATGTCATAGCAACTGGTCGACCAGTTTACTGTCCCCCTGGTGGTCAGTGCATGTCATAGCAACTGGTCGACCAGTTTACTGTCCCCCTGGTGGTCAGTGCATGTCATAGCAACTGGTCGACCAGTTTACTGTCCCCCTGGTGGTCAGTGCATGTCATAGCAACTGGTCGACCAGTTTACTGTCCCCCTGGTGGTCAGTGCATGTCATAGCAACTGGTCGACCAGTTTACTGTCCCCCTGGTGGTCAGTGCATGTCATAGCAACTGGTCGACCAGTTTACTGTCCCCCTGGTGGTCAGTGCATGTCATAGCAACTGGTCGACCAGTTTACTGTCCCCCTGGTGGTCAGTGCATGTCATAGCAACTGGTCGACCAGTTTACTGTCCCCCTGGTGGTCAGTGCATGTCATAGCAACTGGTCGACCAGTTTACTGTCCCCCTGGTGGTCAGTGCATGTCATAGCAACTGGTCGACCAGTTTACTGTCCCCCTGGTGGTCAGTGCATGTCATAGCAGGCGGTTGAGCAGCCTTAGCATATCATTATCATATTATGCTTTGATTGAACGGACGACTGGATGACCAGACACTTAGCATATTAGGCTTTTATTATATAGGACTAGAGGCTTGGGGCACGAATTTGTGCATAGGCGGGGTCCCTTGGGATGTCCTGCAGGGATTGGGCTGAAACTCACAGTCCAAAGCCACCTGCAGCTCCTACCTGCCACTCCAGCTCATCCCGGTCCTACTGTGCCTGCCACAGGCTCGTGCCCAATCAGTCCAGGTCAGGAGAGGCTCATGCCACCACAGTATTGCTCGCCAGCCCATGAGCCCTACACCTGGTGCCCTCCCGAGGGGAGTGGCCTGCGGGATTGGGCCAAAACTGGCTCTCCAACATCCTCCGAGGGGTCCCAGATTGTGAGAGGGCGCAGGCCAGGCTGAAGGACTCCACCACTGTACGATCTGGGCTGGTAAGGGACTGCAGGAGGGCTCCAGGGTGTGTCCGGCCTATCTCGCTCAGTCCTGATCCACCAGACCCAGCAGCAAACTGGAGCGTCTGCCCCCTGGTGGTCAGTGCACGTCATAGTGACTGGTCGACCAGTCAACTGTCTGCCCCCTGGTGATCAGTGCACGTCATAGGGAGCGGTTGAGCGGCCTTAGCATATTACACTTTGATTGGTTGAACAGTCAACTGGACACTTAGCATATTAGGCTTTTATTATATAGGATTTTTTTCTTAAAGAAGGCTCCCTAAGTTGTATTAGTTTCAGGTCTCGCAAAATCTAGATCCACCCCTGGTTGCAGCCCTCTTACAGTCTTATAGAGTAGGCACAGAGGTAAACATTTTCAGCATAATATGACAAGTGCTATGATAGAGGAAGGCACCAGACCCAGACATGGTGGGAGGTAGTGAAAGGCAGGGAAACTAGTACCTGAAGGTTATAGGAATTACTAGGTAAAAAAGCAGGGAAAGGTGCAGATCCTGTAGTACAAATAGGGGACTAGTAGGAATGTCTTTGGGTCAAGCAGAAAGCTAGTGACTACTGGTTGCCATGGAAACACAAGTTAACTCTGATCACACTTTTGAAGAAAATCATGAATTTGGACCAGACTAAAGGGCAAAAAAATCTTTTATGGTTTTCTTCCATCTGTTCTGCCTATTACAAGGAAAGATCAAAGAATTACCTAAAACATTGCCAGGATGTAACAAAAGGCAGCCCCAGATAAGGTAGGAAAAGCACTTAATTAAAGTTAATGCCTTGAGAGAGTAGTAGGTCAGATAAATGGATTTTACTTTTAATATGCTTTGAAATATAGATGTATCCCTTTAGGATTCCTTAGTATTTAATACTCACAAGAATACAGCCTCCAGATCATTGTAGCACTACAGATTTTTATTGTTAATATTATTATTCTCTTTATTTTTTAAATTTACAACAGATGCTGTAAAAATTCAAACCTTATTGAAGAGTAAGACATGATCATCCACTCTTATCCATTCTAAGGTTAGCTGTCAATTTGGTGGGTCTCTGTCCAGCCCTTTATTTGTGGATATGTAAATATATCTACACTAATAAAAGAGAAAGATGCAAATTGACTGTACCTTCACGACACCGACCAGCCAATCAGGAGTGAGTATGCAAATTAACCCAACAAAGATGGCAGGTTAATTTGCATACACAGGCGCCGGGGGCAGGATGCTTGCGTTCTGCACAGCCCCAGCTGCTCCGGGCCTCTGGGCAGCGTGGGAAGGCAGAAAGGCAACTCCGGGCCGGAGCAAAGGCGATGCCTGCAGCCAGGGGAAGGAAGGCCCATTCTTGCACAAATCTTCGCGCATCGGGCCTCTAGTATAATTATAAACCCATAAAGCTTTCAAAACCCCCAAATGGAGCCATACTATTCTTACTGTTTATGTTTACTAACTTGTATTTTTTTTCACTTAACAGCATATCACAGCCCCATTTTGTGAGAACAGATAGATCAATATTAATTGTGTCTGTTGTAACATTAGAACAATATTAATTGTTTCTGGTATACAGATGGGCAAAAGTAGGTTTACGGTTGTGAGTTCACGAAACAGTTTATTCTTGTATTATTTTTCAAATGAACAACTGTAAACCTATTTTTTGCTCCACCTGTATTCAGAGTAGGTACATACCTTAATTTTAAAAAATAAGGAAAAAAGGTTAAACATATGAAAAAAGAAGAGTTGTATAATGAACCATTGCTCAATTTCAAGAATTAACAACTCATGGCAGTTGTGTTTCATCTATACACTCACCCACTATGCTACCCACTTATGAATAGACACTGAGATTATATTTAAAATTCTGCTAAACAAGTGAAACTATAGTGAATGTATTTGTAAATGTATCTATACATGCATATTATCAACACTTTGAGCACCGGAGTGAGTGACTGTCAATGGAGTATTCTCTGGTGGAAGATTCACATAGGAAGGTAGATGTCTGGACTATATACTAGATTGCAAGAGAAAAACTAAAAACTAAAATCTGGAAGTTAGCCGTTTTGTATAGTTGGGGACTTGGAAGGGAAACCAGTCATTAGAGATAAATGTTCTCAGTTAAGATAAGCTCTAGCTTGCATGTTAAGCTAGTAAACTGGAACTTCAGAGGTATGTAGCCAGGGCACTAATTGGAGGCTATCAAGACTGAAACTTTATGGCACCTTTGAAGGCCTCTCTAAATGTAATAATGGGAGTATAAGTTTTTATATACAGACTGTAAAATTAGGGAAATGTGAGCTGTATTTGAGAGGGACCAGATTGCACTCAGATTTGGTTGGTGTGATTTCTCTGAAGATTATCAGATGTTTGCATTATTCAGACCTAGTTATAAACTAACATGCTTTACCAATAAAGAACACTTTGCTTTTTCTGTCTCAGAAAAAGATTTATGTCTTTTTAAACTCTCCTAAGTGTTAGTTGAAGGAATGCTGAGGCATGACTCTTAATTCCTAAAAGAGTTTAGATTTCTGGTTTCTTCATTAAGCATTATGTGTTAGAAATTATATTTGATTGACCACATGAACTATTGCATTAATTAGGCTGTGAAATTGTAATGTCCCCAATCAGTGGAGCTGGGAAAGAGTGGAGCAAATAAGAGATGTTTCTAAGAGGAATCACTTTTCTTTGGCATTGAATTGAGTATAGGACAGTGGTCTGCAAACTGCGACCCCTTGAGTGTGGCTCTTCCACAAAATACCATGTGCGGACATGCGCGTACAGTGCGATTGAAACTTCGTGGCCACTCTCAAGGGGCCAAAGAGCCGCATGTGGCTCGTGAGCCACAGTTTGCTGACCACTGGTATAGGAGATAGGGATTTTAAAAATGTAAGGATGAGGCTGTAGTGTAAGATCAGACAACCAGGAAGGTGATGATACCATCAATAGAAACAGAGGATTTCTGGGAGGGTAAGAAAGTTTGGGGGGATGATGATGAGTTTAGAAGATTATTGGAGTCAGAGAATTATGGGCTGGAGATACTGATTTTAGAGCAGCTCATGTAGAGATGTAGGCTGAGGTCATATAAATGAGTCATCTATTAAAACTTGTAAAAGAACTCAAGCTGAGGAGTAGGTCTTAGAATATCTTCCCATTTAGTGCAGAAGGGTAAAATGAGGCTGAGAAGAATCTGTCAGAGAGATGAGAGAGCATAGTCAAAGCAGTGACACAGAAGAGAGTAGTCAAGTAGTCAGTGCTTTCCTGTGTCCTTTACAGTGACTCAGGAGTCAAAACTGTTTTTGATTTTCCCAACAATACACTTGAATGAGTGGCTGCAACAAGCTGAGAAACTCCTCACTTAGGCTACTAGAGCTTATTTTATTACTTTTATAATTAAACTAGAGGCCCAGTGCACGAATTCGTGCATGGGTGGGGTCCCTCAGTGTGGCCTGTGGGGACTGGGCCAAAACCAGCAGTCCAATGCTGCCTGCCACTCCTGCCTGCTGCTCCCGTTCATCCTGGCCCTGCTGTGCCTGATGCAGGCTCGCACCCAGTCAGCCCTGATCAGGAGAGACTCGCTCTGCCACAGCGGCGCTCGCCAGCCATGAGTCCTGCATCTGGTGCCCATCCCTAGGGGGGCGGAGGGGGGTCTGGGACACAATCGGCCCTCCCAGCAGGCGGTGGGATGCCCTTGCTGGCCTGGGATCCAGATCCGTCCAGCTGATGTTCGCACGGGTTGTAGGGAGCCAACTGGCGGCCGCTTTTATATTGTTTCTTCCTTGAGGGGCATCTAGGGAGGGGAAGTGGCCGCAGTGCCCGAGGCCGACTTCCAGGAGGCAGGCAGCACTGTCGGGATGTTGCCGCCAGCACTGGTGCATCAGTGTCTGGCCCATTCTCTGGAGATTGGACCTGTAAGACTACTGAGGGAGTGAGTGGCTGCCACCAGGCTGGTGGGCTGCCAGAACGGGTCAGTCAGCTGAGTGGCACTCCTGCTGTGGAAGCACACTGACCACCAGGGGGCAGCTCCTGCATTGATTGTCTGCCCCCTGGTGATCATAGTGCGTGTCATAGCAACCAGTCTACGGGTCATTCAGTCATTTGGTCACTTAGACTTTTATATATATAGGTACTATCACCAAGATATAGAGAACTTCTTTATTACTTTTCTACAAAGACCATTATGATATTGGAAACATAATTAGATTTTTATGTCCCACTTAGATAAGGTACAAGAGAACAATGAAAAAATGTCAAGAAAATATTCCAAATAAAACTTGAAAGTCAGTGAAATAGAATTCATTGTGTTTTCAGCACAGCTTCTCTGGGAACACATGAATGATGTTGTCAATGAGCTAACAATTATTGAGTGCCCTTTAAAGAATGGGAGAGAAAGGTATTATGATTCTCATGAAAGAGGAATTGAGGATTTAGAGCAAAAAAGATGCATGTGAATTTGGATGAAAATTGAAGTGTTAGATGTCTGATTTAAAAAGTGAGATTCTCTTAATCATGGAGTGAGTGGAGATGTAGATGATATAAGAATGGCAGACACAAAATGTGAATGTACTTAATGCCACTGAACTGTACACTTAAGAATGGTTAAAATTATTAACTAAAAAATTTATTCAACTCCATGAATCAGTTTATTTTATAATTGAAAGTACCCATGTCTCCAAAAGGGTTAACACCCAAGTGCTGTCTGCCAGGGCCTGAAGAGATAGAACATGGATTAAAGATTGCGCAGAATAGAGTTTCCAAACTTAGCTGGTATGACAATTAGGGGAGAACATCTGAGATCCAAACTATCCTGGACTGTTCATAGAGCAGTAGATATGTAGAGGATGGCTACCACGCTGGTGGAATCAGGGCACTCACACATTTTAAGAATAACTCATTGTTCTGAGGGCTCATCTTAATGAAAAATTTCATGTTCCAAGTTATATTTTTGTATGTGAATGGACATGGGCATGCTATTTGCCACATTTTGAGGCATGCTGGAGAAGAGCTAGGCAAGCATTTGTTTATTAAAAGCACTAAGTAACAACATTCCTCATTTCATCTTCTTCCGACCTTTTCAAAGCCCTTCTTCAAAGCTGTTCTCTTTGAGCCTCTATTTACTCCATATTAAATGTCTCTCTGAGTAAATTCTTTGGGTAAGGGCCAGTCTTTGTGGTGTTCTTGCTAATGCAATCTATAAATGACAGGTCTCCTTTGGAGTTATCTCTAAATGACAGGTCTCCTTTGTACAGTTAGTTGGAGCAATAACCACTACTCTGACCCCTGGGTGGCAGGAACCATTTCCCATTCTTCATTTTTTGTAGGAATTTGTAAGGAGCTGGGCTTCATTAGACTCTTTAAAATGCATACAAATACCAACCACACTTTGCAGACATGATTTTTTTCAGGCACTTGTAAGTTCAAAAATACCCTTTATTCTTTCCAACCCAGTAAGAAGGCTGTTCCCCGCGGAGGCCTAGCCACAAAGCAAGTTTGAAGTTTTCTTTTGTTTGGCTTATATGGAGTTATATATATAGAACTAGCTATAGAAGCCCCTCTGTCCTTTTTTTCTATGTTTGGAGTGGAAGAGAAACAAAGTTAAAGTTGTCTTAATTTCGTTCTTTTTGTGTCTAAAGAGATAAAAAAATATTTTTACACAAAGTATACACCAATACTGTTTCCACCTTGATAAAGAAAGATACAAATAAATGGCTAATGATTGGACTTATTAGTTAAAAAGAAAACTTTTTGATTGTGTGGTGAGACCATATTCTAGCAGAAGTACCTGTACACCTGAAACAACAGGCACAGGATTTTGCCTTTTCAGTAGTACATTAATATATAAGTTCTTTTAAGTTTCTCTCACAGTTATATTTGGTTTTATAAGAAGCAGAGATGACAATGAACATATTTTCTAATTCTAGTCTAAAGACAGGTAATTTTTAACTGTTTCATACCTGAGATAGCATGGAAAAATATTCAAACAATGTAATTTCAAAGTCATTGTTGTTTTATGCATGCCAGAAAAATAAAATTAGATAAGTGGAAAACTTGAACTAGAAATTAAGTGACAGGAAGAATAATTCAGTAGAAAGGGTATAGAATTAAGCATCAGAAAACTTTGGACCAAGGCTGTTTCTATCTGTGTAATGTTAGGCACATCTTGTCATCTCTCTAGACCCCAATTCAAACATTCAGTCTTTAAGCAATATAATATGAGAAATAGGTCTGAAATTATTTTGAAAAGAAATAAGTGTTATATTATTGGGGAGCTAAAGGAGTTATTTAATTAAGTAGAAGTATCTCTGACACAATTGCATTATTTTTGTAGAGATATTTTATGTGAGGCCAACTTCCATTTAATAGGCATTTTGGCCAAATATTTGAAACTTATGAATAAGGTACACAAATCTTTATTTGGGAAAGGATTCCTTATAAGGAAAAAATCCACCTGGTAACACTCCTATCTTTCACAGTACGTGTGCCAAACACATAGTCTGTCTACATTCTTAGCATGGTATCAGTCCTCAACACCAGGCAGTCTGGCTTCCATTTCCAACAGTACTAGATTTCTTGAAGCTCATCAGTCATCATCTGATGACCAAATTCAATGGATTTTTGTTAGAGCTTTGTATTAAGTACCTGCAATAGCATTACATTTGCTCCCTCCTCCAGGTTCTAATGCCTGCCCCCACCCCACAATCAATTCCAACATCCATTATATCTTCATGTTCTAAGAAGAAATCAGTCATAAGCTGTGGGAAAATGATAGAACATGGAGCACAATGCTATATGTAATATAAGAACATAAGATATTCTCTTTGTTCTACGACAATAAAAAATGTGTAGAATGTTTATTGATAGAAACCCAGAAAAAGAGAAACTATGAGTGCCATCCTGTGGTAAGGCATGCCCTACCACATTTAATTTGACATACCTCACTCACCATCATCTCCCCAGCTCCCCACCCCCAATATTTTAGCTGTGCTCTCTGCCTGTCTGTGCCATTTGACACTGGAGTCCATTCCTTTTTGAAGCCGTGTTATCCCTGGTCTCTGAGTCACTGCAGTAATTCTGTCTTTATCTTCTTTATTTTTCAAGGCTCCGTTATATCACCTTATTTTAAAAATCACATCCTTCATTGGCTGTCATTGCTATTATTGCATCTTGGTGATCATTCTATGACTTCCTCTTATCTCTTCTTGGCCATTCAACTTACTTCTTTCCCAACAACAGTTGCCAGATAAAACACAGTACACCCATTTAAATTTGAATTTCAAATAAGCAATGAATAATTTTTTAGCCTAAGTATGTCCCAAATAATACATGGTAGATGCTTATGTTGTTAAATAGCATTATTTGTATTTGTTAAATCTAGCCATTAACCTTCTCTTTTTTTCTCATTTGTGGTTGATATGGAGATGTATTGCTCAGATTTCCCTTCAAAGAAGGGAGTACCCAAAAGTGTTGATTGAGGTAAGCAGACAGCCTCCAGCTGTCAGCTCCTTCAGGTATTTTGTCACCCAAAGTCACCCCTTCTTTGGGTAGCCCACATCAATGACTAAATGAAGTTGAGGTACAAGAAGGCACAACCATTTTGGTCTGATGCAGGGCAACTCTGTCAGGCAGTATTTGCTTCAGAGCTCGCCATCAGATTGACCAAGGCATTTTCAGCCTGCATTGCAGTTCCTTCTTCCTCTGTCCGATCCACTTCCTTCCCTTTCTTTCAAAGGCATTGGTCCTTAGTGAGCATCCAGACTTTGTCTCAGCTTCTGCCTTTGAAGAACATCCTCTGAAAGAACTTATTTCTATGACTTCAACTATGACCCCTCCAACTATATTAATGTGTTCCAAACATATGTCTGTGTCTCACTTGCATTCACAGCTGCTCATAGTACCTCTCCACTTGAAGGTTTGAATGTTTTCCAGACAGAACTAAAATTATATTTGTATTCATTCATCCCACAAATATCTCTTGAGTGCCCACCATGTTTCAAGCACTGTATCACTGGGGTTGTAACAATGAACAACACACACACAAATCCCTGGTCATATGGAGGGGAGTCTACTGGGGAAGGCAGATAATAAACAAGATAAATAGATGAAATGCATTATAAGTTATAGAGTACAAGCACTAAAGAAAATAAAAGAGCAAGAAATAAGTATAGGAAGTGTGTATATGTGTGTTTGTTATTTTGTGTGGGGGAACAGGGTCAAGGAAATTTTTGATATAGTGGTCAGGGAAAGTGTATTAATCAAAATTGGCTATGCTATGTTATAGTAATAAATCTAGACATCAATGGTGTAGCCCAGTGGTCGGCAAACTGCGGCTCTCGAGCCACATGCAGCTCTTTGGCCCCTTGAGTGTGGCCACGAAGTTTCAATCGCACTGTACGTGCACGCCTGCACGTGGTATTTTGTGGAAGAGCCACACTCGAGAGGCCGCAGTTTGCCGATCACTGGTTTAGCCCAACAAAATTTTAGTTTTGTTCATAAGAAGTCTGATGTAGATGGTTCATTGCTCCATCCAGCAATTCAGGACTCTAGGTTTCCTCCATGTTGTGATGGTGCCACATTGATATATAGTTTCTAAGGGCAGAGAGAGTTGTAGATAGATTAGTAGCCAATAGGTGACTTGGTCTGGAAGTGATACATCACTCCTATCTATATTTTCATTTGGCAAAACTAAGTGACATGCTCCCACACTTAACTACAAGGAAATGCCTCCTGTCTGTCTATGAAAAGGAAATGGTGTGGTGATCATACCATTTTCTTTTCTGGCATAAAAGCTTCACTGAAAAAGTGACACTTGAATAAGATCTGAAGGAATTTTCCTGGAATTTTTGCTCTATTTTAAGATCTGTATGTTTCAAATACATTATCACTCACCACCCCTTTCCTATTGAAAATGTGTGGTTATCTTGTGTTCTTTTATTTTCTCTCTCTAACCAATCAAAAGTCTATAGTATTGTAATAATCTCATATATTCTATTTCTATATATAACCCTTCCCCACTCTCCAGCCCCCAATCCATCTTCTATGCCACAGCTGAAGTGAAAATTCTAAAACAAAAATCATGCTGACATATACTTTTCTCTTAAAAGTATTTTAATGATATAAGAAATCCAATTGTAACCATGCATCTGTGATTTTCCCACTAATTACTGTTATTTACATGTCTTAAAAGTTACAACAAAGAACAAGATTGTGGGGGAAAAAACTCACTTAAGTACAAATGAAATACCTTCCTAATAAAAAATCTAGCTAGTTATTAATCACTAGAGGCCCAGTGCACAAAATTCATGCACTTGGGGTGGGGGGGGTGGTCCCTCAGCCTGGCCTGCACCCTCTCGAAGTCCGGGAGCCCTCGGGGGATGTCCAACTGACGGCTTACAGACAGACATCAGTCAGACATCCTTAGCGCTGCCATGGAGGCAGGAGAGGCTCCCAGCTAAGCAACGCTCCCCCTGTGGGAGCACACTGACCACCAGGGGGCAGCTCCTGTATTGAGCATCTGCCCCCTGTGGTCAGTGTGCGTCATAGCAACTGGTCATTCTGCTGTTTGGTCAATTTGCATATTAGCCTTTTATTATATAGGACTAGAGGCCCGGTGCACAAAAATTTGTGCACTGGGGGGGGGTCCCCTCAGCTCAGCCTATGCCCTCTCACAGTCTGGGACCCCTCGGGGGATGACCACCTGCTGGCTTAGGCCTGCTCCTCGGGGGATTGGGCCTAAGCTGGCAATCAGACATCCCTCTGGCAGCCCGGCAGCCCTGGGGGATGTCCACTTGCCAGCGGGGAGCAGGCCTAAGCTGCAGTCGGACATCCTTAGCGCTGCTGAGGAGGCAGGAGAGGCTCCCACCACCACCGCTGTACTGGCAGCCATCAGCCTGGCTTGTGGCTGAGCAGAGCTCCTCCATGTGGGAGCTCACTGACCACCAGAGGGCAGCGCCTGCATTGAGCTTCTGCCCCCTGGTGGTCAGTGTGTGTCATAGTGACTAGTCATTCCCAGTCTTTCTACTGTTAAGGTCAGTTTGCATATTACCCTTTTACTATATAGGATAGAGGCCTGGTGCACGGGTGGGGGCTGGCTGGTTTGCCCTGAAGGGTGTCCCGGATCAGGGTGTGGGTCCCGCTTGGGTGCCTGGCCAGCCTGGGTGAGGGGCTGATGGCTGTTTGCAGCTAGTCACACCCCCTTCAGGGTGGGGATCCCCACTGGGGTGCCTGGCCAGCCTGGATGAGGGGCTGATGGCTATTTTCAGGCTGCCTGCACCCCCTTTAGGGTGGGGGTCCCCACTGGGGTGCCTGGCCAGTCTGGATGAGGGGCTGAGGGCTGTTTTCAGGCTGGCCAAACTGGCGACGGAAGCTCCCAGCCTCTCCTTTTTTTCTTTTCTTTTTTTTAATCCTGGGGTTTATTTACCTTCTATAATTGAAACTTTGTTGCCGCTCCAGCTCCGAGGCCAGGGCCTGCTGAAAGCAGGTATCTGGGGTTTGTTTAGCTTCTATAATTGCAACTTTGTTGCTTAGAGTGGAGCTCAGAGCCGGGCCACGGCAGGCGGGGAACCTTGGCTTCCTCCATCACTGGAGCAAGCAAGCCTCCTGCTCTCTTCAGCTGTGTGACTGCCGGCCGCCATCTTGGTTGGGTTAATTTGCATATCCTGCTGATTAGCCCATGGGAAGCGTAGCGGAGGTATGGTCAATTACCACGTTTGTCTATTATTAGATTAGATTATCAATTAGATAAATTTTTTTTCTAAGAATTAGAGATACTCTATGTTTTGTGTTTGGTTATGGTTTCATTTTTATATCAGCACTTTGCAAGGTTTTCTCTTCTCTTAAACTATCTGCCTATAATTTATCAGAAAGATGTCACTTTGTAAATAGCTCTCAGAACCTTCTCTCTAATGCTGCCTTCCTGCACATACTGTTTATCCCTCTTTCACTCTCCATTCTTTTTCCACTTTTGTTCTTATAGAGGAAACATTTTTTTTTCAATATTGATATGAATTATTTAATTAGTAAGTAACTGGGGTTGAATAGACAAATCTCCCATGCATAATTCTCTACAAGAGGAAACAACTTTAATACAATGTAATTTTTTAAAAATTTGCTCAGAGAACTCCAGCTTGAAGTAGAAAAATATAAATTATAGAGACTCTCAAGTTTGTAACCAATGTTTGGCTCTTCTAGCATGCCTCTTCCAAATCTACCCTTTGATGTCAGCTTCTTGATAAAAACTATCTACGTTAACTCCAATAGTTTGGACTTGAAGATAATATCCAAAGACATTGGCAGTTTTAGGACTGGTTTCTAGTGAGGTTTTCAAGATTAGGGACTCTGTCTTATTTATTTTGTATTCTCTTAACTTCACTCAGTTTATGCCATGCTAGGTAGTCAATAAATGTTGAATGTTGAGTGAATTAATGAATGAATATTAGAATCATCTTAAAAGAGTCTTCCTGGTTTGCTTCTGAACCTAAAAACACATTTTAAAATACAAGTTTTTGAAAAATACATATTAATTTTTCAGTTCTCAAGATAATTCCCAATTAGGTCTTGATTGGGTAGAGCAGAGCCCATGGTGTATGTAAACATCAGCTTTTTATAGTTACCACTTGCGTGATGTTTCCCCCTGAGTAAAAGAGTGGAATTGTGGAGAGCAGTACCTCCCCTCATTTGCACTTCCACTGTCCATGTTGAGTGAGTTGAATAATATGGGAGTGCTTCTTCCTCTAGCTTTATTACAGTTCAACCCACCTAGGTGTCAGTTTTAATGTGTGGAAGGAGCTCTGAGTCTTTTGGAAGAAAAAGAGAGGGAAAATTTGAATAATTTCAAGGTATCCCTGTGTTAGTGATTTCAGGCACTGATCTTCCTCAGAGCTTTTTATGACTTATTTCTGTAACTAACAGATGAGGGAAAATGAGACACTAAGAAACTAATTTTTCTCTTTAGTGGGCCACGTTCACACAAGTGCATTTGCCTTGAGCCTGTTTTCTGCCCAGCAACAAAATGGAGCTAAATCTCATTTTGCAGCTTAAAATTAATGTCTCACTTAACATCTGTTTTACCATATTATTTAAATTTTCCAGCTGTCAGTTTGGGAGGCTGAGTGAGAAAGGTGAAGGGATTAAGAAAAAAAAAGAAAGAAAAAGCTTCGTAGACACAGACAATAGTACAGCAATTGACAGAGGGAAGGGTGATCTGGGAGGTAGAAGAGGGGAAAGGGGAGATAATGGTGATGGAACGAGACTTGATGTGGGGTGGTAAACACACAATAGAATGTACAGTTGAGGTATTGTAGAATTGTATACTTGAAACCTATATAACTTTATTAACCAATGTCACCCCCATTAAATTCAATAAAAACATATTAAAAAATAAAAATTCTTCCTTAGAAAAATTAATAATAAACTTTAAGATGTAATTTGATATAAATCTCACAGATGACACACTTTGGATTTTGGTTATATCATCAGTGAAGTCCATTAAACTTGACTGTGATTTGAAACTTTACTCTTTATTTGGCTTTCACACCTTCTTTGAGATGATTTCTCTTAAGAGGAGGAAGAAAACTTCTGTACCAGAATTTACTACACAAGTTCCCTTATGATTTCTCTAGAGCAACTTCTTAGATTCATGGACAGTGAGAGCAGAAAACAGATAGACATTGGAGAACATCTGATTTAACCACCACCTCCTTTTATAGATGAGCAAGCTGAGGCTCAGAGAGGATAAGGGACTAACCTTAGTAGCCTGGAAGCAGAATCCTGGTCTGACTCCCTCTATGTTTAGATTTGATTTTAGGTGTTCTTGTGTATGATATGCTTGCAATAGGCATAACTGTGGCATGAAGGAGCATGTCCTATTTCCCTTGACTTAGACCACCACCAAGCAATCCTGGTGGCATGACAGAACCTATGCTTCAAAGAAGCACAAGTAGTTAATATGGCTGTAGCATAGAGAGTAAAAAGGGGATGTGACAAGGGAGAGGAAGGACAGGGAGAGAGGGACTCCTATTCTAAATACAACAATGATTTGATCAGGGCTTAACATAGTTTTTTTAAAATTTTTGTTTTATTTTGTTGTGGAGCAGAAGAAAACTATAATATAGTTGACAAACAGCAAACACACACACAAAGATTTAACTGTCCTGTTTTAAAAAGTTTAACATGTTTAATCTTTGCAAACTTCTGATATCACATAATAATGTGCTTTATTGGTTTGACAGTTATAAAAACTCTAGGACATAATTCAGTTTGGTTTTCCTCATCTTTAAAATATCTCATTTAGTTATTATGAGGATTTAAAGAGAGTTTGCTTGTAATTGCTTTTATATTCTTGTGTGTAAAAGAAAATGGCTGGCAAAATTCACTTTCTCTGTTGAATGGCCTAGCCACTTCTATGTATAGTTTTAAGTCTTGAATTAACTTGTATTGGAAATTAAACCTGCCCAAGGTGCTGGGGGTGAGAATAAATGGCTTTAGTAATTTAACCTTAATGACCTCCCTACCATTTTTTTAATCTCCAAGAGATTCAAGTTTTTTTTGTAACATAAAAGATGTCTCCTGGAAGAACACTTTAGTAGTGGTAACTGGCGGCTCTGTCTCTTTTTTTCCTGCACAACTTTTTATTTTGAAAAGTTTAAAACTCGAAGGAAACTTGAAAGTTTAGATTCATTAATTGTTTACATTTTGCCACATTTTGCTTTCTTTTTATCAGGTATATATCTACCTATGTAAGTTTTGGCTGAATCATTTGAGAGTAAGTTGCATACATCATGACATTTCTCCTGCATAACCACAATACCATTACAATACCTAAGAAATTTGACATTTATTGATTCGATATCATCTAATACACAGTTCGTGTAACTTTTCCTAATTATACCAGCAATGTCCACAGTAGCTATTTTCACCTCCTCCGCCTCAATCCTGGATCCAAACAAGGATCTTGTTTACATTTAGTTTCTTACACTTTAATCTTTTAAAATCTAGGACAGTTCCCCAATTATATTTTGTCTCTTGTGACATTGACATTTTTGAAGAATCCAGGCTAGATTTCTTATAAATGCACCAAAATTTGGATTTGTCTGATTGTTCCCGTATGGTCAGGTTCTGTTTAAATATCTTTGGCAAGAATACTACATGGATGATATAGTATAGATGTCCTTTTAAGAAAGCTCTCTGAGACAGGATTAAAGGGTGCTAAATGGGGAAGCTGTAGCAGTTATTTGGATGAATGATATGGTGGCCTGAATTAGGGTGGAGGTGGTTGGGACTGAGGAAGGGAGAATCTGGCAAAGGTTTAGAAGATGGACTTGATTAGCTTTGGTTGTGATAGGTGATAGAGGGAGGAACCTAGGATAATTCTCAGGTTTACTGAAAAATGACTATGTCATTTCATTAGTTCAGGGAATAGAAGAAAAGAAATGTTTATTGGGGTGGCTGATGAGTTTATTTTTCGTATGTACCATTTGAAATGTTCGTGCATCATTTAGGTAGAGATGATTGATATGACCAGTCTACAGTTCAGGAGACAAGCCCTGGACTGGAGATTTAAATTTGGACTGAAATATTAGCATATAGTTTGGAATGAATCCATAGGGATGGGTCAGATTACCTAGAGCAGTGGTCGGCAAACCGTGGCTCGCGAGCCACATGCGGCTCTTTGGCCCCATGGCATGGGCCACGAAGTTTCAATCGCACTGTATGTGCGCGCCCGCACGTGGTATTTTGTGGAAGAGCCACACTCAAGGGGCCAGTTTGCCGACCACTGACCTAGAGTATTAGGTGAAGAGTGGTGGGGTGGTAGAATATTCTTAGTGAAGATTTAGCCATAGCTCTTAGTCCAGTCCTCTTTCCCTGGAATGCTTGTTTCATTTTTCAGAATTTTAAGTTTTGAGGTTGTTCCACTGATTTAGTCTTTAGTCAGCAACTAAATTCAGAATTGTTGGCCCTCATCACGATTGCATTTGTCCCACCTAGACTAGAGAATCACCGGCACTGGCACTGACACCATACTCATAATGATGCATGTTTTCATCCAGATACCCTGCGTACGTGTGGGGCTGTCTCTCCAAAAGGAGCCACATCCTATCTAAGATGGGACTGTAGTATGGAGATGGGATTGAAAGGTGCTACATGTGGAGGCCCCCTAACCCAAGTAACAGTGTGCTGAGGCACATTATGCAGGTCAACCAAACACTATAAAGATGATCGTACATCAGCTGTGTGTGAGCACATGTGTGTTTCTTGCAATCTGGATTGAAATTTTGTGGTGAAGTAGTTCCAGACTGAACTAGCAGAAGAAGAAAAAAACCCCAAGAATGTTTTCCCAGCCCCATGTAATGCTTTGACTTTATTAAACGTGTGTGCTGTGTTTCTGCCTGTAGCTCACAGCATATGGAGTCATTCTTTTCTCCCCACGCCTCCAAGAAATCTTTTATACTTCCTCCACAGGTAGAAGCCTGAGTCACCAACAACACTAGACAGTGCTTTACTGACACTGTGATATTCTATTACCAAAAACCTTTCCATTCCCAACATGCTTAGTCTCATGTTATGTGAATATCTACAAAATGGAAATTCTTATTCAATGGCCTCTAAAGAGGAACTTGGCAATGTAAGAGGAAAAGGGAAAGCCTAAATAGTACTTCTTGCAGGAAGAGGGAAGGCTGAGCCCAGTGGGGAAGGCTGAGTATTCAGTTGCCAATGCCAGTTACTTAAGTACTGAGATTTTCCAGATCTCACGTCAGAGAAGGCAACACCTGATTTCACTTAAAACTGCAGCATCTGCCCTACTTCTTTCCCCTGACCAGGCCCACGCCTCACCAGCCAGACCCATGAAGGCTAAAAGAAAGGAGGATGCAATTAGTGGTGAGTGGGGGTTGGGATGAGTGGGAAGCTCTTGAGAGTTCTGATCTGATTGTGCAGCTGACTTAGGAGGTTTCTCCCACACACTAACACATTAGTAATATAGTCAAGTACCAGGAGGCAAGAGAGAGAGGGCTAATTCAATCATTTAAACCTAATGCTATATTTTGTTTTGGTTGTTGTTGATGCTGCTGGTTTAATAGTTGTTTTACTGGTTTCATAGTGGTTCTCTAGCTTCTGCTTTCTTGAATCATCAACATTGCTCAATATGTGGAGTAGAGAGTAATTTTTCTTTTAAATATTATATTAGCCTTGCCAAGGGGAACTATAGAAATTGATCATTGTACTCCTATTTAATTATTATTTTTTATTTTGGTACTTAATATCTTCTCTGCCTTCACTGTAATTTTTTGTGTACACAGATACATACATATATATATGTATACCCAAATAGATACAGTGAAGGCAGAGAAGACATTAAGGATCAGAATAGAATATGTGTATATGTATGTACAGGGGTGGTAAAAAAGAGGTTTATAGTTATATGTAAAATAATACAATAATTAATAAATAATACAAGAATAAATTGCATTTCACATACTCACAACTATAAACCTACATTTGCCCACTCCTGTATGTGTATTCATATGTATATAGATATATATTTATTCAAAAGATGATCCAGATTTTCTAATGTTAATTTTAATCTGAAAGATCTCCATTAAGGCTGGAAAGAAACAAGAAGGTCAAAATTACAGCCAATGCAACCCAAGTACGTGCCCTTGACCAGGAATTGAACCTGCCAGGGCTATTTGCTTAGTGGTTTTTAAACAACAAAGGTTAAATATATATTTGCTATTTTTCACTTAGCACTGTATTAATATTTTCCATGTCAAAAATATTTTTCTGTAGTGCATTTATTGAATTCATTCTATGGATGTATTTATTCACTCCCCTATTGTTGGAAATTTAGTCTCTCTCTCTCTCTTTCTCTCTCTCTCTCTCTGCCGTTACATAAAGCTATGATGAACATTCTTATCCAATTCTGTATATTCCCTCAGAGAAAATTTTTAGAAGTGGAGTTTTTTAGTCCAAGGGTACGTGCACTTTAAAAGCTTTTAATATATTTTGCCAAAATGTTTCTTTCCAGAGGAGCTTTTAAAGTTTTATAAGTATTATATAATCTGAAATTTTCATAAACAGATTGGGGTTTAGATCAGGGATTATACATTACAAGGGAGGTCATTACTGTATATCCTAAAAGCATCTCGTCCAAAATAATTGGGATAGTTGTCATTGAAGATTGTGCAAGAATAGGTCCCTAACCCCTCTGGATGGGCTCAGAGAAAGGCAGCTAATCTGAGAATTATTTAATTATTTAATTATTTAATTATCAGCTAATCTGATTCTTTATTGACGCAGATGTAGTACTATGTCTAAATGAATTCATAGTGTCTGAATCTTAAAATACTAAAAGCCTAGAGTCTCATAAAAATCCAAAACTATATGAGATAATATTATATAAAAAATAATTAAACTGTAAAAGAATAAATTCCTGCAATGTCTACTGAATTAAATCATTTTTATTTATTTAATTTATTAATACAGAATACCCTTGACTGCTGGGTATATATTCATATACCTCTGGCTAGGATCTTGGAAATAGGCCACCATAAGTAAGCTTTCATATGGAGAACAGGCAAAGTAGAAGAGTGTGAGAGGAATCGTGAGGAATCAGGCTCTCTCCTCTCTGGTTCCAGGGTGCGTCACCCGAGAACCACTGCTGCCAAGCGACCACAGCTCAGTAGCTCCTGCATTGAGTGTCTGCCCCGTGGTGGTCAGTGTGCATCATAGCTATCGGACAGTCGGA
>NW_005371709.1:1656030-1665669 GCF_000412655.1 Myotis brandtii
ATATATATATATATATATTTACAGTGTTATTCCTGAAGATCTGGCCATGCCTTCAGTTAATGGGTTCTGGACCTGAAAACTGGCTCAGGACCAAGAACTAGCAAGGGATTAGGACTTTTCAGCCTCCTGCTCATTCATTTTTATCTTTCCATGGTTATAGATTTTACGTAGCACTCCTGTGGCTACCCATCTATTTGCCCAAGGATGTCATGCTCCATTAACCATCTTCACAACTCCCTGCTGATCAAGCCCGTTGGCTGCCCCTCTAATCTTGCTGGCCATTATGGGAATTGCAGCCTTTTGGCTTATTGCATTTAAGCATCACCACTGACCTCTATTGCTTTGGCCCTTATCATCATCCCATCCTCTTGGTTACTGACAAGCCCAAACCTGGCTGCATATGAGCCAATACTGAACTTCTTACTGATGCTGTGCCTCTCTTGCCAGCACATTCATACTGGCCTTCGTGGAATTGTGTCATTTGGGTTCTCCCCTGGACCACAGCCCTCTGGTGAGTTTTCTGGCCTTATAAATATATCCATCTTAACATGGCCACTTCCCTCAGTCTCTTTTATTCCTCCCTGTACCATCTGCCAGGGCAATTGAAGCATTTCTACTTTGCTCAGCATGGCCATTACTTTATCTAGGATGCTAAATGTTATCCTGGCAGTGGATTTGCCCCAGCCCCTGGGATACTTGCTAGGATGTTAAATCCCATGTCCCAAGAAAGCAACCCCAAGCCAATGAATTCTTGATTAACCAATCTTACATCCTGGGTCCCTTGATCAGGCATCTTCAAAGTCTGATTCCAGGAGTACATCCCTGGCTCCTATAGTTACATGCTAGCTAATTCTCACAACTCCTTGACCACATAGTCTATTCATTTCCTTAACTGGGTAATACTAGAGAAGAGGTGCCAGGAGAGGAGGTGCAACAGTTCCTGAGGGGGGCACCTGTTGTCTTGCAGAGAGGCTTCTCTACTATTTTCTAGCACAGGGCAAATGCTACCTCTTCCTAGGGAAGGGTGGGCTACACTGTAAGCCCTTTGGACTCAGGGAGGCTCTTCAGCTCCAACATCTGTGGCATCCATCCAGATGTCCCCATCCCATTTTTCAGATTACTAGGTTTTTCCAACCAGAGCCTTGATAGTACCACAACAGACCTTTTTTTGATTAACCATTCAAATGTCCCTGAAGCTCGGGAACTGTCAGATCTGTCTTCTGCTTAGCTATGTGTATTCTTACACTACAAGATATAAGGGCACCTTTATAAATAACCAGAGAAGTCCTCTGACTGTCACACTTAGCTTTAGTTACTTATTAATGACCCTTAATTTCTCATTATTTTTTTCAGGGCCTCAATATATTTCTGCAATAATCTGCAACCCTGCCGTCTTTTTGGAATACCCCATACTCATATCTTTTAAATTATTGTGGCTGCATCCTTCTACCTGGCTATGTTTTCAAGTTACCACCAGTGAAATCTTTAGCACCCTTCTACCACACTTAAGATGGTTTTGTTTTTTTCTTACTGGGTGGTGAGTGAACCAGTCCCAGATCTGCATTTTACTGCCTGCTTCCTTGAACCATTCCTGCTATATGCCAACAAGAGACACAAAGATAGGATTAGGTGTGCTAGAGATTGATTGGGGATGGGGAAGTTGGCAAAGGTAAAGAAAGCCTTCAGACTAGTCTAATGTCTGTGAGAGACATAATAATTTTAGCATCCATCAATGGTCTTGACTGCAACAATTTCTACTGAGGCATTGCCTAATGCCATTTTCTACATTTATGAATTAGTATTCTGTGAGGAACAGCTGTTCCTTTTCTCCCTTTTACTTATGTAAGCAATTATTTATTTATACAAGATAACTTTTGTGTATTTATATTGTTCTGTGTTTTATAATCCAATGTTATTTGTGTTGTTCAAATTTTCTCAGCTTTAGCCATTGGGAGCTCATTTAAGTTGGCTCCTAAGTCTCCTAGAAATGTCTCTATCATTTTTTGAGCACTTGCTTACTTTCTGATATCAAATGTTCTAGGCCTATTTCTGTATTCTCTGACCTATTTCTGGTAACCAGCCATTTCTCCAAGGAGTCCTGGTTCCTTTAATTAGAGAATGGTATTTAGAAACCAAAATTTTGGGTGCTAGGTGTGCTCATTGATATTGGGATGTCATTACTTCCAGGCTTGCTCAGTAGACATTATTATATCTATATCTATATCTATATCTATATATCCATAGATGTATCACCTATATATACATCTATATTTCTATATCTGTCCATCTGTATATATATTAAAAACCATGAGTTATATTGATACCTCCAAATCTAATCCAATTCCACAGGGTTTATTCTAACCTTCTCCCGTTTTTTATTGGAATGTCTTTCTATAACATAGATTCTTTATAATTTGTTTAACCAGTAACCATTTGATAGGCATTTGGATTGCTTTTGGTTATTGGCTGTTAAAAAGAGTACTGTAGAGATAATATTTGTACATATATCTTGGAGAGATTTTTCAAATATATATATAGAGAAAAATGTCTAGCAGTGGGCTTTCTTGGTCTAAGGAAATAAACATTTAAAATTCTTATAGATATTTCCAAATTAGCCTCTAAAAATACTGTTTGCATCTTTTAAAATAATTGTCTTAAGGGCACATTTCTTAAAAACAATCCTGGCCTGTTTCCTAATGTCAGTGTCTCTTTTACCCTTTTCCTGTCGCCATTTAGATAGACTTCTGATGGGATCCAGAGGCCCAGAGATTCAATGGCATTTAGTTTTCCCTTAACCTGGTAACATTGATTACTGCAGTCATTTGGTCTCTAGCCCAGAGTCTTCTGATAGTGTTGCAATTTTTATTCATAGACATTTCTCAAGTCTCATTATCCTTCAATAGTTTCAGTCAAATTATAGACATTTATGCTGATTTCTTTATAACCTAGTTAAAGTTTCATTGCCCTGACTAAACCAGAGATATTTCTCTTTATATTAAAATTCACTCTTAGCCTAGAGATATTTTCACTCTTTGCAAAGTGGCTGTGTTTTCCTCCTAGGCAATTTTAAACTGTTCTCTGTTAATAGCTGCAATTAAAATGCCCCCTCCCTTACTGATTGTACTCCGTAATTCAAATGGTTTCCCATTAACTGATGATTTCTTTCTGAATTACAAGAGGCAGAGTTGGTTCAGAGTTCACCTTACTCTATTTCATTCTTACATTTCTTTTCTAGCTTCCACTAGAAATTCCTCTGTTATTCCAGTCTCTATTGGTTAATAACCTATGCCTCCTCTGTATTACTCATTCTATACCGAACACAATGTGGATGTTATTTGAATGTATGTAACAGCATAGAGTAACAGACATCATCTAGAGGGAATTTGCTACAATGAATAATGATAATTGAGGTTGAATGTTTAGGGTGCAGACAGATTGTCTAGAAGTGGCATTGAATGGGCCTAAAGAACAACTGTATGAGTTACATTTGTCAAAGCTTATTGTGTATCAGACACTGAAATGGATGCTAAAAAGGCAGACATGGTACCTTCTCGTTGGGAATTGCTCCAGTCTGCCATTAGAGCAGAAAACAGAGCTAAACAATGATAGCATGGTTAGCTATTGCTGATACAGGAGTTGATTAATAGTTGGGAGAGATCAGAGGAGAGGAAGTCCCAGTGTCTCTACTTTAAGGAGTCAGAGAAGACCGCACAGATGAGACCATTGATCTAGGCCAGTGATGGCGAACCTATGACACGCGTGTCAGAAGTGACACACGAACTCATTTTTTTTGGTTGATTTTTCTTTGTTAAATGGCATTTAAATATATAAAATAAATATCAAAAATATAAGTCCTTGTTTTACTATGGTTGCAAATATCAAAAAAATTTCTATATGTGACACGGCACCAGAGTTAAGTTAGGGTTTTTCAAAATGCTGACACGCCGAGCTCAAAAGGTTCGCCATCACTGATCTAGGCTATGAAGAATGAAAAAAAGAGAAAGAAGGATATTCCAGGAAATGATTAAAAGCTTAGGACAGCAGGAAGCCAAGGAATAATGTGTTTATGGAGGAATGATGGGGCATTCTAATGTGGTCCAAAGTTGATCAAACTAGTGTTTGAGAAATTCTTCACCAAGCACAGGCAGGTATCACAGAGAAGACATGGTGTATTTGTTTTATTCATTTCTAAAATGGAAAAAAAGGCAAACCCCTTTGTGATTTTTTTTTAAATAAAAATGCTGGTTGTTGTTGTTTTTTTATGTGGCTAAGGACTTGGACACATAATCCTTCCCCTTAGCTCTTGGAGAACACTGCCAGTGACTCCAAAAGGGGAAATTGATGCTGAGTACAATAGAGAAGTATCAGTTTATTCCAATTGTGAGCACATGAGAATATGAACAGATTATAAAATCACATGAACAACAAAATGTAGAGATCAGTCACACTTGAGCAGAACTTAGTTAATACTTTGAAGTCATTCCTCTGAGACAGCTGCCCCAACCCCACTCCCAACCCAACTGAGCAAAATGTAGTGGAAATGGGCCTGTTTAGGGGCTGGGGGTTAATACTGGAATGACTTACTGGGTAGAAAGTTCTTAAATTTTAATGACTTTTCTTGATAAAACTCTAAGGAAGCCCAAGTAGAAGCCAAACTTATTCAACACATCATTAGTCAATGCTCCTTAGAGTAATCCTATATAATAAAAGCCTAATATGCTAAGTGTCCGGTCATCCAGTCGGCCATTCAACCAATCAAAGCGTAATATGTTAATGATATGCTAAGGCCGCTCAACCGCTTGCTATGACATGCACTGACCACCAGGGGGCAGACAGCCGACCCGTCGACCAGTTGTTATGACATGCCCTGACTACCAGGGGGCAAACGCTCTAACCAGTGGGTGAGCTTGCTGCTGGGGGTCCAGGCACGTCCCTCTCTGGCTACAATCATGCACCGGTGGGGTCCCTCGGCCTGGCCTGCGCCCTCTCTCAATCCAGGACCCCTTGGGGAATGTCGGAGAGCTGGTTTCGGCCTAATGGCGGACCAACCAGTCGCTATGATGTGTACTGACCAACAGGGGGCAGATGCTTAATGCAGGAGTTGCCCCCTGGTGGTCAGTGCGCTCCTACAGGGGGAGTGCTGCTCAGCCAGAAGCCAGGTTCACTGCTGGCGAACGCAGCCATCAGTCAGACATCCACAGAGGGCTCCCAGACTGCGAGAGGGCACAGGCCAGGCTGAGGAATCCCCCCCGCCCCCGAGTGCATGAATTTCGTGCACCAGACCTCTAGTATTCATATGAGAAGCCAGGAAACCTGACTATAGGACATAGAGGCATTGGCACCATCTGGTGGAGAGAGTAGAAACTCATCTTTAAGCATGGGCTTGCTTAAATATGGGACCTTTCAGCAGATGTTGCAACAAAGATTAGCATTTACTAAATGCTCTCCATTCAAACATGTAATTTTCTAATAAATTCTAGATATATCTCTTGAGCTAGCAATAATACTTATTAGATCTCTCTTTGGGACCTTTCAGTTTCTTACTAGATTTGGTACTTGCAACTAAAAGGATTTGGGTTGTGAGAACTCTTCAGCATAATTTTGAGGCAGGAAATTGCTCTCTGATAGATGCTGTGAAGGAAAAAAGGAGATACAGAATTAGCCTTAAGTAACTTAACAGTGTAACTGGGAAACAAGCCATTTATTCTAGGGAAATGAGAAAATCAAGAGGCAAATCCCAAGGTAAGACAATGTCATAGGAGATGTCACTGGGCACTCAGATGAGGTTGGTGTGTTCAGGAATGACTTCATGAAGGAGGCTGGACTTCAATTTATCCTCAGCAAAGCATTTCCAAAATTTCTAGAACTCTAGTTCTCAATTTGGGCATGTTAAGGAAACCATCTAATATTGTTATTCACACTTTTTTTTTTTTTGGTAAATACCTTCTGCCTTGTCTTAAACCATCAAGTCCATGAAATTACAGGTTTGATATGTTTTTGTGTTTGCTATATATTTGTTTTGCTAATATACATGAAATAAACACAGGAAATCCTCATTATATGGAGATAATTACAGTAAGTCCTCACTTAGTCACTGATAGGTTCTGTGTCTTTAAGTGAAACTACATATAACGAAACCAGTTTTACCATAGGCTAATTTATATAAACAAGAGTTAAGTGCCTATGGCATCTCATCAATGTTATAACAAAACAACATCGAACAAAATAATTTTCTTGATGACCTGCTGTAGTTCTACAAAAAGACCATTTAAAGGGAATCAATCTACCGAAAAAGAGTATCAGTCATTTATGTTAATTTTTTATGCAAAAGTTCGATTGGGATTTTAGTTTATAAATGAAACAAAAAATTATGAAAATAAATATTTCATTGTTTACCCAACAAAGTATAAGCTGTGTTGCAACTATGGATAATTTTAATGAAAAAAATATTATTTAATTGAATGGTATTTTTCTGACAAAATAATTTAACTTTTGTGGCACAATCATAAATATTAAAAGACATCAAAATAGACCTCTCTTTACCTTTTAATGTTCAAATTATTTTATGAGCAACCTACTTAATTATCATCCTTGTGAGTTTTCTCTTGTTCAGTTACTGACCTAATTGTTCTAAATCCTTTTAAGTTAGTGGATTTTTATGTGATCTGAGCAGACTTTTTCTTTAATCTCATGCAATTCTACTTTTTTTGTTTAGATTTGTAACTTGGATTTCCAGTAGATATGTATTGGGTTTGAATTATATTGGAGAAATTGAAAACAGCATTGATCTTATTAGTGAGCCGAGGGTATTGTAAAGTAGAAGATTATTTAAGTCAGTTCTCAATTCAACAGTGAATATTTTGGTGTTAGGATGACTTTTATTTTCCTATGCATCCTTCCAAAGTCTCAGGGAATCTCTGGAATTGCCCAAGGACAGAGAAGGTCAGAGTCCTCTGCTCAGAACTGGGTTAAACCCCAAGGCCCACTGAGCATAGTATCTGTCCTACCTCCTATCATACCCTTTCACAATATCCTTGGGTGATATTTCTTCTTTTCATGGTATCTACAATTGTGTATGCTGCTTTCTAAAATCACCTTGAAATGTATACTGAACCAAAAGGTAATAGTAGCTTTTAGAAGCCTCTCTGTGTAATTCCTATTAAGAAACTCATAGAAAGGCTTTTTGTAGTAGCTAATATTTTCCTTTTGTTGGAATGATGATTTGAAAGTTACAAGCCTTTCTCTGCTTTTTCCCAGCCAGGTCTCTAGACAAACTTTATAACTTTGCTGATTGCTCTGGACTCCACCTGATATTTGCTCTAAACGCAATGCGTCGTAATCCCAATAACTCCTGGAACAGTTCTAGTGCCCTGAGCCTATTAAAGTACAGCGCCAGCAAAAAGTACAACATTTCTTGGGAATTGGGTAATGGTAAGTAAGGTTGTTATTTGCTTTAATTGACAAGATAAAGGGTAAAAAAATAAGTTGGCCTCAGATATGATCTCAATTAGACCATCTCTAGTGTATGGGCCTGAAAACACTTGAGATTTTTGGCCACTGCATTGAAAATAGTAAAAGACCAAATAATAAAGGGCAGTAGATTTAGTGAATCCACACCATTTGCATATATAGTTATCGCTAGTTAACTCATTCCACATATGGAGAAAATGTCATCTGTGATTCATAACTAACAAATTGAAGCTAAGTCAGATACAACCTGTCTGCACAGTCTGAGCTGCATTTTATAGGGTGTGTTCTATGGAACACTGGTCCTACAAGATAACCTTTATAACAATTCAAATATATTTGGGGACTGCTCTATAGTATATGCACCTCTCAAAGGTGGAGAGGGGCAATGGGGGGAAAAGGGGACATCTATAATACTTTTAACAATAAACATAAATTTCAAAAAAGGCTCTGAGAAGCCTGCTGCAACTATTACAAATTAGTTCTTTGAACATATTTATAATACAGTTTTGAAGTTCTTATCTGCTAAGTCTAACATTTGGGCCCCCAAGAAAGAGTTCCTATTTGCTGCTTTTTTTTCTTGATATGTTCATACTTTCCTATATCTTTGCATCTCATAATTTGTTTTGTTGTTGTTGAAACTATACTTACAGGTAGGTTAGGACAACCCTGAATTCCAAATCCTCCATCTCAGAGGTTATTTTTGCTTTTGCTTTTTGTTTGTTTGCACTAGTTCTGTAGAATCTGCCTCCCTTGCATTATGTAACTGCTAATATCTCTTAAATTTTTATTTTTAAATTTTTTTTTTATTTTTAAGGCCAGCTTCCTAGGGGTTTCCCTTAGTCAACATAGGCTAATGGTGAGACTATGATTGATCAGAGGTTATGCTTAATTGAGCCAGTAAGGCTTCCATCCTTTGCCAGTGGATCTGTATGTGGGTTGGGGAACACAATAAAAATTTAGGCAATTTACAAGTCTGACTAACTTTTACTTTCTGACATGCCTTCTCATGTCTCCTTTATGAGTGTACTAGGTTTCGCACTCATCTACGAATGCATAGATAGCTAGTGCCCTCTCCAGTCTCTCCTGAGCATGCACAGCCTTCCAGACTATGAGGAGTATCTGTGAGCTTATCAAGGCCCACTTTGACTGTCTTATTCCCCAAACCGCCTGTTAAATTTCTTGCAAGTGTGCTGGTTTATATCTTTCCCCTATCACTATCAAAACCTCAAGTTAGTCTTCTTGGAGCATGTACTTCATTCCAAATCAAATTAGCTCCCTCTAGCAGTGGAGCTGCTGGATTTAGAACTTTCCTTGCCCTTTAGAACTACCAAGTTAAGAAAAACTGGGAGAGGGGGTTTTGCCCTAAATTATTTCATTTAGCTATTTTGTTATTATTAAACATTACATTTTTCTTACTTTTTGGTATAAGAACCATATTTATGAACTTTCCTTTTTTATCATTTATATTCATTTCCTAGGCTTGTCATAACAAAATATAATGAGTTTCATGGTATGAAACAACAGAATTTATTCTCTCTCAGTTCAAGAGACCAGAAGTTTGAAATCAAAGAATTGCCAGGGTTGATTCCTTCTGGAGGCTCTGAGGAAGAATCTATTCCATTCCTCTCTCCTAGCTCCTGGTAGATGCCAGCTAGCTTTGGCACAGCAGCATCTCTCCAATCTTTGCTTCCATTGACCTGTGGCCTTCTTCCCTGTGTATTTGTGTACCTGAATCTCCCTCTCCTTTCTTTTATAAAGATACTAGAGGCCCGGTGCCCAACATTCATGCACTTGGGGGGGAGGGGGAGGTTCCTGAGCCCGGCCTGTGCCCTCTCGCAGTCCGGAACCCCTCGGGGGATGTCCGACTGCCCACTTAGGACATCCCCTGAGGGGTTCTTAGCACTGCTGCGGAGGTGGGAGAGGCTCCCACCACCACCACTGCGCTTGCCAGCCATGAGCCCTCCTTCTGGCTGAGCAGTGCCCCCCCTGACCCCCCGTGGGAGTGCACTGACCACCAGGGGGCAGCTCCTGCATTGAGCGTCTGCCCCCTGGTGGTCAGTGCATGTCATAGAGACCAGTCATTCCGTCGTTTGGTAGATTTGCATATTAGCCTTTTATTATATAGGACTAGGGGCCCGGTGCACAAAAATTTGTGCACTTGGGGGGGGG
>NW_005371709.1:1666949-1672346 GCF_000412655.1 Myotis brandtii
AAGCTGCCTGGCTGCCAGCCGCCATCTTGGCTGTCAGTTAATTTGCATATCTCCCTGATTAGCCAATGGGAAGGGTAGCGGTCGTACGCCAATTACCATGTTTCTCTTTTATTAGTGTAGATTGGTTATTGGGTTTAAGACATACCCTGATCCCATATTACTTCATCTTAACTAATTACATCTTCTAAGATCCTATTTCCAAATAAGATCAAATTCTGAAGTTTCAGGTAGACATAAATTTTGTGGAATACTGTTCAACCCAGTATAACACTCATTATAAAATATCACCTGAAAATCAGTATGGTCTCTCTGTTGTGGATTAGGTGATCTTTTGTGAAGGTTAGTTTGAAAATGAATAGAATAGTAAGATGGCATTTGACTTTTTTGTTGCAGGGGTTCCTCAAGTTAAGCTAGCTCACATCCTATTTGGTTATTTTATTCACAGTGTTAAGAAAAAGGCAGAGAGATCTGTGAACAGGAAAGGGTTGGCAGAGCTTTACCCTTCTCAACCCTGACTTCCATGTCTTCTTTTAATCTAGAGCCTAATAACTATCGGACTATGCATGGCCGGGCAGTAAATGGCAGCCAGTTGGGAAAGGATTACATCCAGCTGAAAAGTCTCTTGCAGCCCATCCGGATTTACTCAAGAGCCAGCTTGTATGGCCCTAATATTGGGCGGCCCAGAAAGAATGTCATCGCCCTCCTAGATGGGTACGTCAGATTATTTAGCAGTTCTTATAACATTATTTATTAAATGTAATTAATTAATGTATTTGTATTTTTTCTAGTTATTTTGTTCTTAAGAAGGACAGAGATTTTTTCCATGATTTCCCCCACTCTAAATCAGGGATTCTCCATCAAACAGTGTAATAACTTTTCATGTCAGACCTTCCACAGTCAACAGAAGGTGGTAGGATTGGGGAGGGAATACATAATCAAACAAAGCCAATAACTCTATCATTTATGTCCATGCAGTTATGCTTTTGGATTATCATTTTTTAATGATTTGATTAATGTATTTTCATGGGATGACAGTGTCCTCTCAGTAGCATAATCCTAATTAATTATTCATTCATTCTGGAAAAGTTTCTTGAGTAAATGATATGTGCCTAGTACCATGTCAGGAGCTGGGTATGTAATAATAAACAAAAACAGATACTTTCTTTACCTTCACAGAGCATATAATATGGTAGGAGAAACATAGACATTAATCAATTGATCTTAAAATTAAGATAATACCAAGTAAAGGTACATGGTACTATAAATGACTCTAAGGGCTGGGATTTGATGGAGCAGGAGGTCATGGAAGGATTTCCTTAATGAAGTCACACATAAGAGGAAGAGAGATATTTGGTGTATTTAAATGATAGGTAGGTGTTAACTAGATAAAGTTTAAACTGAACAGTATCTGTGTTCTTGGGAAAAAGAAAAGCATATGCAAAGACCTGGAGGATGAAAAAAGGGCCAGGTTGGCTAAAGAAAGGCATAGCTAGAGAAGTGATTAGGTATCATATTATATAGATAGAAACTTATAGGCATAGTGAAGGACTTAGAATTTCTTCTAAGTACAATGGGAAAGATGCTGAATGTTATTAAGCTGGGGAGAGAAATAATTTGACTTGTTATGCAAAAAGTATGCTATGTTTACTCTATGGAAAATAGGTTGGAGAGGAAGCAGTGAGAAGGCCACTGTAGTAAAGAAAGAAAGAATGATGGGAACCTGGACTAAGATGGTGGCAAGGAAATATATTGTTGGAGGTAGAATCCAAAAGTCTTGATATATTGGATAAATGTATGGTGATATGACATAAGAATATTCAAGCAACTGGGTGAGTGGTATTGTCATTTACAGAGATGGGAAGACTGGAGGACTAGTCTAGGAAGAAAATCATGACTTTAGTTTTCATGTTACATTTATTATGTTTGAATCTAAATAAGATGTCAAATATATCATTGAATGAGTCAAGGGATCAAGATCTCTGCTAGCAATATTAATTCTGGGGGTCATTAAAATGCAAATAGGATATAAGGCTGTGGGAATATAGGAGATCAGTTAGAGAGAATGTGGAAAGAGAAGAGACAGAGGGTTAGGAGAGGCCAGAGGAACTCTCATATTTAGAGGGAGAAAAGAGGAATGACCTCAGAAGTAAGAAAAAAGGGAGAGATTAAGATGTCACAGGAACCAAGAAAAGAGAGTTTTAAATACAGAGGGAGTGCTGCTAGGAGGCCAGGAGGTCAAGTAACAGGAAGATAGAAAAGTACCAATGGATTGGGCAACATGCATGTTTTTGGTGACTTTGGATCACAAAGTTCAGTGAAGTGGTGAGAATAGGAGACAGATCACAATAGTTTGAAGAGTAAATGGTGTGTGTGCATGAAAGATTGGAAACAATAATATGGACAGTAATCCTTAACAGATTTTTTACTATGAAGGAGAGCAGAAAAACTAAGGAAGATGTGGGAGTCAAGGAAAGTGATGGCATTTTTCTTCTGGGAGACAGTAGGACAGGTTTGTGTGTTGATGAGACTCATGCAGGAGAGAAGAGCTAGATTGAAGATATAAAACAAAGTGAGAAGTCCTTCAAGGTTAGAAGAAATGGAGGCCAGAAGAATTGGCCTTCATTAAATGGAGGGGTAGTCCCATCAGTGTAACAGCAGGTAAGAAACAAATATATCTCCATGCCAGAGGTTAAAAAGTCATACTGAGGAGATACTTCTACCCAGTACATAGGTGTAGTTAGGGCATTCTAGTTTGTGTACATACTGTAAATGTGAGCACATAGATAGATGCTGGTTTGTTATGAATAAGTCAAGAAATTTGGATACAATAGTAAGTGACAGATAAAAGAAATGAACATGTAACTGGATGCTGTGGTAGCAAGTGGTGGGGTTCACCTCCCTATACATCTAAAAACTAACAGGACTCAGGAGATAGAGAAAATTACTTAGGGCAAGGAAAGGTCCCAGTGCTTTATATGCCAGGAAAAAATGGAGATTTGTCTTTCTTAATGTATATGTACTAAATATACAGTGAAATATAACTTGAAATACATAAACATTCCTAGCAACTCAACCAACAATAACAAAAATGTCAGCACTCTAAATTATAAGCTCTGTAGTCTTTTCCAGTTCTCCTGGTTATACAGATATAATTTTACATAGTTGCGATCATTGTATATGTATCATTTTGAGTTCTGCATGTTTTACTCATTGCTTTATATTGCTCTTTCTTTATTTCTACATAGTTCTCATATTTGTCATTCTTAATAGCAATAAAATATTCTATTGCATTAATGTACCAAAGCTTTCCCTCACTGTTGGGCATTTGGACTGCTTCCAGTTTTTGTCTGTAATATATAGCACAGCTATAAACATCTTTATACAAATAGGTTTTTTATTTCTTTTGAATTACATTCTTGGGCTGTATTCCAAAAAGTTGGGTTTCTGGATCGAAGTATGTATATGATAATTTTTATGGTTCTTATATTTGTTGCCAGATTTTATTTTTCAGAACAATTTTACCAGGTTGCAGGGCAGTAATGTATTAGTGAATCTTTTTCCCCAATACCCCATAGCAATGAATATTGTCTTTTTATTCATTTACTCTATTTTAATTGATGCAAGACTCCTCATGGTTGTTTAAATTTGAATTCTGTTAACTGTAAAAACAACTGGGAGATTAAAAATGGTGGCAGAGTAAGTGGATGCTGCATGGACATGCTCACAGAGACAAACTGGTATTACAACTAAAATACAGAAAAACTTCCTGAATAATCAACAGAAAACTCACAGGAGAGAACCCTGACACCCGAGGACTGAAAGTGGAGACCGCTTAGAAACTGGTAGGAGGGGCAGAAGCGCTAAAGGGCTGGCCGGGTGCCCACAGATAGCAACTGAGTCCCAAAGAGATATCTCAGCTGTGGGGGGTTGCCACTGAGAACTCTGGGATCTAATCCCCAAGCTGGGCCCCCCAGCAGAAAGCACCAAAACAGAGGAGGGTACCCATATAACATCTGGCTGTGAAAAGCAGCAGGGTGCTGTCTGCCAGAGAATAACAGCTGAAAATTCAGGCACCCTCTTAAAGGGCCAATGTACAAAATTCCCTGTGGAGCCATCCACCTTGTGCTCCGGCAGAAGGAGACTTAAGTGGGCTGGAGCTGTGAGGGCAGAAGCCAGGACTGGATAGGGCTCAGAAGGCAGACACCCCAAGTTTCCTGGGCTGAGTCATTCTCTCATGCAGCAGAGAACATCTTTCCCACATAGACATCTACCTTAACTGGGGGGAAGAGAGTTGACAAACCCTATTGAAAAACACCTTGCCCAGAGGCTACTTAAGAGATTAAAAATAACAATTAGCCTCCAGGGAGTAGCAACTGCCCCACCCTGTTGAAAAAAAAACTCTTGCCATATCTGAAGACGATTGCCTGGGGGGCAATTCAAGTCAGAATCCATCAGTCTGTAGGCCAAGGCAGTTTCTGGAGGCTTTGATTCTCTGCCTGATCTAATTAGTCAAAAATGGCCTTTAACACTGTCCTGCATTAGAGATTGAGAGGTGTAGAGGTGTAATACATAGACACAAACCCAAACAGAAAGCCAAAATGAGGAGACAAAGAAACACCCCCCAAATGAAAGAACCAGAAAATTCTCTAGAAGAAGAGATAAATGAAGCAGAGATAAGACATTTATCTGAAACAGAGTTCAGAGTATTGATGGTAAAGATGCTCAACAGTGTGAAAAAAGATATAGTAACTATGAAAAAAGAACAGTCTGAGATAAAAAATGACATAATACAAATAAAGAACACATTGGAAGGAATACACAGCAGATTAGGGGAAGCTGAGGATCAAATCAGTGAATTAGAAGACAGAGTTAAAAATATCACTCAATCAGAGAACCAAAAAGAAAAAATAATTAAAAAATAGGAGGACCGCTTAACGTGAAACATAACAATATTAGAATAACAGGTGTGCCAGAAGAGGCAGAAAGGGAGAAAGGCATAGAGAAGGTGTTTGAAGAAATAATGGCAGAAAATTTCCCTAACCTGGTAATGGAAAAAGTCACACAAGTTCAGGAGGCACAGAGAACCCCAAACAAGAAGAACCCAAACAGGCCCATGCCCAGACACATAATAATTAAAATGCCAAAAATTAAAGACAAAGAGAGAATCTTAAAGGCAGCAAGAGAAAAGAAAACTGTTAACTACAAAGGAGTTCCCATAAGGCTGACACACCTGATTTCTCATCAGAAACTCTACAGGCCAGAAGAAAATGGCATGAAGTACTCAAGGTAATGGAAAGCAAGGATCTGAGACCGAGATTACTATATCCAGCAAGGCTGGCATTCAAAATAGATGGTCAAATAAAGAGCTGCCCAGACCAAAAAAAAAAAAAAGTTTAA
>NW_005371709.1:1672470-1680923 GCF_000412655.1 Myotis brandtii
ATGGGCCTACCTCAAAAAACAAGAAAAATCAGCAATAAACTATTTAACCCTACAACTTAAAGAATTAGAAAGAGGACAACAAGAAAAGCCCAGAGTAAGTAGAAGGAAGGTACTAATAAAGATTAGAGCAGAAATAAATAACACAGAGAATATATATATACAAAAAATCAATGAAACCAAGAGCTGGTTCTTTGAAAGTATAAACAAAATTGATAAACCATTAGCCAGACTCATCAAGAAACAAGGAGAGAGGACCCAAATAAATAAAATCAGAAAGGAAAGTGGAGGAGTAACCACTGACACCACAGAAATACAAAGGATTGTAAGAAAATACTATGAACAACTATATGCCAACAAGCTGGACAATGTGGATGAAATAGACAAATTCCTAGAAAAATACAATCTCCCAAAACAGAATCAGGAAGAATAAAAAAAACCTGAATAGGCCAATAACAACTGATGAAATAGAAGCAGTAATAAAAAAAAACTCCCACCTAGAAACCAGAAACACCAATCAGATAGGATATATGCACCCCCATGTTCATAGCAGCACAATTTACAATAGATAAGATTTGAAAACAGCCTAAGTGCCCATTAGCAGATGAGTGGATTAAAAAACTGTGGTACATCTACACAATGGAATACTATGCCACTATAAAAAAGAAGGAACTTTTACCATTTGCAACAGCATGGATGGAAATGGAGAGCATTATGCTAAGCGAAATAAGCCAGTCGGAGAAAGATAAATATCACATGATCTCACTCAAATGTGGGATATATTGATCAATATAAACTGATGAACAAAAATAGATACAGAGACAAATGGCAGGGGAGAGGAGAAGGGTTAGAGATCAACCAAAGGAATTATATGCATGCATATTAGCATAACCAATGGACACAGACACTGGGGCAGTGGGGGCTTGTCCTCAGAAGTGGGAGTGGCAAGGGGGAGGGGTCAAGCGGGGAAAAAGGAGACATATGTAGAACTTTAAACAATAAAAAAAAATATATTGAGTGTCAGTGAAAAAAAAACAACTCCCACCAAACAAAAGCCCAGATTCTGATGGCTTCACAGGGGAGTTTTACCAACATTCAAAGAAGAACTAACACCTATACTCCTCAAACTATTTCAGAAAATCCAAGAGGAAGGAACACTTCCACACTCTTTGTATGAGGCCAGTATTATCCTAATTCCAAAACCAGATAAAGACACTACAAAGAAAGAAAATTACAGGCCAATATCCCTGATGAACATAGAAGCTAAAATTGCCAACAAAATATTAGCAAATCTCATCCAGCAATATAATAAAAAGATCATACACCATGATCAAGTGGGATTTATTCCAAGGATGCAAGGCTGGTACAATATTTGCAAATCAATAAATGTGATACATCACATAAAAAAATTGAAAGACAGAAATCACATGATAATATCGGTACATGCAGAAAAAGCATTTGAAAAAATCCAACACCCATTTTTGATAAAAACTCTCAGCAAAGTGGAAATAGAGGGAGCATATCTCAACATGATAAAGGCCATATACAACAAACCTACAGCCAACATCATACTCAATGGGTGAAAACTTAAGTCATTTCCCCTAAGAACAGGAACAAGACAGGGTTGCCCACTTTCACCACTCCTGTTTGACATAGTACTGGAAGTGCTAGCCATAGCGATATTGCAATTAGACAAGAAGAAGAAATAAAAGGCATCCAAATTGGAAAAGAAGAAGTAAAACTATCCTTATTCACAGATGACATGATATTGTACATAGAAAACCCCCAAAGACTCCATCAGAAAACTAGCAGAGTTAATAAATGAATTCAGCAATATAGTAGGATACAAAATTAACACCCAGAAATCTATGGCTTTTTTATACGCCAATAATGAACTCACAGAAAGAGAAACTAAAAAAAAAAAATCCCATTTACCATTGCAACAAAAAAGTTAAGATACCTAGGAATAAATTTAACTAGGGAAGAAAAAGACCTGTACTTGGAAAACTACAGGACATTGAAAAAAGAGATAGAGGAAGACATAAACAAATGGAAGAATATACCGTGTTCATGGATTTGTAGAATCAACATCATTAAAATGTCCATACTACCCAAAGCAATCTATAGATTTAATGCAATCCCTATTAAGATACCAAAGGAATACTTCACAGACCTAAAACTAACTCTCCAAAAATGCATATGGAATAAAAAAAGACCCTCAATAGCTACAGCAATTCAGAGAAGGAAGAACAAAGTTGGAGAGATCACAATACCAGATATCAAGCTATATTACAAAGCCACTGTTCTCAAAACTGCCTGGTACTGGCACAAGTACAGACACATAGACCAATGGAACAGAACAGAGGACCCAGAAGTCGACCCAAGCCATTTTGCTCAATTACTATTTGACAAAGGAGGCAAGAGCATACAATGGAGTCAAAATAGTCTCTTCAATAAATGGTGTTGGGAAAATTGGACAGATACATGCAAAAAAATGAAACTAGACCACCAACTTACACCATACACAAAAATAAACTCAAAATGGATAAAGGACTTAAATTAAATGTAAGATGGGAAACCATAAAAATCTTAGAAGAATCCATAGGCAGAAGAATATCAGACATATGTCGTAGCAATATCTTTACTGATACATCTCCTAAGGCAATGGAAACTAAGGAGAAAATAAACAAATGGGACTACATCAAAATAAAAAGCTGCTGTACAGCAAAAGAAACCATTCACAAAACAACAAGAAAGCCCACTGCATGGGAGAACATATTTGCCAATGTTATCTGTGATAAGGGTTCAATCTCAAAAATTTACAGGGAACTCATACAACTTAACAAAAGGAAGATAAACAAGCCAATCAAAAAATGGGCAAAGGACCTCAATAGACCTACAGAAGGCCAAGAGACATATGAAAATATGCTCAAAGTCACTAATCATCCAAGAGATGCAAATCAAAACGATAATGAGGTACCATCTCACACCTGTCAGAATAGCTGTCATCAACAAATCACCAAAGGCAAGTGCTGGTGAGGATGCAGTGAAAAAGGAACCCTCCTTCACTGCTGGTGGGAATGCAGACTGGTGCAGCCACTGTGGAGAACAGTATGGAGTTTCCTCAAAAAGTTAAAAATGGAACTCCCATTTGACCCAGTAATCCCACTTCTAGGAATATAGCCCAGGAAACCAGAAACACCAATCAGAAAGGATATATGCACCCCTATGTTCATAGCAGCACAATTTACAATAGCTAAGATTTGGAAATAGCCTAAGTGCCCATCAACAGATTAGTGGATTAAAAAACTATGGTACATCTAAAAAAAAAAAAAAGAAACTCTTACCATTTGCAGCAGCATGGATGGATCTGGAGAGCATTAAGCTAAGTGAAATAAGCCAGTCGGAGAAAGATAAATACATGATCTCACTCATTTGTGGAATATAATGAACAGCATAAACTGATGATCCAAAATAGAGCCAGAGGAAAAAAATATTTTAGAATATAACACAAGTAATCCTGTTATTTGCAGATTTTTAATTTTTCCTACAACTTTTATGATATACTATGTTAGTATAGTTTTGGTAATATTTGTTTAAGTCTTTTTTTGAAATATTAATTTTTATTGCATGTAATATTATACTTAAACTCATTTTTCTTGAAATATTAATGTTTATTGCATGTAACATTATTATACTTAAAATCATTTTTCTTGAAAAAAAAATATATCCTATATAATAAAACCCTAATATGCAAATCGACCAAACAGCAGAATGAACGGTCGCTATGAAGCGCACTGACCACCAGGGGGCAGATGCTCACTGCAGGAGCTGCCCCCTGGTGGTCAGTGCGCTCCCACATAGGGAGCGCCTCTCAGCCAGAAGCCAGGCTCATGGCTGGTGAGTGCAGCAGCAGTGGCAGGAGCCTCTCCAGCCTCCACAGCAGTGCTAAGGACCCCTTGGGCACTGTCCGCCTGCCGGCTTAGGCCTGTTCCTGGACTGCGAGAGGATGCAGGCTGGGCTGAGGAACCTCTCCCCTCCATTGCACGAATGTCATGCACTGGGCCTCTAATATATATATAATTGAACATTTTCCAAATCCTTATGTCGTCTCCTTTCTCCTGCCCCAGGTTTGGTTAATGACACAGTACCATTTTTGCCTCAGGCGCAGACTGGGAGGCCATTTCAAATTCATTCCTCTCCTTTGTTCATATATTCTATCAATTACTTATTAAGTTCTGTTGTTTCTAACATCTTAGTATCACTCATATTCTGTCTTCTTTCCATTTTTATTTTAAGCCTTATCATTTTTTCTCCTGAATGGTTTCTATATATTTAGTGTTAGACTCTAATAATTGTTTCACATTGATTTCTCAGTGGTTTTTTAAAAAAATCCAACATGTGATCAAATCACTCTTGCTTGAAATCCAAACCCTTTCACATGTCCCCCCTGGGCTTCAGGGTCAGGTGCCTGCCTCATTTTGCAGTCTACTGCTCCATGCCCTTTGCACAATGTGCCCTTAGCCATAAAAATATATGTAAATTTTGACAGATGCCATATACCTTTTCCCTTTGCACCTTTTTATCTTGTGACATTTTCTTTAGAGTAACACCCTGTCCCCTAATTTTTCATCTTTCCAATAGATCTTCTCTGACATTTTTAGGCAGGATTTTTTATCACCTCCTCTGTCCTTATATGGTACTTTGTTTATTTTCCTGCTGTAGCACTTATCAAATTGATGATAACTTATTTATTTATATGTCTGCCTCCCCTACTAGATTGTGGACTAGGATCAGGACCCAGCCTATGTTTTATTCATTTTGTAGCCTCAGAACCTAGGAATACAATAGGTGTATGATAAGTGCTTGTTGAATAAATTCTGTCTTATTCAACAACTGTTTCTATATTCATATGACCCAAAAGCAGTATGCATAAATGTGATTGTGAAGCATTTTAAATCATTGTATATTATGGTGGTTTATATAAATCATAGTGGTTTAGCTTTAACTTTATAGAGCCAAACTAATTTTTAAATTTTTTAACTTAGGCAGTTATAGAATTATCTTTCCAGTTAGGATACAAACTCCACTAGGACAGATATAGAATCTTCACTTTTATATCTTCGGGGACTAACGTGTTGCCTGGAATATGGAACATACTTAATAAAATGCTTGTTTTATTATTTTCATTTCCTCATTCGGGAAACGGCTCTTCCTAGTAATTGATTTTTATCTAAAGGCATGAAGAATTATTCTTTAGGGTTATATCAATTTCCTCTGCTTTTCTTTTATAAACTTTTATGCATCATTTATATAATGACAATTTTATCTTAACCTATTGCTTTTTTATTACTTTGAAACATGTTTTTATTGTTTCAAAAGTTTATTTTTATTGTAACTATTCTTGTCTACTTTCTTATTAGTAGTCTTTTCTGTTTCTTTCCTTACACAGTTAGGATAAAGTTACTATTTCCTTTTCATATAGACATTTTAAATGTTTTAATTGTTAATGTTAAGCTCTTTTAATTTACTTGGAGTTTATTGCTATATCTGCTATAGAGTAGGGACCTAATCTATTTTTTGGTGATGTAGTAGTATCAAGAAGCAGACATTCATTGAAAGCATTTTAACTAAGACAGTTAAACAGATGGAAGACTGTCAACAATTAAGCAGAGTAAGGAAATGGCAACCCAGAGAATGTGGGCTCTGAATAAAGATAGCTAATCTGCCTAGCAGATAGGCTCTTAGTCAGTAGAGGGTGGAATGAGAAAGGGGGACCAAGTCAAGGGGTTTATATGAAAGTCTGTCTGCAGAGTGACTACAACCAAAGCTCAACTCTTCCTCCATCATTTTAAGTGCCCTACCCTGCCCAGATAGAGCAAAAACAGCTCAGTCTATTATCTCTAAGCAAATGCCAAACCAAAGCTCAGGAGCCCTCACCAAAGAAACGGAAAGAATCGCCAGGGGATGAACCTAGTATGTTAAGATGGAGTTGCTCTTGCATAGTAAGTAAAACAGTGAATAAAGCATTGTGGGATACCCATGCCAAAGGCTGGCTTTGCATCCTCCTCCTCCCTCTCTAAAGTGAAATGGATTGGTCAACAGACTCTGCCTTAAAAACAGACATCCCAGTGAAAAGAGAGGCTTATCTAAAAGCCCACATACTCAATAGCTGAAAAAATATGTACCTGCTACTTAGAAGAGTCTACTTAGTCCCAATTTTTAAATATGAATTGATAGCCAAAGATCACAAGGAAACCAGTAGCATGGAAGAGAAAAACCAAGATAAATAAATTTAAAAATTGACACAAGAAGATTATAACTCAGGATCAGAACTTTAAAAATAAAAACTGGAATTAGTATTCTTATAAAGATATAATAAGATATTGTACTTCTAGAGTAAAAACTTATTTTCATGAAAAAACGTACAATTAGAACAATAAGAAATTTTAAAAACTAAATATGTAATTGCTGAAATTATATCCAATAAAGGTTAGGCAATGATTTATTAGATACAACACTGAAAGTATAAATGATAAAAGAAAATATTGATTCATTGGACTTTTACAGAATTAATAACTTTTGTGCATTGAATGACATCATCAAGAATGTGAACTGGCACACAGAATGGGAGAAAATATTTTCAAGTCATATAAGTGATAAGGGATTTGTTTACAGAATATATATGAAGAACTCTTTGAAGGAGCGGGGACAGGCTAGGAGAGGTCAATGGGGGTAAAGGGGACACATGTAATACTTTCAACAATAAAGATTTTTTAAAAATGAACTCTTACTAAACAATAAAAAGATAACCTAGTTTTTAAAATGAGAAAAAGGGAATTGAGTAGACATTTCTCCAAAGAATATAAACATATGGCCAATAAGCACATGAATAG
This sequence comes from Myotis brandtii, assembly GCF_000412655.1. NCBI lineage: Eukaryota > Metazoa > Chordata > Mammalia > Chiroptera > Vespertilionidae > Myotis > Myotis brandtii. The sequence continues at coordinate 1,679,364 of NW_005371709.1, forward strand.
ATAGATGTCCAATATCATTAGTTATTAGGGAAACATAAATAAAAATCATGAGATATCACTTCTCATTCACTAGGACAGCTAAGGTAAAAAGTCATACGGGAACAAATATTGGAGAGGATGTGAAGAAATTGGAACCCTCATACACTGCTGGTGGGAATATAATATGGTGCAACAGCTTTAGAAAACTCTGGCAATTGCTCAAAAAATTAAACGGAGTTACTATATGATTCAGCAATTACATTTCTAGGTGTATACCCACGGTAAATAAAAAAATCCATATACACCCTGTATACAAATATTCATAGTGACATTTTCATAATTGCCAAAAAAGTAGAAACAGCCCAAATGTCCATTAACTGATGAATGGATAAATAAAATGTGATATATTCATACAGGGAATATACATATACATTCATTGTCTTTTTAATTGACAATAAAAAGAAATGAACACCAATACATGTTACAACATGGATGAACCTTGAAAACATAATGCTACCTGAAAGAAGGCTAAATATTGTATGATTCCCTTTATATGAAACTAGAGGCCTGGTGCATGAAATTCATGGATGTGCGGGGGGTCCCCTCAGCCCAGCCTGCACCCTCTCCAATCCGGGACATCTCTCTCACAATCCTGGATCACTGGCCCCTAATTGCTCCCCTGCCCGCCTGCCTGCCTGCCTGGTTGCCCCTAACTGCCCCCCTCTGCCAGCCTCATCGCCCCTCAATGCCTCTATGTGCCTGCCTGATCGCCCCTAACTGCCCCCCACTGCTGGCCAGGTCGCCCCCAACTGCCCCCTCCCTGCCGGCCTGGTCACCCCTAAATGCCCCGCCCCCACCAGCCTGGTCACCTCTTACTGCCCCCCATGCCAGCCTGGTCACCCCTCATGGCCCCCCCGCTGGCCTGGTCGCCCCACACAGGCTGCTTGTTCAGTCATTTGGTCGTCCCTCACTAACCCCCCCCCCCTCCAGGGCTGGTCATCTCTCATGCCCCCCCCACCATCCTGGTTGCCCCACGCAGCCTGCTTGTTCAGTTGTTTGGTCGCCCCTCACTAACCCCCTTCCGGCCTGGTCGTAGGCATCCATCTTGTGAGGGCATGAAGGTTAATTTGCATATTACCTCTTTATTATATAGGATGTCCAGAACAGGCAAATCTATAGGGACAAAAAGTAGATTAGTAGTTGCTTAGGGCTGATGGAGAGTGACTGCTCGTGGATAGGGATTTCTTTTTGAAATTAAACATTCTAGAATTAGATTATATTGATGGTTGCACACCTCTTCAAATACAATAAAAAACTGTTCAATTTTACACTTAAATGGGTTGATTATATGGTATTAAATTATATCTCCCAAACGCTTTTAAAAGAAAAAAAGTCTACTAAAAAATTGGAAGATAAAAATCAAGGAAATCACCCATACATGGAGCTTAGATAGAGTTAGAAAATTTGAAATAAAATATTACAGATATAGAGGATTAATTCAGAAGCAACAATCTTGACAGGACCTTTCAAAAGTGAAGATGTCCTCATTCCTCGCATTCCTATGATTCCATTTAACCAGAC
>NW_005371709.1:1680969-1695927 GCF_000412655.1 Myotis brandtii
TGCTAAAGACTCTAATGACTTTTCATTTCTCTTATAACAAAATTAAATCTCCTTACCATGTCTGACAAGGCTCTACAATGAATGCTTTGCTGTTGCTCAATTCTTTACTCTTATCTTCTCCAGCTTTCCCTTTTCCTTACTTCATTCGGGCCTCACTGGCCTGGTTTGTGCTAAGCTTCTCTTTATTTGGTGAGCCTTCAAATATGCTCTCTTGGGAAATATTCTTCCTCACTCACTTTCTTCCTTTTTCCCCTCTCTTTCCTCTTCTACTTTTCCTCAAAACCCTATTTTCTCCTCCAAGAATGGCCTATTCTACAGATGCTCCTAATATCAAATTCTGTCAAAGGTGTGGTCATGATCCCCCTGCATTAAAAGCACCTAGAGAGCTTCTTAAAAATACAGCATGATTCTTAGACTTCAGCCCAGACCTACCAAAACAGACTGTGTGGACATAGGGCATAGATATTGGCATTTTGAACAGGAATCCCAAGACATTATTTGTACATCAAAGTTTGAGAACCACTGTCCTCTAATAGAGGCAGATCAGGTGTTATTATCGTTATTTTACAGATCAAAGAATGGAGGTGCTCACATTTATTGAGTGCCAACAGTATACCGGGCAATACCCCTGTTCCTTCATGTTTGTTATCTTGTTAATCTTCACAAAATCTTTGGGAAATAGTTGCTGTTCTCTCTATTTGAAAAGGTTCAGGGAGGTTAAACAATGTACCCAAGGTCATATGGCAAATAAGCTGTGGATTCAGGTCTTAAATTATTTATCTGTTTGACTCCTGGGCCCATGTGGTGCTGTTTTCCTGAATGAAGATCCTTGAACAAAGCCAGACAGCTTAACATAATAGAAAAATAAAATTCTTCTTCATCTTAGTTCCACAGTGTTCACTCTCTTAGATGCAGCTTTATTCCAGGACTTGAGCTTTTGGAAAGTTTGCTTTTTGGTGTGAAATTCATCATAACATCTTGATGCATTTTTCCTTTTCCTATCAGGCTCCACAGCCAGGGAAAATCATATCAGGTCCGTTATCCTTCTTTGCCTGCATCCAAGTCTTTAAGATTTCCTCAGCAGTATTTTAGGCTGTCAAGACATGTCTGTCAAATATTCCCCTAACCAGCACCTTCCAGCTCCAGCTATAGCCTTCCAGTTCCATTTTGGCGTCTTCTCTCATCATCCCCCATATCCCTGCCATTTGTCTTCCTTCTAATCAAACCTAGTTTGTCCTTTATGCATTACTGTCTCACATCTGCCTCCATTTAGTTCCTGACACTGTCCTTTATAGCCTCCTTTTTCCCAAACCCCACCGCCCATTAGCAGCAAATAGACTTCATGTTGGGGGCCAGTTCCAGGTAAAAGTGGCTAGAACCCTGACTTGAGAAGGATTCTTAGGCCAATTCTGAGATTAACCAGAGTATTGATATCTATTATTAATATCTACCATGGGGCCGAAACCGGTTTGGCTCAGTGGATAGAGCATCGGCCTGCGGACTGAAAGGTCCTGGGTTTGATTCCGGTCAAGGGCATGTACCTGGGTTGCAGGCACATCCCCAGTGGGAGATGTGCAGGAGGCAGCTGATCGATGTTTCTCTCTCATCGATGTTTCTGACTCTCTGTCTCTCTCCTTTCCTCTCTGTAAAAAATCAATAAAATATATTTTAAAAAAAATATCTACCATGGGCTCAGAAAAAGGGAGCAGCACCACACATATCACAAATTTGCCATCTCTGCATGATTTAAACAAGTGCTTTAGAATCAGAACTGCATTTGAATTATGGCTCTGCAACTTATTACCTGGGTGATCTTGAGCAGTTTTTTCATCTATGAAACAAAGTGGTAATACCAATCTTATAGGGTTTTACATTATATAAACTACTTACCAAGTGTTTGTCAATCAGTAATTTTAGCTAACTTATTTTTTCCTTTCTTCATTCAGCAGCCTCCTTAAATTAAACCTGATGGATATAACTTGGCAAGAGAGACTGATAAAAGAGTTTCAACCCATCTCTGGTCTCTGTATATTTACAGCTCTATAAATCTATACATTTAATGGGATTTTTAGCTGGAAGGGAAGTCTATCAGCCTACTGCCAGTGTACAACCTATAAGAATAAAAGCATAATATGGTAATTAGACAAGACGTCCTTCCGGACGACCTTCTGGACAAAGCCGGGGCTGTGAGGGCCGAGGCGGCCGCCATGGCAGGCGGGGGCCGAGGCAGAGTGGGTGGCCACTATTGCGGCAGAGGCCAAGGCAGAGGCCCCCAGCTGCTGCAGCAGGCGGGGACCCAGGCAGAGGTGGCCACCATGGCGGCAGGGGGCTGAGCCCCTTGCACGAATTTCATGCATCAAGCCTCTAGTTATATATAAATAGAGGTTGAGAGAGAAAAGGAAGTGGGGAGCCAGGGAAAATGAAGGGAGGCTTGAAAGGAGGGAAAGAGAAAGAAAGTTGTCAATATTTTATTTGTTCGATGCAGTACCTAGTATAGCTCAATATATAATTAGCCATGGAAAAGTAACTGGCTTTGGACCAAATGGAAGATGCCTGGTTTGCTGTAACTCAAAATGAATAGTTTTCTCACATGTTTTTCCTAGTTTTATGTATGGAATGGCTGTTAAATCTTATTCATGTTAGGTATATAACAAAGATTTTCTTTTTAGACAAGGGAAGAAAGATCAGGCTGCCCAGTCTCACTGAAGTTTGTACTCATTTAAACATTCAGTTTTCTGTGAAGGATTTATCCTCCTTCCTGGGAGAAAAATTTAGAATCCAGTTTTTAGGGTTGCACTTTGTGGTCCAGAAGTAGAAATCAAAACCCCAAAGACCATGAATAAAGATGTGCCTTATTATAAGAGAGAGCTGTGATATGCCCTGGGAGAGAAGGCTCAACAATATTTCAGATACGTCATATGTGCAGGTGGATAACAAAGGAAAGAAATTCTCCCAGATTCGAGGTCTCTTGGGAGAGGAAAGGAACTCTCACAATGAAAGGGGATATATATATATATATATATTTTTTTTTTTTCTATAGCAGCACATTGGTTCCAATGGGAAAGACTCCCCAATACTGAAAGGTCTGCCTGGCACTGGCCAATTTCCTTTGGTACAGGTTCCTGCCCCTTCTGTCTCTTATCCTTGTTTCGCACAATTTGATGTCAGCATGAGCATAGACAGCTTCTGTTCTCGGAATTAATCATCCAGAATTTCTGTCTTCATAATTCAGGTATGGAGACATCCAACCTTGGAAAACCAAGATCTTTCTCTCTTGTCGTTATTCACATCCTCAGTCATCTTTTACTTGTACATTCATAGACCTAAATCTAGGGATTAGAATGGAAGTGGATGGTGGAAAATCCTTGGATAATACTGATCCTAAATGGTATTTCACTTTCCCAGTGGTATTTTACTTCTGACAACACTAGTCTGTGTGCATGTTATTCCACCTCTAATATTACTGTTGCTGAGCATTCTGCAGCTGTGTTGAAGTTATTCATTTATGTGGTTTGGGCCAGTTTCTGAGAAACAAGCAGAACTAGAGAGCAGAAGAATCCATCAATGCTAGATTTGAACAAAGAAAAGTATCTTTTTGGACTTGTCATCCACATTGCCAGTATAGATCTAAAAACACCAGAAACTGATATAATATTGTATGCCAACCATACTTTAACAAAAAGGTCCAGAGACATGGAAGCATGGGACAGACTGACAGATCTCAGAGGGAAGGGGGGCAGGAAGAGATTAACCGAAGAACTTACATGCATAGCCCATGAACACAGACAGTAGTGCCCTGAAGGCCTGGGGTGGAGTGGGAGCAGGTGGAGAGGGGCAAAGGAGGGAAAATGTAGGACATCTCTAATACTCTCAACAATGAAAATAAATTTATATTTTTAAAAAGCAGAGTATAGAAACAATATGAATGCAGGGTAGGTAGATAGCCATAATTCTCAGGGAAGGAGAATGGGGATGGGGAGAATTCTCCAAAACCCTTTGACTATAATATCCATTCCTTGGAGTTTCGTCTAATCATTTTTCTTTATGTGTTATTTCTGTGGTTGATTTTGTATTTCTAGAATTTTTAAAATAACATTTGAGGACGTCTGAAAACAAAACATTTGCTCCATTTGAGATGAGTTTTTTACACATTTCAAAAAACAAGGGCATGTTTGGTCATTCTGGTAGTATTTGGAAGTGCATATTTTGCTTGACATTATTTGAAAATTAGATTTTTTTCTCCTTGAAATAAGTGCAGAAATGCTTCCATATGTTTGAAGTTGGTCTATTAGTTTGCTGTGAAGGAAAAAAGAAAAGATATAGTTTATAGCAATTTTCATGTGAACATAGTATATCATAATGATGTTTTCTCAAAGTTAGCAAAACAGCTTTTCTGTTGCTTCAGTATACTACTAAAGTGAAGAAGATAATATCATTTGTTTTAAAATGTTAAGCTTTGATTGAAGTATTCAAAAAATATAATAAAACTAAGCTACATTTTTACTATTTTGATTTCTTATACAAAACTAGAGGCTCGGTGCACAAAATTCATGCATGGTGCAGTTGGGGGTGACCAGGCCGGCAAGGGGAGGCAGCTGGGGGCAATTAGGCTGGCAGGGGGGCAGTGAGGGGTGATCAGGCCAGCCCGCAGAGGCAGTGAGCGGCGATCATGCTATCAGGGGGGGCAGTTAGGGGCAACCAGGCAGGCAGGCAGATGAGCAATTAGGAGCCAGCAGTCCAGGATTGTGAGAGGGATGTCCGACTGTCTAAACTGGCAGTCGGACATCCTCCAAGGGGTCCTGGATTGGAGAGGGTACAGGCTGGGCTGAGAGGACCCTCCCCCATGCACAAGTTTCGTGCACCAGGCCTCTAGTGAGATTATAATAGAGCTGAAAATTCCTATCACCTGCCCTAGCCAGTTTGGCTCAGTGGATACAGCATCAGCCTGGGACTTTCTGGTCAAGAGTACATAGTTCGCCCCTCACGCTCCCCTCTCCCCTGACAGCCTGGTCACCCCACGCAACCTGTTGTTCAGTCGTTTGGTCATCCCTCACTAACGCCCCTGCTGGCCTGGTCGTAGGCAGCCATCTTGTGAGGACATCAAGGTTAATTTGCATATTACCTCTTTATTATATAGGATAAGATATTAAATGAGGATCTGATTTTAATTTTTTTAGATAGCCATAAATCCATATTAAAAATGCTTTGGCTTTTCTATATACTGACTTTTTTCTTGTAATAAATTCTTATATGCACACTAAAAATATTCTTTTTCTGGTCCATAGATCTACTTACTAATTTCAGAGCTAGGAATATTTTAATCATTGCAACTTTTATGGTGTATTTTAATAAATGGTACATCAAATAAATGTCCCTTCATTATTCCAGTTTTTTAGGATTTTGTTGGCTTCTTCAGATGAATGTTAGAATGATTTTATAAAGTTTCAAAACTATCTGCTGGCATTTTTTTATTAGAATTTTATTAAACCCATAAATTAGTTTAAGAATAATAATTGATTTTCCTGTTCAGGATCATGGTAAGTCTTTTCCTATATTCAATTTTAAAATATTGCTCTGTAAACTATATAATATTCTATATATGGGTCCATTAATTTATAATTATTGATATTATAGATTTTCTTTGAGAGGTGTGGGGAGAAAAAATTAGCATCACTTTAAATGTTCCTAACTCTAGTTTACTCATTCTTTTTATAATGCTGCATTTGATAACGGAAGGGTATTTAAGGACTTAATTATCAAGCTACAGTAGAACAAACTATCCAATGCATATGAGTATCTTCAGATTATAGTATCATAAAGGACCATTTTCTAACTTCCAAAATGCCAAATTAGATGTATTCTTTATTGTCTGTCCAACGCCTTTTAGCCAAACAAGGCATTGATGTTAAATTTTTCCTCCTAATTTTCTGTGAATGCATAACTTACCATCAGTAACTATTTACTTCAAGTTCTCTGAGACAGAGCCAGAAGGATTGTAATATGTTCACCAATATCAGCCTCAAAAGTCTGTTCCCTGGTTGCCCATATGAGCAAAAACATTATTGCAATTAAAAGTTCAGGGTTCAGCCCTAGCCAGTGTGACTCAGTGTTAGAACATTGGCCTGGGGACTGAAGGGTTCGATTCCAGTCAAGGGCACATGCCCGGGTTGTGGGCTCGGCCCCCTGGTGTGCAAGAGGCAGCCAGCCAATGATTCTCTCTCATCATTGATGTTTTTATCTCTCTATCCCTCTCCCTTCCTCTTTGAAATCAATCTATAATAATAAAAGCATAATATGCTAATTAGACCAGATGGCCGAACAGCAGAATGACCGTCCGGACAACCTCCCGGACGAAGCTGGGGCTGTGAGGGCCAAGCCCCGAATTTTGTGCATCAGGCCTCTAGTAAAAATATATTTTTAAAAAAAATGTTCAGGGTCCAGTTACCAGAGAGGAGAGGGATTGGGAGGCTGGGTGAAAAAGGTGAAGAATTAAGAAGTACAAATTAATAGTTACAAAATAGTCAAGAGGATGTGAAGTACAGCATAGGGAATATAGTCAATAATATCATAATAACTATGTATGGTACCAGATGGGTACTAGAAATGTCAGAGGAACATTTTATAAAGCATATCATTATATGACTACTATGCTGTACACCTGAAACTAATATAAAATCATATTGAGGCCCTGACCGGGTAGGTCAGTTGATTAGAGTGTCATGCCATACACCAAGGTCTCAGGTTCGGTCCCGGTCAAGGCACATATAAGAATCAACCAATGAATGCATAAATAAGTGGAACAACAAATAAGTGTTCCTCTCTCTCTCTCTCTTTCTGTGTGTGTGTGTGTGTGTGTGTGTGTGTGTGTGTGTGTGTGTCTCTTTCCCCCTCAAATCAGTTAAAAAATCACATTCAATGTTATTGAAAAAATTTAAAAAAACTTTTAAACTTTGGGGTACTCTCTCTCCCCCCACTTAAACACACCTGGACCTTAGATGCTCCAGCAGTGTTTCTTAATTGTGTCTTTTCTTCATTCTCACGTTTCAAAGTCTCCCAACTTCTACATTCATCTCCTGTAAATTAGTCCACACCTATACCTATAATGTTTACCATAAGCAGAGTGAGCTTCCTAAAACTCGTATCTGATCCTGACACTCCCTCTCTTGTTTAAACACAGGGTAAATCCAACAAATATATATATGAAAATTGAGCTAGCTGTATTTTATAATTAATATGTTAAGTGCTAGTGATACAAAGATAAATAGGACAGGGAAGTGTACCTAGTTGTTACGTGATAAAGGCCAGACACACTAGCATCACAGGCTCATCTGACCTCCTGCCACTCCCTTATCTTTTCCCTGACATCCAGCCACACTGGACTCCTGAGAACACACTCATTTTGACTCTTCCTTGCTTTGCTGAAGCTGTTCTATACCTCCCTCTTCATGGCAACATCCTACCCTTCTTTCAATGCCAGATGCAATGTCATGTGTGATGTGAAGCTTTTCTCAATGCTTAGCCCTCTTCTAACACCAGAGAAGGTAGAACTAACTGCTCCCTTTACTGCTGTTTCATAACAGTTAGTTTGTACCACTAGTGCACACATAGAGACTCTGATAGCTAATTGTCTCAGTGTCTGTCTTCTTGACTTTATTGTGGTTGTCTTATAGCAGAGGCCATGAGTCAGTCACCTTTTGATACCTGCTTTAGCGCCTTGCCTTACAAACAGGCGTGGAAATGCTAAAGTCTGTGAGAGGAAGCCAGCAGGCAAAGAAGATGCTCAGGCCTTTATGCCTTTTCTGATAAATATGGTAGTATTTTCTCAAGTCAAAATTTAACTTATTTTTGCATCTAAGAGTTATACTGCACTTCTTGGCCTCAGTGAAAACAGCTTGGAGGCAGCACAGGATCCTAGAAAGAGGGTAGGATTTGAAATCAGAGAACCTGGGTTTAGTAATGAGCTCTATGAATTTGAGCTAGTACATAACCTCTATGAGACTCAGCCTCCTCCACTATAAATTAGAAATATCTGCCTACTCAGGTTGTTTTCAGGGTTATGTGAAGTTATGCACATACAAAGCTGAAAAAAAATTTACAGTGAGAAAGCATTATAAATGTCAGTGTTATTTTCATTATGGTTATTTTTATATGTAAATGGAGACAGCTTTATATAAAATAGTATTTCTGTTTCAGAGATTTTAGAAATTATTTTGGAGGAGTAAAGCTCATGTAAATGTATTTTAAGTATTTTGTTTCTTTTTAAAAAATGATACTTAGCCCTAGACAGTTTGGCTCACTGGATAGACCATCTGCCTGTGGACTGAAGGGTCCTGGGTTCAATTCTGGTCAAGGGCATGGTACCTGGGTAGCAGACTCCTCCCTGGCCCAGAGCCCTGGGAGGGGCTCATGCGGGAGGCAACCAACTGATATGTTTCTCTCACATTGATATTTTTCTGTCTTCCCCTCTCTTCCACTCTCTCTAAATATCAATGGAAGAATATCCTTGGGTGAGGATTTAAAAAAAATACTTATATCTAAGTTTGTCTAGGTTTTCTAATTTTTAAAATATCCTTGAGAGGGGTGTAAAATTTTATCTCCCCCTCTTTATTTTTGGATGATCCTACTTGTAAGATTATTATTAGGTCTCCACTGCTTAGAATATGTACGTGGCGGGGATAGTATTTGAGATGCTAATCTGTTTTTATTCTCCCTGTATTTTTTTCCAGTTTTCCCCTCTCTATTCAAGCAGGTAGCTGATTCTATGCATATTGACTTAGAAAGAGCACTTGGCAGGGTGGAAAGAGAATACCCAAGCCTTTTCTCCACCCCTCTTCCTCCAACCGCTTCTCTCTTCCCCTCCCCTCTCCTCTCCCTATCCCAGTCCCTGTCTCCTTCCTCTCATTCCTCTTCATCTTCTTTTATAAACTTCACTCTAATGCTAAGTCGTAGTCCTGGTGTCCTCTCTCTACCTCTCTCTAGACCTATAGAAACTCAGTCCTCTTCTACCATAATGGCAACGCAGAACCTCTATTTGGACAAAGCAAAACCCCTTTGCTTATGTGTACACCTGGCAAGGTGATGCTGGGGTAGAGCAGGAATAGGGCCTTCCTGAAAAACACCGTCTCCCTTCCTAGTAAGAGAGTTCTTTAGTTATGAAGTCCTGATTGAAGACAGTTTCTGTCTGAAGAAAGGTTCTTAGGGTCCCAGGGTTGAAAGGCATATCTCCCAGCCCATCATAGGAGTATATTTGATAGCGCTTTATACTTGTATACGTAAATTGGGTTTCCCTGTGCCCTCTTCTAAAGGAGAGGTCTGAGGTTTTTCAGAGGCATCGATTGTGTTCTAATTCATGGGAAATGTCATCCTTTATTTGTTTTCTAGCAAATCTCAGAGTCTTTACAGAATACAAAATGGGGCAGATAAGTTTTGATCATAGTGAGAGTGATGTGGGAGCTATCGGGCATGGGCTTGGGAAGACAGACATAGGCATAATGTCCTATAAGGTCTTGAGTTCCAGATGGTAAGGATGTATGGAAAGCTGAAAGTAGAGTTACCTTACCTTCTGTACAGTTTAACTTCAATAGCTGTTGGATAGGCCATGTTTATAAAAGGGCTGTGGACACTTTCAGAAAGCATAGCTACCCAGGCATTGGCCTGATTTATGTATGTCTCAGCTTATTTCATTTTAACTCTGTAGATATGGTTTGCTTCAAGTTGCAATATCTTTGTTATTTTTCTTCCTTACAGGTTCATGAAGGTGGCAGGAAGCACAGTGGATGCAGTTACCTGGCAACAGTAGGTATTCACCATTTTTGCTCTTATTATCTATCAGCTGCTGTGAAATGAAAGATATTACTTGTCATGAAGTTTATATCTGACATTTAATAAACTATTCTTCATCCTCCAAGAAAAAAAGTTAAAACTAACCCCAAAGCTGTTCTTATGACACATACTATCTCATAATAATACAATTTTACAAAAAACAGCAACACTGACACATTTGGGAAAGCTCGGCTATTATGTACACTTTTAAATCAATCTGTCATCAGTGAGCAGGTGATGGAAATTTGAACATGCCAGCATTTCCCCATAAGCTTTTCCTTAGGAATAAATTTCCTTAAGAGAAGAAATATTGTTAATTACTCAATATATCATATGAAAATAGAAATGCTTCATTACATTAATGGCAGTGGTCTTAATTAGTGCCAAGAGAGTCACTAATATGAAGCAAATAAAAAAAAATATGAAGGGAATGAAGCAGCTTCAAGAGAGAATTAACCCCTCCAACATTCCAGGAAGAAGCTTACAATAGCAGAACTATGTTACCCTAAGGGGAGATTGACTTATAACAATAATTATCTGAAATATAAATTTACATTTTCTATAAGTCTCCTTATACCATTTATTCCGGAATGTCCAACATCTTACTATGTCTCACAGTTTTATACTGGAATCCTGCCCTTCCTTTTTGTAAGAAATCTATCCCACAGCATCCTCCAAATCATCTCTCATCTAATGTGGTCTTCATAGCTCAGCTACATGCTCCCATTCCGTGCCCTCAGAGCTATCAACTATGGCCATCTTTCTCAGTTACTCCAACCCTTGCTCCCTAGCTCATTAACTCTTGTCTTCCTCTGTTTTAAGTGGGTCACAGTAGTCCTTGCATATTCATAACAGGTGTGAAATAAAGTGGGTGAAATCCTTATTAAGTATCCCAAAAGGATTTTTGGTTTGTTGGCAATCAATAACTTCAATTACGATGGAAAATATTGTATTCTACCTAAATACTCTTAGTTTCTCTAAACAAGTTCCAAATATTTTCATATCTTCCTTCAAATTGTTTATTTTATCTTACCTTCCTTCACATTGTTTTTGTGAGTCATGGATAGAGTAAGTCTGACGATCTTGTCATTCTTTTGTTTAAAACCCTTCAGGGTCTTCCCTTTGCACTTAGCCCAAAAGCCAAACTTTCTACTCTTTGTGATTGCATCTGGTGCTACTCTGCCCTTACTCACTCTGTCCCAACACACTCATGGTCTTGTGGTTCATAGAAAGTTCACAGACATGGCTGCCTCAGGACCTTTGTACATGTTATTCTTCTGCCTGGAATACTGTTCTCCCCATTTTTTTGTGTGACCTGCTAATTCTCATCTCTTAAGACACAACTTACATGTTATCTCCTTCAAGTAGCCTTCCCTATAAAATAGGTTCCTCATCGATTCTCTTTCTTAGCTCTTTTTTTTCATAGAATTTATTGTAACTTACAATTATTATTTTTATAACTTGTTTTTGTAATTTGTGAGTTTTTTTCTTCCACCAAAATAGCATTATTTTATTCAACAACTGCTGATTTAGGTAATTGTTTTTCTTTTAAAACAACACTTTCATTTTATTAATTGCTTAAGTTAAAAGTGGCATATTCAAACTACAACAAAGAAAGAATAATAGAACCAGACACCCATATGGTTGAGTGGTTGAGCACATAGGCATTGATATTAGAAAACTTGTGTTTGAACCACAGTTCTTTCAATTATTATCTCTGTTACCTTTGCAAATCTTTATGAGACTCAGTTTTCTTTTTTTTAAATTAAGTTAACATTCAATATTATTTTATACTAGAGGCCCAATGCACAAAATTCGTGCAAGGGGCTCGGCCCTCGCAGCCCTGGTTTCATCCGGAAGGTCATCCGGAAGGATGTCTGGAAGGTCGTTCGGCTGTCCGGTCTAATTAGCATATTATGCTTTTATTATTATAGATTAGTTTCTGGTGTAGAGCATAATAGTTAGACAGCCATGTAATTTATAAAGTTATCCCACTAATATTACAAGTACCTACCTGGCACCATACTTAATTATTACATTATCATTTATTATATTCTCTACCCTGTATTTTACATCCTCATGACTATTTTGTAACTTCCAATTTGTAATTTTTAATCTCTCCACCTTTTTCACCCAGCCCTCCAATTAGGCAATTGTTTATTGGGCAATAACAACAATGATAATAACAATAGGGCAGGAATTGTTGCAAACTTTTATATGCCTTACCATATCTCCTCACGACAACCAAATGAGGTAGGGACTCTTTTTATCTCTATTCATGTATGACTTAGAGAAAGTTGTAAAAAATCCAAAGATTGCATAGAAAGTGGCAGAGTTTGGAGTTGAAGTTGGAATAATCTACTAACTATTACTGCTTTGATAGCAATAAATGATCCTTTACTGAAAGTATTACATTCCAGTGTAAGAATTTAAATCCTCTTCAGTGTCCTCACAAAAGGCTATCTGGATAATGTAGGATAAAGGTTGAACTTGAAGAACTTATAGTGTTTGTAGGGAGAACTAATGAAATAAGTATACAAATATTAATGGGTAAGGCTTGATCAATTATAGCTGACAGGGAGGGATCAGAGAAAGCTCTTCTTCCCTAGTGAAGCACACTTTATCATGCAAATGGAATGAAATGAGCGCAGTATTTTTTATATTGGAGAAATAGATTGTTTTATAAATACATTTTGTTTATTGGCTACTTTAAAAATACTGGCCATCTCTCAAGATATAAATCATATGTTTGCAACTACTCTAAAAATACCCCCAAAATTTTTAACTCATTTGAGGACAACAAGTAGCACCTGAAATCTGTCATTTATTCCTTCCAGCTATAGTGTTCAGTCAAGATTTGGAACAATTCCAGAAAATCCTGGCCAGGAGGACTTAGTAAAAATTAAAACCAAATGCCATGTTTCTCTAACCCTGAGAAATGCTGAGGTGAAAATTTCTTAATATTGTAAAGTAAATCAAGAATGTGTGATAGAGGATGTATATAGTAAAGCATTAATTGTAGTGTGTAAAGCATTAATTGTAGAATCATTTCATTGCTGGGTATTTAACCAAAAGAAGTGAAAACATATACCTATACTGCACAAAAACTTTTTATAGAAGGGTTCATAACAGTTTTATTAAAAATAGGCAAAAACTAGAAACAGACCAAGTGCCATTAACAAGAGAATAGATTAAACAAACTGTTGTATATTTGTATGAAGGAATGCTACTCAGCAAGATAAAAGAACAAACTAATGATACACTCCACAAATGAATGAATCTCAACATTATGCTAAGTGCAAAAAGTCATATAAAAATACATTTGTATCATTCCATTTACATGAAATTTTTTAATAGATTTTAAAAATGGGGACATTGACTGCCTCTGTCGATGTAGGGGGTAGGGGTATGGATTGAGAGGATGAGGGAATTGTCTGGGGTGAGTATAATGTAATCTACATCTTGATAGCAATTTAGTTTTCACAGGATTATCCATTTTTTGAAATTCATCAAATGATATACCTAATATTTATGCATATCATTGTATGTAAAACTTAAGAAAAATAACCATAAACAGATACTGAACTCTAATCAATAGTATGCCTGATGAAGTGTTTAGGATGAAGTTTACCAAAGCCTGCAATTTACTTTGAAATGCCTCAATACATAAAATAGATCAATGAATGGATAGAGGGATAGATTGATAAATGTGTGGTAGAGGATGTATATAGCAAAGCATTAATTATAATACCATGGTGATGGATATATGGTTTTCACTATATAATTCTTTCACCTGTTTCTGAAATTTTTCAAAATAAAATATTAGGAAAATAGGCCTACATTGTTACACCTAAATACATAATATTATTTATTACAAAATAATATATTGCTCTGAAAATATGTATGAGAACATAATAAATGGGAAAATGTTTTTGTCAAGTGAATAAAGTAAAATATAAAATATACAAGTCATACCCCAATAATATAAAATGCACATTAACTCAAAGAAAATGCACTAATAGATTTATAGTGTTAATCTTTAGGTAGATGGCATATAGGGACTCTTTTATTGTCATATTTACTTTTTTGTAGTTTCCAGTCTTTCGGTAATCAGCATGTAGTGCATTTTTCTTCATAATAGAAACCAGCAGTACCCAGCTCCACCCTTCCCACCTCTTATTGCCCCTCTCTAGAAGCATCATCATAATTTTAGCCACTTCTGATACTTGTTTCCATATTTCTAAGTAACAGTCTGACCCTGCTGTTTCTTGATTTTTTTCCAATTCAAATATTATCTATTAATTTCCTACTATGGAAAATGAGAATTTAGCTCTCTTACCTCCCTAACTCCTTGCACACTGAAACATACTTACCTTTGCCCATCCTCCAACATTTTACTTCTTAAGTATTGGTGAGATCAGAATTCAGTGCTCACATTTTTATTACTAATAAATATGATTCACAGTAGAGAATGTAGTGTGCTATGGTTACATTTTCTTTCTTTCACAACTTTTTGCTTTCCCTGGAATTAATAACTGTCTTTTTCATTTGCCTGATTTCCTATTAATCTATCCCTAACTCCATATCAGAGGGTAAATCTCTCTCTGTGTAAACACCCCCAGGTAGCCATCAGTTTCTTCTTGTCCTCCTCTGGTCCCATCTGGACTGGTTGATCTCTGTGCTTCCTGCACAGCTGTTGTCCTGGGATCTCCCTTCACCATCATCCTGGGGATTCCTTTGACTCTCTTATTTGTTGGATTCATGCCTTTTTTTGAGGTTTACTCCCTATTTTGGGGGAACATTTTTCCCCAGGAAATTCCTGAGAAAAGATAAATGAGAAGTAAACATGTTGAGACCTTGTATTAGAATTTGATTTATATTTTGGATGCATAAAGATTTCCCTAAGATTTTGATGCAGTGGCTCCATTTTGTTCTAGCTTTCCTTGTAACTATTGAGAAATCCAATGCCTTTTTAATTTCCAATCCTTTCATTTGCCCTGTTTTTTTTTCTATCTTGGTACTTTTTTTTTAATTAAATCTTTATTGTTCAGATTATTACATTGGTTCCTCTTTTTTCCCACCATAACTCCCCTCCACCCAGTTCCCACCCCACCCTCCGCCCTCACTCCCCACCCA
>NW_005371709.1:1697573-1702154 GCF_000412655.1 Myotis brandtii
GGAACTGGAGCTCAGAGCCTGAGACTCCCTCCCGATTGAAAACGACAACCGCGCCCTCAGCTGCCAGCCCGCTCCACATGCACCTCCGCACCTTAGTATTTTACTTCCGTACTGCGCCTCCTCTGAGTCTCGGTATGCTTTTCTCTTTCCTTCTAGTTGTAGAATTTCCACTCAGCCAGCCTTCCTGTGGTTCTGGATGATGTCCTTTCCGTCTTTTAGTTGTATTTTTGAAGTGGTTGTTCGAGGCAGCAAACTCCGGTGTTTACCTATGCCGCCATCTTGGTTCTCCCTATCTTGGTACTTTTAAGATCTTTTTGTCCCAAGCGATCCTTTACATGGTTCTCTTTTTATTCTGTTCAGTAGGTATGTGGTGGACCCTGTCAATCTGAAATTCTTACCCTTCAGTTTAGAAATTTCTTTCTGAATTTTTTTTCTTGGATAATTTTTTTCTATTTATTTTCTGTGCTCTCTCTTTATGGAATTTCCACTATCAGATATCAGAAGTCCTCAAACAGTACTCTAATTTTTATATATTTTTCTCTTTCTTGTTTTTTCTTCCATTTTCTGATAAATCTCCTTAATTATCCAAATTTTCTGTTGACATTTTCATTTCTGTTATATTTCTAATTTCCAAAAGCTCTTTTTAGTACTCAAAATTTTCTTTTTTTATGGCTTCATATAGCTTAGTTCCTTATTTCTCTGAGAATATTAATTTTAGTTGTTTATTTAGTCTCTTTTGTTCTTTTCTCTCCCCTTCCTCTTTCCCTCTGTTTGTTCTCTCTCTCTCTCTCTCTCTCTCTCTCTCTCTCTCTCTCTTCCTCTTTTCTTACAGTTTCTGAATTAAACATTTTGTCCTCTATGTCCTTCCTTCCTTCCCCATTTCTTTATTTTGGTTTTTGTCTCTCATGTGAATTTTCCTAAATGTCAAATGATCCTTGGATCTCCACTAATATTTAAGAGAGAGGCATGAACGCTGATTGGACTTTTTTTGTTCATGGAAATTTCTTCTCAACTAGTGGAGGATTATATAGGGTGATCTGGCTGGGATATTACATTATGGAAATTCTAATTGTCTATAGCTGTTTCTCAACTGAAGATATGTGGATTCTCACATCATTTGCTATATTCTGTGGCAATATGTTATTTTGGTTTAAGAATATGAAGAAAATTTGCTCTCACAGAGATATACAGCTAGAAAACAGAGGAGTATTTGAATAGCCTTTTTCAGGTTTTTGCGGTTATTCTTCTCAGATACTACATTGAAATTCTACAAGTGATAGTTTCCTAAAGATTTGTCGCAATGTGAAATATGAAGCCATATCAATAGACTTTTCATACTCTGATGCATTAAAATCTATTGGTCTTGTATTTTGAATGTATCTTTTACCCATGTATGATGTTGTAACACCATGCATTGATCATTTGGAAAACATTGTTTTGCTGAGTTGTGAATTGTTACACAGATATCCCAAATGTTGGCACATTTCATCTTAATGCATCAAGCACATTTATTATCACTGCTGACCGAATCAAAAAAGTCTGTACGTTTTAGGAAGCAGACAAGCTCATAGTACAGATACAAATATCCTAAAATCCTAACTTTCATTCAACAGTTCAAAATTTATAATCAGCAGCAGGTTTTGTCAGTTGTTTTCCTTGAAGTGACAGGCTTACTTTGTTCATTTTTGTGAAAAAATATCTTTTAAAAACCCGTCTGAATAATCACAATTTGTCTGTCAGTCATTGTTTCAAGTAAAAATGTTGTTCCATGAAAAATTACCAATGCAGTTTACAACTCGAACAATCATACAAATGTTTGTCCTTGAGACAGACATCATACTTTACTGTGGAGATGAAATCTTTTATGTATATTTTTCATTTAGTCATACAGATTATTTTTTCAATATGTACTCAGGAGTTAAAATTTAATAAAATTAATAACTTTTATTATTTTATCAGAGGAAGTATTTTTGTTTTATTGCAAGTATATGACAGTGATCACTAGGATAGTTTGATGCTCCTGACTTGACTTGTGCTAAACTTCCTGAAGTTTTACCCACTGTTGCTTTTGTACCATCAGTCCAATTGTTGTTCCATGAAAAAATTACCAATTCAGTTTACAGCATAGTTTTCCAGTACAAGCATGAGAGTCAAATCAGTTATTTTACACTTTATATATTGCATCACCATTTGTATTTAGTGCCAAGCATTGTATTTAGTGCCAATAAACCAAGTTATTTTAGTGCCATTCACATAAAAGATTTTTATTAATGCTTAATTGGGTGGATGCAAGAGAAAAAGCTGTCTAGAGATTTATCCAGATATTAATATCCTGAAATATTAACTTTGTCTTCATGCTTCTAGCTAAATCTTTAATTTAACAAGTTACTGTATTATTGGGAAGTGACACTGGGGTGATTCCTTTTCCTAACTTTACTGAGTTTTCACCCAGTAGTCATTCAACACTGTCAATTTCAGAAGGCTCTATCAGTCTTTCAGCTACCTCATGCACCTTTCTAGCCAATGTAATACAATAACCTACTCTTTTAAGTACAGTAAACTTCAAAATAATTTTAAATGTTATTGCAAAATAAGACAACAACATTTTTAATTTTCATATAGGCATAAGAAAAACATTAGAATTTCAAAAGAACTTATTGGATGGTTATGGAGTTATACAGATTATAGCAGGTATAATAGAAAAAAGCTTGTTGAGAACAGTAGATGTATTGAGGACAAACTGAGTTGACCATTGAAAACATACACACTTATACTCCAAAACCATACTTTAGGAGTCTAGAAAACAAGAATATACAAGCATATATTCCATTAATTGTCTGAGCAATGACATTATCACATGTGATATAGGCTCTGGAAAACCCAATGTACACTTGTGAGAGAATGAGAGTGAAATGGCAAGTAAGTGTCTTAATGTTGTAATGAAAAGGTTTTATCTCATGAACTCCTGAAAGGATCTTGGGGACCCTTTCAACAATCTGTGTGCTAACCTCCCTCCAGTTGATTCTAGTGTACTCTAAAGCTTGAGAACCATAGATAATGACTGCCTGGATTTAATTATAAGAATACATTCATCACCGTATTTTCCGGCATAAAGCTTTGTTCAGTAGCTTCTTTATTGACATGTGGATAGGAGAAAAGATTTAAGAAAAATTGTCCTTGGAATTGGCCTTTAGAAAATTTCTTGCTCCTTGTAATTAGAGTCAAAGCTTCAAGTCATTTAATTAAGTTTTTCCGCAGATGAAAGTCAGCACTTTTCTCTATTTGGTCTTAGTCTGCACTTATACTAGTATACACCATTCCTCACTTCTATTGTTGCAGAAAAATGTAATATGGCGATATATTACAGCTATAGTCTTAAAGAGATCAATTTTATAATTTAAAATTCTAGCTACATTTAAAACAAAATGAACATTTAAAAAATATGTTTTTGAACACAGAGCAGGGTAACGATTAAAAAACCAGCTCTGAGACTCCGCGGAGTTCTGGAAGGTGGAGCCCTGCGAGTTCCCACAGCCTCCCAGGCTCTTGTTTACACACTTCCTCTTAAATCTGTGAGTTTGATTGTTGATCCCAGTGCATGTGATTGCCCAGTTGGGGTCGCTAGCGGAGCTTGTAGGGGAAGATTGTTTTTGGGGAGCCTGGAAAACAGAGCTGGGAGTGGCGACTGGTGAACCAGCTCTGGGCGGAGCTGGTTCAGGTACAATAGAGAACTCCTGGTCAGAGAGGACTTAAAGCCTTGGAGGTCAATCCAGACACACTGCCACCCAGAGGCAGAGCCACGAACTGACTCTTCTGTAAATACAGATAAAGCAGTAAGGGGAACCAATACGGCCTGCCTTAAAATCAGGACTGTGGCTTACAACACGGAGGAACAGTGTATCAGAGGGAAATTCAACATTCTCCTGAATTCCGGGCGTGCCAAAAAGAAGAGTAGAAGATCTGAAGCACCTGCATTACTGCACATTTTTATTTTATTTTTTTTTAATTAATTACTTTTTCACCTTTTAACTAAGAAAACATTGTTTTTCTTTTTTTTTTTTCCCATCACCTGATTTTACCCTTTCAACTACTACATTTTTATTTTTAACTAGTATTATTACCGCTACCATTTTACCATTTTTTAAAGTGTCATTTTCTTTTCTTTTATTTTTTTTATTTTTTTATTTTGGGACTAATGTCCTCCATTCTATTTTCATCGTTCCTTTAGCAACATTTTTCTCTACCTCAATTTGCCTCTGTGCTAAACCCTCTTCCCCACTTTTTCCCTTTTGTTGTCCTGTTTCTCTTACCCTACTCCAGGTTTAGATCTTCCCTATTCTTTTTACCCCCTGTCAAAATTTCACCCTACTTATATACCCTATGTCCAATCCCCTGCTCTAAATCCTTATACACCTTTCCCTTATCTTCCTTCACTATCCAAATTTTTTTCTTCTTCTTCTTCTTTTCTCTCTCTATTGTTTATTGTTGTTTGCTCGATTGACGAGTATATTGGGGGTTTTTTTAGGATCGTTTGTGAGGTTAGTCTGCTTATTCTTTTTATTTTTCTCCCCCCCCCCCCCG
>NW_005371709.1:1707454-1716979 GCF_000412655.1 Myotis brandtii
AAGAATAATAAAAAAAATAAATAAAAAATATGTTTTTATTGATTTTAGGAAGAGAGGAAGGAGAGGAAGAGAGAGAAAAAAAATTAGTGAGAGAGAGAAAAACATTGATGAGAGATATAAACATCGATTGGCTGCCTCCTTCATGCTCTCCTACTAGAGATCGAGCCCTATACCTGGGCATGTTCCCTAAATGGGAATGGAACCAGTGACCTCTCTGTGCTTAGGATGATGCTCAACCAAGGCAAAAATGAACATTTAAAAAAAAAGTCATTGCAAGAGCAACCATGGATTTGCTTGCAATATAAGTAAATGTGAGCAAATGACTCAGAGAAGAGCATCTATTGGAAATTCATGAACATTGCCAGGGGCAATGGGACATTAGAGTGACTTGTTAAGCAGAAATTCTGCTTAAAAGGAAAAACTGAAGGAATCCATCACAAAAATATTAAATTTTAGAGAAAAGAGTTCAAGCAAAATGTGGACCCTATTTATAAAAATTGGAAACATGATTCAACAATGTAAGTAATTCACAAGAGTGCTTAAACATCTTTAAAACACTATTTTGGAAGCAAAGAATCTATAGAGCACTGCATTATGGTTTGGTAGAAAGAAAATGGGCTTTGAAGTCAAGCAGGCCTGGACAGATCCCTCTGATCCTTAGTAGGTTTGGGGCCTTGGGGAGAAAGTAAATCCTACAGAGCTCAGTTTTCCCACCTATAAAGTAGAGTTAATGCCCAAAACTGTTGTGAAGACTAAATGAGGTAATGCTCAAAAAGCACTTTGCACAGTACATATATACAATACTAGAGGCCTGGTGCACAGATTCATGCACTGGTGGGGTCCCTCTGCCTGGACTGCGGGGATCAGGCCTGAAACCAGCAGTCCAACATCCCCCAAGTGGTCCCTGAGTGTGAGAGGGCACTCTGCAAAGTTGCTGTCACTCAGCAGCTCCTGTGTTGAGCGTATGCCCCCTGGTGGTCAGTGCACGTCATAGCTACTGGCCAGTCGGCTAGTCGGCCAGTTGCTTAGCCTTTTTTATATATAGATATGGACCTCCACAAAATATGTTTTCTTCTTCCTTCCCCTTCCGTCTTTCTGTGATCCTTCCCAATCTCTCTGTTTATGAAAGTGTCTCACTATGGAATATACAGATATTTAGCACATATTCCATTACTGAGCATTTTCATAGCACTTTGCAGATGCTTCAAGGCTTTTGCTTATGGTCTTTTCAGCCAAGGGGGAAACTGAGAAGTTATTTGGGATAACCCTGTTATGTTTTATTTATTAATTCATTAAAATGGTATTTATTGAGTACCAATAAGTATGTTCAGGCACTGTGCTAGATGTTATAGATAAGCAATTTTCAACTGGTGTGCCACGGCATACTGGTGTACTGCAAGAATTTTTAAAACATGCAATTCCTGACTATTTAGTCAGGGGAACTGACCTCCTTTCCCTTAGATCAGCGGTTCTCAACCTGTGGGTCGCGACCCCTTTGGCGGTCGAATGACCCTGTCAAACGACCCTTTCACAGGGGTTGCCTAAAGACCATCCTGCGTATCAGATATTTAAATTATGATTCATAACAGTAGCAACATTACAGTTATGAAGTAGCAACGAAAATAATTTTATGGTTGGGTCACAACATGAGGAAATGTATTTAAAGGGCCAGAAGGTTGAGAACCACTGCCTTAGATTGTTAAATAAAAAAAATTACAACAGCCAACACAATAATAGTCGGTGTGAATGAATCAAAATTATACCTATTTTTTTTGTCAGATTGGTAAAAAATACATTTTTGGTATACCGCAGAATTTTAGTCATTAGATTATATGTGCCATAGTGAAAAAGATTGAAAATCGCTGTTATAGATAGACTAGATAGAAAAAAGAGACAAGATCCTTCCTGGGGAACTTAATGGGCTTCTGGTTAGCAAGGAGTTTATCCCTCTAGTGATCAGATCTGCACACCACGCTTATTCTCCTTCCTTAAGAGAAAGTGGAAAAGGATAGGTGCTCCTGGTAAAGATCACAATAAGAAGGAAATCAGAGATCAGAGAGACAGAAAGAGAGAGAGAGAGAGAGAGAGAGAGAGAGAGAGAGAGAGAGAGAGAGAAAGAGAAAGAGAAAGAAAGAGAAACTTTCTGAAAGCAAGTAGAGCCCTAGCTGGCTCAGTGGCTAGACTCGAACGTCAGCCTGTGGACTGAAGCGTCCTGGGTTAGATTCCGGTAAAGGGCACATGCCTGGGTTGGGAGCTCAATCCCCAGTAGAGGGTGTGCAGGAGGCAGCCAGTCAATAATCTTCTCTCATCATTGATGTTTTTATCTCTCTCTCCCTTCCTCTCTCTGAAATCAATAAAAAAAAATATATTAAAAGCGAATCGAACAATAGAATAGCTCTTTGTTTTCAGAAAGACTATCCACACATACCTATATGTGTATATATGTATTATACATATTTTAATTTCGCATTTTCTGTGATTAAGCTCTGTGCTAAGTTCTTTATAGAAGTGTTCCAGAGCATGGGTTTTGCATTCTAACAGACTGAGTTCAAGTCTTCAATACCTACTGTCTATGTGACCTTAGGCCAGTTGCTCAGCACCTCATTGAGCCTCACTCAGTGTCTTCTTTTGTGACCAAGTGGTAGGCTTCTTAGCTTACCATTGGCCCAAGAAGTGCTTGCAGCTTTCCTCTCAGTTTGATTATTCTGGAAGGCTGCATAGTCTCCATTAGTAGCTCCCTTTTCCTCCATCATTCCCATGGAAGCTGTCCATCTCCTGTTGATTTGGGCAAGAGAGAGTGAGCAAGTCTCTTCCTAGTTCACGGTGTATACACACACAAAACCCCAAAGATGTCTCCATCTGGAATTATCTCCAGGTTTCCACAGGTGTCTCCCCTGCCTAAGGAAGGAAAGTTTGAGAAACACTGGTGCAGGGCCTTGCACATAGCTAATAACATCTGCCATTAACTAAAGTTGCTCGAGCACATTATATGCATTATATCAAGGGCATCTGCTAAATATATGGATATTAAAGAGGCAGCTTTTAGAGACTTGTTAGACTTGAAATCCCAAGACCATGCCTTCTATCTTCATGCCAGATCCCAATTGTCCTTGTTTTAATTATTTTGGAGCCCACCCTGGAGAAGTGCTGGTTGATTATATCTATCCATCTTGTTATTCATGGGAAATCAAAGGGTCTGGATGCCAGCTTAGACTTAGAAATTCCTGATCTTCACTTTCTTTATTGCTCTGTTAAACAAGTATTGCACTAATCTGGAGTCAGATTGTCTGGTTATTAATTCGGGCACTAATGCTTATTACCTTGAACAAGTCTTTTAACTGCACTGAGTGTCAGTTTTTGCATCTGTAAAATAGGTATTCATTCATTCAAAAATATTTATGGAGTTTCTACTCTGTGACAAGCACTATTCCAGGTGCTTGGGATAGATTAGTGAACAAAACAGATAAAAATCCCTGCCTTTATGGAACTTACATTCTGGGAGAGTGTGGGTGGGGTTTGGTGGGAAGGAAAAGGGTGGATAAAGACAATAAACAATAAATATAATAAGAAAATTATATGGTATGTTAGAAGGTCAAAAGTTGGAATAAAGGAAATGATGGATGGACCAGGGCAGACTGCAGTATTAAATGGAGTTATCTTTGAAAAGGTGAAACTTGAGCAAGATGTAAATAGGAGGTGAGGACCTGGAACAAGTGTATTACAGGCAGAGGGAGCAGCTAGATCAAAGGCTCCAAGACAAGAGTGGGCCTTAAGTGTCATATTAGTTCCCACCACATAGGATTGTGAGGATAAAGGAGATGACACATGTAAAGCATTGAGCCTAGTACTTAATTTTCATGAGTATTTAGTAAATTTTGGTTACGATTATTATCGTCTTTACAGAGATCACATTTCTAAATGTTATAGACTCTTTCAAGATGATCCATATAGCACATAAATAGAGTAGTGCCTTTTTGAAATTGCTACTTTTATTCATACATATTCTTGACTTTTAAACACTTGACTTTTGACTGCTTTGAGATGAAAAATACATTTATTATCTCTGAATACTTTTTTCCCTTGGCAAGAGTCATGAAAAAGGTGTAAACTGTGTTATATTAAAAATGTTTTTAAGTTAAATTGGATATGTGACCACTGTTCCCAGGTCTTCAGTTGCTGTATCAATCTCTTGGTGGTTATTATCTAAAAGGCTGCTGTAGTTAAAAGCATAGCTACCTCCAGGGAAGTCTTTCCAATATTCCCAGACAGTGTAACAGTTTTTCTTTCCATGTTTCTTTTCAATTTTGAAGAAAAGAATGGGAGAGTTTTTGTTATTAAAATTCTATTTTGGCTATCTCTAACTGCAAATTCTTGGAGGAATTGAAGCTCTGTATACATAGTTAGTGTTTAATGTAATGTATTGTGTGAAACCTTTATATCTACCAAATCTTGTAGCTACTTTATATAAAAGTAAAACCTTGAAAGACCTGACTGCCTTGCTACTCAAAGTGTGGGCCAGGCTAGGAGCCTCAGCAGTGCCTTGGAATGTTTAGAAATGCAGACACGGTGCCTCACCCTAGACCAGTTACTGAGTCAGAATCTGCAATCTAATAACATCCCCAGATGCACATTAACGTCTGAGAAGTACTGCCCTGACGAAACAAGTATCATTAACACCATCTTCCTCAGATTAGGGCAGTAAGCTGCAGAGAGAGCAGGTAATTTGTATAATGAATGGTGATTCCAGATTGAACTGAGGTCTGTTCACAGAGATGAGTGCATACTCTTTCCACGACACTATTTCCCTCACAGTTCTTTTAGTAGACATATTTCATAATCTATTTTATAGAGAAAAAAAGAGAAATAGCTCAGCTTCCACTTGAATGTACTTTGAAAGCGTTTGACCAGATAGACCAGTGATGGCGAACCTTTTGAGCTTGGCGTGTCAGCATTTTGAAAAACCCTAACTTAACTCTGGTGCCGTGTCACATATAGAAATTTTTTGATATTTGAAACCATAGTAAAACAAAGATTTATATTTTTGATATTTATTTTATATATTTAAATGCCATTTAACAAAGAAAAATCTACCAAAAAAATGAGTTCGCGTGTCACCTTTGACACGCATGTCATAGGTTCGCCATCACTGAGATAGACTGAGTATAAACACCTGGTCCAAAGAAGCGGCCTAGAAGATGATACTTGAATTTGTGTGTGTCTCAGGGTGGATGAGTCATATGCTCCCCTGTTCTTCTGAGATAACCTGCCTTTCAGTTGGATTAGGGAATCCAAGTATAGTTGTTGGCAGGATTCTCCCCAAATCCTACTTTGATGAGAAGAACACAGGAGGGAATGGGTAACAACAGACTATGGCCTGAGGAGATGAACAGTCTGGCCTACTAGTCAGGGAATATCTAATTTTATGAGTAAGGAGGTATTTTTATGGTTTGCCTTAAGTGAATCGCCTCTGATGTTAGGAAAACAGACTGGGAACAGCTGGACCACACTTTGGATCAGTTGCAAAACAACTTGATCCATTTGTCTCTGGTGTCATTTGATCCCTTGGAGAGCTGTATTATCTCAATGTGGATGTTTGACTTTCAGGCTTGCTTTGTGCCGTGAGTACTCTGATTGTGTTTCTCAGATTTCATGGAATGTTGATTATATTCATTTAAGAGTTTGAATTCTAGGATTACAGAACATGGAACCTCATAGGTGACTGGATCCCGGGATCTTATAGACCCATCATTATATTTACCACCATCAGAACTCTGATTCCCAGAGGTAAACCATACTTGATAGCATCTGGGAAAATCATACAGATATTCAAAGTCATTTCCAATTTTCAATCTCTGGTAATATATTCCACATTATCACCTTAGGTGGCCTTTGTGAGCAACACTTTTCAAAGTGATCTCAGTGCAAAAGTTGTTGTTTTTATTATTTAGTATTAATATTTTTTCTTGGAAAAATTAAGCAAGAGACACTCACCATTTGTAGGTTTGCAAAGTAAAATTGAGTACACTTGTGTGATTTCAATAGCAGCTAAATATTTTCTCTTAAGAAGTTTAGAAATGGGTGGGGCGGGGGGCAATGGGGCGATAAGGACACATATGTAATACCTTAACCAATAAAGAAAAAAAAGAGAAGTTTAGAAATGACTTGTCTTTTGATGACAAATTGAGATTGAGCCCAGCTTCTGTCACAGGAGAAAAGACTGAATGCTCTGAGTGAATCATTTACCCTGGCAGACATTTGTTCTCCTTAAGAAAAGTGACTGCTTTCTTCTCTCTGATAAGAAGTGGTCAAGCACTCTTATCCCAGTTCCCAAATTTACGGCAGTGGAAACTGGAGGTCATGATAAAATTATATTACCACATCTATAACCACCATGATTACCACCACTAACACCTTTTCTGAAAGTCATAGTTAGGCTCCTTTCAAAGGAACAAAATCTCAGCGAGTTCAAGAAAGCAAAAACAAAAAAAAGTATGTTGTTAGAAGCTATGGAGGATGGTTTTGAGCATGTGCAGGATGTAATTTCATTATTGTCTAGAGTTACATGGCTGTTTCTGGGATCGGGAAGTTTCTTAAACAGAATATATTATTGTTAGATGGCAGTGTAACTGTGGTTTTTGCTGGTATTTGGTGTGGAGGTGGGTAGCTGATTCCTGCCATTCCCCCCTCCCTTTTTTTCTCTCTTCCCACTTCATTTCATATAAATAAAAGGATACAAAGCTGAGGGTAACAAAAGAACCACCATCCACAAACACTTAAATTCTACACTTGGCCTATAGAAGTCAAGGAATTCAAATTTTCTATAATTTTAAAAGATTTGTTTATGTTGTGTGTAATTAGTGGAGTTTTTTCAATGCTTGTTCAACTTTTACATAAGATGCTTTAATGTGCATCACATGAAAAATGTGGTTGAACATTATGAGCCCCTTAACATTTGCATGCCCTCTTCTGTGTGAGTAGATTTGTAAATTTGGTGTTAGCCTAATAGACAGGGAGGTGGGCAAAGAGGGAGTTGGAAAATACCCTTTCTTTTTGGATACTTGGTATGCGCTGAGTGAAGGGATGATGATTTCCCTGTGGCATAGGAGACAATTTTATTTCACACACACACACACAATTTTACATAAGAGTTCAAGGTTTTCATGGGTCCACTAGAGCCCATCCATGGACCTCATAAGGAATCCTAAGTCCCTATGTTAAGAATTAGGTTTGAGCATTGCTTCCTCCTGCCCTCATACCGCACTAACTCCTATGCCCCCAAGTCCTCCTTTAAAATGCCTTTGAAGTAGATTATATAAAGACCCCAAAATGTTAATGTAAATTAAATTATTCTTGTGTAATAAGAGACAGGGGTTGTGGGTAACAGGAGAAGGAAGTCTTTCGTAGGCTCCCCTCCATTACTGCCCTCGAGGTTTTATATATGATTGGTGTTCATTAAATCACTGTAGAGATAAATGGAGATGACACACAGAAAGACACATATGACTATCTGAAGACACTTTATTTTATCATATTTTATTTTTCTTAGACTGATATTTGCCAGAGCTTTTGTGTAAGAGAAAAAAGTGAGTATCATACCATGATCCATACAGTTTTTATGAATTCCTCCTTCAAATATTCATGGAATATTGTCGACTGGCATATTCTTCCCAGCACTTTAGGCAACATCTGTAAGGACAAGCATTTTTACTACAATTGTACTAAAAATTTTAATAAACAGAAAATAATCCACACCTTATATATCAGATATCTAGTGAACAGATTGCAAAAAGCTGCTGATTATTCAAGCACAGCATCATTTTCTGGAATCTATTCAATTAACAATTGCTTTCTGCTCGCTTGCTTCTGTGTTCAACTTCAGCTTTTCAAGAGCTACACCATGTGTGAGTTTAGCAGACCCAGAGGAAAATCATCTTAATTCTATACCCATCTCATCGCTCTCTCCTCTCGGTGCTATCTCTACCTCCATTTACTCAGATTATAATCACTTGCTGCCTCCTGGGAATCCTCAAGTCACATGGTAGCTGTTGCTTGCCTTTTTTGCTCTCTGCTCAAGTCATACACATTATTGAAGCTATAAATATTTATTGAATACCCCTGCATGCTAATATTTTTAAAGAAAATATAGTTGTTACTAGCATTTAATTATTTAAATTCTATTCAATTAAGTTCCTGTTGATTATAATAAAGACCATTGTATATCTGACCTACTTATTCTCTCCTAGAATGTCAATAATCAGCTAACTGAGGTCTCCCTGCTTCTTATCACACTTCCCAGTCCCTTCTCATCACTATCACCAGTTATTTTTCTAAAACAGGGATCCTCAAACTTTTTAAACAGGGGGCCAGTTCACTGTCCCTCAGACTGTTGGAGGGCCGGACTATAGTTTAAAAAAAAACTATGAACAAATTCCTATGCACACTGCACATATCTTATTTTGAAGTAAAAAAACAAAACGGGAACAAATACAATATTTGTATTTGCATGTGGCCCGCGGGCCGTAGTTTGAGGACCCCTGTTCTAAAACATGCATCTGATTATATCAGTCTCCTGTTTAAAAACAGTGATTCATTCAGTGGCAATTTATTGAACCCCTACTATGTGCCAGGCATATAGAAGACACTCGGAATACATGAAGAACAAGATAGTCATAAGGACTTGCTGTCATGGTGATTAAATTCTAAAAATAACTTCCTATTTTCCCCTTTGGTAATAGTAACACTTTAGAACAACATGTAAGGCTTATCATAAGCTGGATAGCATTTATTATTCCACTTTTATCCTTGTTTATTCTTCTACCTCCCTCACCCCTGGGCATGCTGTGCTCCCATTGAGGCAATGGTTATTTTTCTACAGCATGCACTTTCAGGCTAGTGCTATTTCTTCTCCCTAGAATGCATTTCTTTCCCTTCTCTGACTTGAAAAATCTTGCCTCTTCTTTAAAGTTGAGCTCCCATGTCAAAATTTCAACTTCTTTCTTAACTAGCCTCCTTACCTCAGCATAGTATCTATTGAATTGGAATTTCCTTCCTCTTTCCCTTCCCTTTCTTGCTCTTTGAAACTGGGGTTCTTAAGCAATAAATTTAAAGAATTACAAGAAAAGTAAAAGTAGTAGCCGGGGATGAAGAATTGCAAAATCCCGCCCAGTCGGCATGGCTCAGTGGTTGAGTGTTGACCTATGAACCAGGAGGTCATGGTTCGATTCCTTGTCCGAGCATATGCCCAGGTTGCGGGCTCAATCCTCCACCCCCAGTGTGGGGCATGCAGGGGGCAGCCGATCAATGATTATCTCTCATGTTGATGTTTCTATTTCTCTCTCTACCTCCCTTCCTCTCTGAAATCAATAAAAAAATGTATTTTAAAAATATTTGCAAAATCCATTAGCAAATTGAATACAACATTATAATTCACCTAGGGGTTTTTATTTGAAGATTGTTTATTTTCAGTCAATTGACAAAACACTGGATGATATCCTATATAATAAAAGCCTAATATGCAAATCAACT
>NW_005371709.1:1717063-1730334 GCF_000412655.1 Myotis brandtii
GTGCCAGTGGGCAGAGGGAGGGGACAGCAGTCAGGGGGGGCAGCGGCGACTGGCGACAGTGGAGGGGTGATGGGGGGGCGGGGCTGGCAGCTTGCTGGCCGGCGCCGTCCCAGATCAGCCCACTGGTCGCCTCCCGCAGAGGGAGGCCAGACTGTGGCTTACCCTGCTCCCCGCCATCAGTCTGACATTCCTCGAGGGCTCCTTGACTGTGAGAGGGTGCAGGCCAGGCTGAGAGACCCCCTTCCCCCAGAGTGCATGAATTTTTGTGCACTGGGCCTCTAGTGTAGGGATAATAACCCTAATAGACAAGGTTCCAGCATCCAAGGAATTTACAGTGTAGCAGAGAAGATACAGTTCTTTACATAAAACTACAGTGAGGAATACTGGGTGCTATTTTTGAGGCATAGGTCAAGCGAAGGCACTTCATGAGACCATTTGACTTGCTATCTCCAAGCAAGAAGTTAGTGACCCCATTTTATAGGTGGGTAAATAAGGCCCAAAGGGGTTACATGGCTTGCTCAAAGTCACGTAATTAAATAGCAGCAAAAGAGACGGGAACCCAGGATTTTTTTTGTGTGCAGAACTCTGTCCTACAATACTATCAGGCAACCCATCAGCAAATCCTGTTAGTTTTACCTTCAAAATATATCCAGATTCCAAATACGTCTAACCATTTCCACTACTGCCATCAAAATTCAAAACAATTTTCATTTCTTACCCAGACTTTAGCAATGTCCTCCTAACTGATCTCCTTGCTCCCTCCTACTGCCTATTTTTAACAAACAACTAGACTGATCCTATCATTCCTATGCTCAAAATCCTTCAATATCTCTTTATCTGATTTAAAATAAGAACCTAAGCCCTAAAATTGACCTATGAGGCCTTAAATTAACTCTGAATTTATCTCCTGCTACCACCCTGGTACCTCCTGTCCATCTCTACTCCTAGCCTGTTTGCTGTTTCTTGGACATGACCCTTGCATTTGCTTTTCCCTTTGCCTAGAATATTCTTCCTCCAGAAATCTGCATGACTCTCATTTCTTTTAGGACTCTGCTCTAATGTCACCTAATCAAAGTGATATTTCATGGTCACCTTTTGTAAAAGAGTGATTTCCCTCAGCCTGTAACTCCTTCATCCTGCTTTATTTTTTTCTTCATAGCATTTTTCCCAATCTGACACATTTATTAGTTTACTTTTATTTTTTCTCCCCCTTTTAGAATATAAGGTCCATAAGCATTGTCAGTCTTATTCACTGCTGTATTCCCAGTAACTAAAATGATACCTGGTACATAATAGGTACTCAATAATGAATTGTTGAGTGAGAGGACAAGAGAAATATTGGTAAACACTAGAAGGCCTAATCAGACTGGTTTCCATTATACCTGGAACATGCCTTATGTTTTCATGATTCTTGAAATGTCTAATACTCACACCTCTGCCGTTGAACCTATTTGTTTTTGTGACCCATATTAAATCTCACTTCCTCTTTAAATTTTAAGTGTTCTAAGGAACATTAATTCTATAGCATGTGAACAGTTGGTTCTTATAATAATCAGGGTTCCCCAGAGAAACAGAAACAATAGGAACTGTATATGTACAGAAAATAGATATATTATAAGGAATTGGTTCATGTGGTTATGGGGACTGGAATGTCCAAATCTGCCGTGTGATCCAGCAGGCTCAAGACCCAGGAGAGTCAATGGTGCAGATGAAGTCCAAAGGCATCTGCTGGACTGCCTGCTGCCCTGCTTCACTCAGGAAGGCCAGTCTTTTTGTTTTATTGATGCTTTCAACTGATTGGTTGAGGCCCACCCACATTATGGAGGGCAGTCTGCTTACTCAGAGTTCACAGATTTAAATGTTTATCTCATCTAAAAATACTCTCCAAAAAATTAACCATCACAGTCTCTGAAAATATGAGCCCATTATTAGCCTGGCTAGTGTGGCTCAGTGGTTGAACATCAACCCGTGAACCAGGAGGTCACCTGTTTGATTCCTGATCAGGGAACATGCCCAAGTTGTGGGCTCAACCCCTGATAAAGAGCATGCAGAAGGCAGCTGATGGATGTTTCTCTCTCACTGATGTTTCTATCTCTCTAATCCTTTCCCTTCCTTTCTCTCTAAAATCAATAAAAAAACCACTTTTAAAATGACTCCATTATTAAATAAATTTGTGAAACCCTTGATTAATTAATGTTTGTTCACTCTGGTTTTCTCAAAGTCTTAGATGTACTCTCAGTTTCCAGGGTGTGCACCCTTTGGGACTAGTGTTCCATGCACATGGCTTTGGGAAATCCTGGACCAGCGATTTTCAACCTTTTTCATCTCATGGCACACATAAACTAATGACTAAAATTCAGTGGCACACCAAAAAAATATATATTTTGCTGATCTGATCAAAAAATAGGTATACCTTTGATTCATTTACAGCAGACAGCTATTGTTGTGTTGGCTGTTGTCATTTTTTAATTTGACAATCTAAGGGGGAAAAAGTCAGTGCCCCTGACTAAATTGTCAGGTATTACATGTTTTAAAAATTCTTTCCACACACCAGTGTGCCTCTTGTGGCAACTGGTTAAAAATCACTATGCTAGACCAAAAGGTCATTAAGATTCTTTCCATTTCTAAAAGGTCAAAATTCTAACTGACTTGCCCAAGGGTACATGGCTATATTCATTACATTAGAACTTAAACTAAAACTCAGTTTTCTTACATATCCAT
This sequence comes from Myotis brandtii, assembly GCF_000412655.1. NCBI lineage: Eukaryota > Metazoa > Chordata > Mammalia > Chiroptera > Vespertilionidae > Myotis > Myotis brandtii. The sequence goes on from NW_005371709.1 coordinate 1,719,785, forward strand.
TGTACCAAGTTATTTAATGCAGTTTTGTAATAGCAAAAGATTTAAAACAACCTAATAGTTTATTAAGAAGGAATTGGTTAAATAAAATTCATGGTATATACACATAAAATACTATGCAGTTTAAAAAGAAAAGAGAAAGCTCTTCATGTACTAATCCTATATAATAAAAGGCTAATATGCAAATTGACCAGAGGAACGACCAGTCACTATGACACGCACTGACCATCAGGAGGCAGACACTCAATGCAGAAGTTGCCCCCTGGTGGTCAGTGTGCTCCCATAGCGGGAGCACAACTCAGCCAGAAGCCGGGCTCACGGCTGGCAAGCACAGCAGCAGTGGTGGGAGCCTCTCCCGCCTCTGTGGCAGCGCTAAGGACCCCTTGGGGGATCCTGGACTGCGAGAGAGGGCAGGCCAGGCTGAGGGATCTGCCCCAGTGCATGAATGTCGTGCACCGGGCCTCTAGTATGATATAATCTCCAAAATATATTATTTAGGTGAAAAAAAGAAAGTCAAGAACCATGTGTATAGTATGTTCCTTTTTATGTAAAAATATGTGTTGAGGGGGGAATATATGCTTTGCTTATATGTGCTTAAAGTCATTGATACCTTTTTTTTTTTTTGCCTCCAAGGAGTAGAATAGAGTCACTATGACACAGAGGTTAGAGGAAGACTTTCCATCAGATACCATTTGTTTCTTTTGATTCCTGAACCTTGTGAGTCTATTACCTATTCAAAAACAAAATTTAAAGAAATAAAAAGTTATATAAGGCAATTCTAATGAATCAATGAGTTGGAAAACACTAGACTATATGTTGTTCTCCTAGACCAGAATCCTGTGAAATGTTTTATTGGTCCAAGTTTTGTCCCATGTCCTTCCAGTGACTTCCCTTATGCATCCTTTGAAAGAGATAATCATGCCCTTCTTCTCCTCCTGCCTCTCCTACTTCTCAGCCCTAATATAGGCTTGTGATTCCAAGTGGGGGCACCAGTTATGGTTATTCTGTGTCTGCCAAGCTTAATACCTGGGAGGAAAGCTGTGTCAGGGTAGGAGAGGCCAAAGGATGGCTAGCAGCCCAGATTCAAAATGGATATCCTGAGATGAGCCCTGGCCTGTGGTGCCAATTTAGCATACTCCCTCCTTGCATTTCACTTCTCTCCTCTAGAAAATTGGAATAATTTACTTGTATCAGGGAGGTTTTGAGGCTCACATGAGATTATAGATGAAAATGTGCTTGGCAAATGCAGTGGGTTCTATATATGTGGGAGAGAGGGATTTGTTGTTGGAAAGTAAATTGCTCCAGGTGCATCCACTAAATATGACAATGAAGCAGCATTGTTCCTGGTGGTTGCACCATCATTCCCTCATAAAGGAAGCAGAAAGTGGCCATATCTTCTTCAAGTTCTAGAACCTCACCCTGAGTGTGTAAGGGGCATTATGGGGAAGCTGACGTCCAGGGACACAGCCAGGAATTACCTCCCATGTTCAAATGGGCTCACTTGGCAGCCCTTTGCCCAGGTCTTTCCTGTGGCCAAGAGCAGTTATGGTGTGTGAAGAATGCCTTTTAAAAGCTGCCTTTTTTATTTGGAGTGAAATAATTTTAGAAGTAGAACATAGAATTATTTTCAGAGACATTGGAAAGAGTCCAGGAATGAGTTGCATGACCTTGGATCAATGATTTCACCTCTTTGGGTCTCAGGTTCCAAGTCTATAAATGAGAAGGTCCTTAGGACTACTTCTAAAGTAAGAAAACTACCCAGCACAACTGGATAAAGGAAAACAGAAACCCCAGGCATTTGTGCAATTCTGCATTCAAACTGTCATCAAATTTAGACAATAAATTTGCAGTGAGAACCACTCCAGGATCAGCCCTCTTGTTCATTAACACATGACCACTTCCCCCTCATGTGCACTTCAGTTTGATCTGCCCTACCAGCAGCATTTCCTCTCGTCATTCAGACAAATAAATAACCAGCCTAGTAGCCAAGAATGAAATTAGTAGCAGGTGGAACAGCTTAGTTTTAATGATGCTGCAACCAAATTTTAATTGAATAAAGATTCATAACTTTCCTGTTCTTATCCCATTAATGCTTCACAAGTACTCAATGAAGTCAGCCACACCTAGCTCCCAGGAAGGAAAATGCTAACACTCTTGGCATCTATTGTCAGTTCTCCTTTTCACCTCTAGAACCAGACCCATTTCCCTATAAAATTTCAGTTTCATTTAAGCCTGAGTTTTGTTTGTTTTATCTTTTAAAGTTTTTTGCTAGTAAATTTGTTTAGAGGAGAATCTTTACTCTTTTTCTGAGGTGAAAGGGTGATTTGAAAAGCACCATCCATAGGACCTGTTACTTAAGAGGTCAGATATGGCAGCAGAAAGAATTACATGAAAACATTAATGCATCCAACTCATAATTAATAAGTATTAATGTTTTAAGTTTTGCTTATGATATTTTATATAAAACAAAACATCTTTGATATAAAATTGAAGTCTACCTGTCCTTCCACCTAGCCCCATTATTTTTCAGAGATAACCACTTACATAATTTTAGATTGCATACTTCCAGTCCATGTTTATTTTTATAGTTTTACTAAAGCCATGAGAATCTATAAACTAGCTATTGTATTGCTTTGTATGCTTTAAAAATTTACATAAATTACATATTGAAAATTATATAAAATTATATGGAGTTATAACATTCATATTCTACAAATTGCTTTCTTTACTCAACATGTTTCTAAGATAAATAAATTTATTTCATTTATTTTTCTGCTATTTAGTATAATGAAAAACATTTCTTCTTTTTTCTTAGAGTTTTAAAGGGCTTTTTAAATACTCAAGTCTAATCCCATCTGGAATATATTTTTGTTTATGGATGTGAGTTAGAAATCTGATTTTATAATTTTCTTCATATAGTACCTGCACATTTGGATAGATTTATTCCCAAGAATCTTATAGGTTTGCTAAATGTCATATGTTTAATACAGTTTCTAACTAGGTGTTTTTAGTATTTGGGAACACTATAGATTTTATATATGTATCTTTTTTTTTAAATATATTTTATTGATTTTTTACAGAGAGGAAGGGAGAGAGATAGAGAGTTAGAAACATCGATGAGAGAGAAACATCGATCAGCCGCCTCTTGCACATCTCCTACTGGGGATGTGCCCGCAACCCAGGTACATGCCCTTGACCGGAATCGAACCTGGGACCTTTCAGTCCGCAGGCCGACGCTCTATCCACTGAGCCAAACCGGTTTCGGCATATATTTATCTTTTAAGTAATTACTGTGATACATTTTCTCACCAGTTCCAAAATTGTTCTATAGTTTCTTTAGCTTTTCTATAGATCATTATATTGCTTGCAAAAAAATGATAAATTAGTTTCTTTCTTTCTAATAGTTATGTGTCTTTAAAAATTTTTTTATTTTTGCCCTAACCGGTTTGGCTCAGTGGATAGGGCGTCAGCCTGCGGACTGAAGGGTCCCAGATTCGATTCCGGCCAAGGGCATGTACCTTGGTTGCGGGCACATCCCCAGTGGGAGGTGTGCAAGAGGCGGCTGATCAATGTTTCTCTCTCATCGATGTTTCTAACTCTCTATCCCTCTCCCTTTCTCTCTGTAAAAAATCAATAAAATATATTTAAAATAAAAAAATAAAATGTTTTTATTTTTGAACTAGTTAGGATCTTCAGTACAGTGTTAAATGCTAAGGGTGATGGAAGTCATCCTTGTCTGTTCTTGACTTGAATGGGAATGACTTAATTTTCACCATAAGGTATGATGTTTTCTCTGAGTTATTGGTAGATAAGCCCTTATCAGGTTAAGAAGATCTTATCTTTGTGGTTTGTTAAAGAGTTGTTTTATTATTTTTTTAAGTAATGGAAAGTGTCAAATTTTACCCAACCTTTCTTCTGTATCTATTGAAATGATCATGTGGTTTTTCTCCTTTAATACTAAGATAGTATATTACATGGACAGAGTTTTTAATATTGAACAATCCTTCCATTTATGACTGAATTCTATCTAGACTGGAATATTTTGAATACATTACTGGATGATATTTGGTAACATTTTATTTTAAGATTTTTGTTTCCATATTTATAGGTGAGATAATTCTATAATTTTGTTTTCTTGTACTATACTGCCTTTAGAATCGGGGTTCTACTATCATTATAAAATGATTTAAGTAGTTTTCCTTCTTTGTCTATGCAGCAGTGTATTCAATATAGATATTATTGTTAAACTTGTTTGTAGAGAGTTTCTGATCTGGACATGATGGAGAAGTTTTATTGGATTGGCCCTCCTACCAAAAACAACTTTAAAAGCTGATCAAATAATAAGGTAACCTTTCTAAGGCACTGGGGTATAACCAACAAAGGGTGACTTGAGGAGCTAAGATCCTTGAAGGAAGGGAAATTTAGGAAGTGAATCACATATTAACATCATCCCTAGATTTTTTTTCCTAAGGACATTTTCTAGACTATAGTGTAGGGAAGACACAAAGATGTGCTTCACAAAATGCCCTCTTTCATGTATGGAGCAGCCCTCTGAGATTTGTGATGTAAGTTGTTGCTTGCAGTTCCCACCCTTAAGGTCTTTGCTTAATTCAGGTTCTCTTGATTCTATTCACTTACCATTCTGATTTTGAGTCCCTATTTATTTCTACTATTTGGAGCTTTTCCTTCATTTCAAGTTTACCTAATATTCTTTCTTTTATCTGTGCAGCATTTCTACATATTTAAGATTGGATGGGGGATTCCTAGCATCCACAGTCATGTGTGTTTACTTAAGTCCAAATTCCATTTTCATGAAGTCAGTTTAGATTAGAATGGGTGATATGACCCTGTATTGTTTCTGGATTCATGACTTTATATTACTATAAATCATTGCGTGGACAGTAGATTAGGAGTTCACGGAGAAGGAAGCTATTTAGACTAGGAAGAGTGAAATAGAGGGATCTGGAGGTTTATATAACTGTTGGAAACCAATGTTGGAAGAGCAAGTGTACATTTAGCACCTTCTTTTCTGTTGAACTTATTTTGAGCACTTGCTCTTTGTCACTAGGGACCTGGTGGGTTTTAGTTTGTTTTGTGTAAGCCAAGGATCTAATAATGTATAATAATTCAATGATTCTCAAAGTTTGGATCTACTTTACTCACAAATCATATTACCTGAGATACTGATTAAAAATGTACATTCAAGGGCCCAGCTGGTGTGGCTCAGTGGTTGAGTGTTGTCCTATGAACCTGGAGGTCACGGTTCGATTCCCAGTTAGGGCACATGCCCGGGTTGCAGGCTCGATCCCCAGTGTGGGGTATGTAGGAGGCAGCCAATCAATGGTTCTCTCTCCCTCTCCCTCTCCCTTTCTCTCTGAAATCAATAAAAATATTTTTTTTAAAATGTAGATTCAAGGACTCTACCCAGGGCCAGGGAACCTACATATTATGTACTTTCTAATGGTGCTTTGTATGCTAAGGTGTGAAATCCTTATAGATAAATACCAGAGATAGATATATTAACCCTACCAGTGGTGGTTGTATATCACCTGTGGGAAATCTTGCAGATGATGCTTAATTCCGAGGATAGCTTTTATTTTTCTAGCTGTAGAGAATTTTAATTGTTTAGTGTGGCAGGTACTAGCAATGTATGGCCCACAGGCCAAATCCAGCCCATCATGTGTTTTTGTGTAGCCAGCAAACCTTACAGAATGTTATTTGTGTTTGTAAATGGTTGAAAAAAGTAAAAAGAATGGTACTTTATAATGTGAAAATGCTATGAAATGCAAATTTTAGTGTCCATAAATAAAGATTTATTGGAACATAACTGTGCTTATCAATATACTAGTGGCCCAGTGCATGAATTCGTACACATTGAAAGGAAATGAATTAGAAGAAATATTTTAGTATCGCTATTCGCCCTTTCTCTATAATAGAAGTGTCAACCAAATTTAAGATTGACAATGACAGATCAAAACACATGTGTGCGATTGGTACCAATGAGAGCTTTATATGTATTGTGCATGCGCACGTCAACTTAGCCTTTTATATATATAGAATAAACTTGCTTAATTAGACCTGCTTTTTGATTTAGCTAAACTTTTTCCAGCCCAGTGAAGCACCCCAACTTCTCTTTCAGGTAATTATCAGCAACACAGCAGTAAATATCAACACGAAGCAGATTATTATTGTAGATCACACAAGGAGAACAAAGGGTAAAATATTTAACTGTAGCAGTGTTTGACTATATTCTGCGTAGTGAGAAAACCTGAAGTCATTTTCAGGTTCCACCATTTCTTCTTTTCAGTTGGGTCAAGTTTCTAAACTTTCTAAATCTCCATTTTCCGGCTAATGAAAAGAAAATAGGATTCTACCAAGTCTCCTATCTACCTACTCCAGGACTTCTTTGAGGATTAAATGAGATGAGGCACTGGAAAACGCTTCACAGACATTTGGTTAATGTGTAAAATGTTTCCACCTGTGTTCCTGGGCTGAAGAAACTCCAAGGAGGCTAGTCGCTAGGGAGAGAAAGCTGGGCATTGCTACGTGACGTCATTAGCAGGAGCCCACAGCAACCATTTCCAGGCTTGGCTGGGCTGTGGGCCGCATTTTGCGCCATGGGTCTTGTCAACATTGGCTGCAATTTGGTGGGGTGTTGCTCCAGGGTGGTGGAGGGGCCTGTGTCCCACTTGGGGGAAGCTGAATGTTGATTTGTCAGTGCCAGGTCCATGGTGCCGGCCAGTGCATGTCATGGCAGCTCCTGCATTGAGTGTCTGCCCCCTGGTGGTTAGTGTGCACCATAGCGACCGGTCAGACAGTAGGACACTTAGCATATTAGCCTTTTATATCTATAGATTGTCTATGGCTGTTTTTATATTACAACAGCAGAGTTAAGAAGGCTCAACAGAGACCACATAGCCTCCCTTCCCCCCATCCACTCAGGCCTAAACCTTTGCAGAACCCTGGGCAAGGCAATAGGCCTTTACCTTAGTGCAGGTCTATCAAGCTCCCCATAACCCCCAGGCTCCCTCTACTTCTTTACCTCCCCCTCATACCCAACACTACACACACACACACACACACACACACTCTGACTAAATGTCCTATAGTGAAAGACGAAAGCAAAATTGCTCTGTTCTCATTCAGAAAGATTCTTTAAATTTATCTGTGATACTTCTGTGATCTTTGAGGAAATATATTCTGGAAATATCAGGTAGCTCTGATTATATTAATTCAGTCCTTACCAATTCTTGGTGCCAGTTAGGAGGACCAATTTTGGCCCCAGGAAAACATAAAAATGTCTAAAAATTTTTAGAAGAGGAAATCCATTTATGACAAACTAAAGGTTAATAGATTCATGATTTAACCTCAAACTATATTGTATCAAATAAAACATTTGATCTGACAAAAAAGAGAGAATTTTTAAACTTGATAAGAGAATAGGACTTCCTGAAGCTTTCCCAAATATTTAATAAGATAAAAGATTGATTTTGGAGAAATGAAAATAAGGCAGGAAATAACACTAATAGGGCCTTGCTTTGCTTTGTGTACAGGGTATCCCCCCAAAAATGTATACACACTTTAACAGCGGATATCTCAATTTTGAAAATGAAATTATTTTAATAAATACTGCCTTTATAATTATTCAAAGTGTGTATATACATTTTTGGCACACCCTATACATAGAGGGCTAAATATATAGTTTGTGAATTATTGAATGTCTTTTTTCTTTTCACAGTTTCTCTGAACCTTCCTTCAGGCCACTTTTCTGTCCAATAGCAAAATGATCAAAATAAATGAGGAAGAAAGAGTAAATGGAAAATAGACTTAGAAGAACAATAAAGCAGTGTGGAAGATTAACACTCTAAAGTGTTTATCAGTTTATTTTATTCTCTTGTTAGAAATGGGCTACAAATTTGATTTTGTGTCTAAGTAGCAAAAGCAAAGCTGAAAACAAAATCTAGTGTCCACAAGTAAAAAACAAAACTAATTTTTATGAGAAACATCATTTTCCTGATAAGCCTTGAGATAAATTTTTCTGGCAGGTCTTCTAGAAAATCTACCATATGATGACATGGATGTTGTTTTACACACACATATGTGTGTAATATAGACAGTTTTTGCTTATCCTATTCTTTCAAATACATGGATGCAAAATCTGCATTAAGGAAAAGGCATGACATAGGGACTGGGGAAGTGTAAAACGAAGTAATTTCTCAATCTCATATAAATGACGGTGTAGAAAATCAAACTCAAATAGGAAACTTACACGAAACCTTTGGGCAAGTCATTTTGTTTTGCTTTTCTCTTAGTATATATTCCTGTGTGCATTTGTTGGACAATATCATATGAAAATGCAATTTCATTAATACCAAATATAAGATTCTCATATGTGTTGAGGGGACACGTAATGGTATCATTTGACTGTGTGTCAAAGAGGAGACCTTGAGCCTTAGATTTGGAAAGGGCCTTAAAAATCATCTCCATCAAAAATGACAAATATGTGGCAGATGTGCCTTCATTTCTTACTCTCATTACCCTGGCAGACATTACTAATCGATCACATTAATACACTAATTGACAATGCACAGTGGAGATAGGGCTATTTCTCAACACAACCCTTAATGCAAAAGATCCATGATGGTATGCATGATAAAAATTCTTTTAGTGGACTTCTGATTTTAGCCCCAACATGTAAAGAGCTTAGAAGTTGTTACTCTTATTCATTCAACAAGAACAAAATAAAAAGGTTGAAAATGAACAACTTTTCTTGGATGTATCAGGGAATTATGATTTCAGGGCAAACCAACACTCTGAAATCTGGAAAGACAGATGAATCCAGAGACACTACCAAAATTTGCTTATTTGAAACAGAAAATACTGAAGCCATAATCTGGTAGGAACACATAAGTGGTAATTCTGATGAATTGCTAGGGACTTAGTGTGGACTAGCTTGAGAGTAAGGAACCCCTGGAGGCTTCAGACTTAGCCCCTTACCCCCTACTTTTGTGGAATCCAAGAAAAATCCCCTCGTAGCTCTGACCAGGGGAGAATAAGAGTTATCATTGTAAAGTAGAAAACCAGAGCATTCTCTATAACAAAGACCAACTCTCTAAAGGAAACGTTATAACTAGAGCCTTATCCCTTTGGGGGAAGGCATTTTTCTCACTGAAATCCCTCTAGCCTTCCTGTCTCGCCTAAGGGGAAATAGCTATACCACTGGGGAGGAGGGAGTGACATTTATAGCCCAGAGATACAGACCCACGAAAGGACTGAGATTGAATCATAAAGTTAAGGAACACTTTCCTTCTTCTATACCCAACCACATACCAACAGGGTGCTAATATAATAACTGAATTATAGCTGAAAGAGCTGCAAGACACAGTCTCTCCCTGAGGAGGAGTAACTAGGGAAGCCTAAAGTCAAAAGATAACTCACAAACAAGTACATTAGAGGAATTCGAAGCCTCTGGTATGTATAACTGCAACAAACATACAACATAACCCAACTCAGCCCAAATCCTCACAGTAAAGTCTATTTATCTCAGTTTCTATTATCCAATTCAGCAGGTTGGCTTTCAACAAAAAATGACAAGGTATACTAAAAGGCAAGGAAAAACACAGTTTTAACTAACAAACCAAGCATCAGAACTATAGTCAGATATGACACAGATGTTGGAATTATTAGACAGGGATTTAAAAATAACTTATGTTAAGGGATCTAACAGAAAATACACAAAATATAAGAATAGATGGATAATGTAAGAAGAGAGATGGAAATGCTACAAAATAATCAAAAGTAAGTACTAGAAATCAAAAACACTGTAACAAAAATGAAGAATGCCTTTGATAAGCTCGTCAGGAGACTGGCTACATCTAAGGAATCAGTGAGCTTGAGAATAGGACAATAGAAATCTTTCAAACTGAAATGAAGAATGAAAAAAATTAGAACATCCATGAACCATGGACATTTTTAAAGTGTGTGATATGACCTAGCCAGTTTGGCTCGGTGGATAGACGTTGGCCAGCAGACTGAGGATCGAGGTTTGATTCTGGTCAGGGGCACGTACCTCAGTTGCAGGTTCCATCCCTGGCCCTGGGTGTGGTGTGTGAAAGGCAACCAATCAATGTGTCTCTCTCACATCAATGTTTCTTTCTCTGTCTTTCCCCCTCCCTTATACTCTCTCTAAAAATCAATGGAAAATTTTCCTCAGGTGAGGCTTAACAACAACAACAAAGTGTGTGACATACATAATTTGAATACAAATATGTGAAGGAGAAGAGAGAACAGAGCAGAAGAACAATCCTATATAATAAAGAGGTAATATTCAAATTAACCCTCACGCCCTCACAAGATGGCTGCCTACGACCAGGTCAGCAGGGAGGTTAGTGAGAGATGACCAAATAACTGAACAAGCAGGCTGCCTGGGGCGACCAGGCTGGCAGGGGGGTTAGTGAGGGACAACAAAACAACTGAACAAGCAGGCTGCGTGAGGCAACCAGGCCTGTGGGGGGGCCCGTGAGGGGTGACCAGGCCAGCAGGGGGGGGCAGTT
>NW_005371709.1:1730604-1743294 GCF_000412655.1 Myotis brandtii
GATCAGGCTGGCACGCAGAGGCAGTGAGGGGTGATCAGGCCTGTAGGGGGGGCAGTTAGGGGTGACCAGGCGGGCAGGCAGATAGGCAGGTGAATGATTAGGAGCCAGCAGTCCAGGATTGTAAGAGGGATGTCTGGATGCAGTCGGACATCCCCCAAGGGGTCCCAGATTGGAGAGGGTGCAGGCTGGGCTGAGGGCCATCCCCTCTGCACGAATTTCATGCACCGGGCCTCTAGTGAAGCAATAAAGTCTTGAAGTAATTCAAGTATTGAAGTAATGATGGCTGAAAAGTTTCCAAAATTAATAACAGACAAAAAAACCATAGACCCAGGAAGCTCATAGCACCAAGTAGGATAAATACTATGAAAACTATGCCTAGAACAGTGATGGCGAACCTTTTGAGCTCGGTGTGTCAGCATTTTGAAAAACCCTAACTTAACTCTGGTGCCGTGTCACATATAGAATTTTTTGATATTTGCAACCATAGTAAAACAAAGATTTATATTTTTGATATTTATTTTATATATTTAAATGCCATTTAACAAAGAAAAATCAACCAAAAAAATGAGTTCGCGTGTCACCTCTGACACGCGTGTCATAGGTTCACCACCACTGTCCTAGAAATACCTGTAAACTACAGAAAACCAAAGAAAAATAGAAAACTTAAAGAAGTCAAGGGGAAAACAACACTTTACTTATAGGGGACAAGGATATGAAGTAATATCCTGCACCACTTAAAAGAGATATGTTCTGAGAAATGTGTCATTAGGCGATTTCATAATTATGTGAACATCACAGAGTGCACTTACACAAACTTAGATAGCATAGCCCACTACACACCTAGGTTATATGGTATATCCTATTGCTCCTAGACTACAAGTCCACACAGCATGTTACTGTACAAAACAACACAAGATTAAATCAAGCACAAGAGAAAATGATGCAATCAAGAGACTCAGTAAAAGCCCTGGCCAGTTAGCTCAGTTGGTAAAGAGTTGTCCCCATATGCCAAGGTTGCAGGTTTGATTCCCAGTCAGGGCACATACAAGAAGCAACCAATTAATGCATAAATGAGCGTAACAACAAATCTATGTCTGTCTGTCTGTTTGTCTGTCAGTCTGTCTCTATCACTCCCTTCCTCTGCTCAAATCAATTTTTTTAAGAAGAGAGAGAGACTTAGTAAACATGAGATGTGAGAGATCACTGCCAGAGTAACATAGCATACTGTTTTACAGAAAACTTTTTTTAATAAGTAGAAAGATTATACTCTAAAATAATAAAGTAGAATAGCAAATGCATAGATCAGTAACATAGTCATTTATTATCATTAAGTATTATTTACTGTATATAATGTGCTATACTTTTAGAAGATTGAGAGCAATAGGTTTGTTTATACCAGCATCACCACAAACAGGTGAGGTGCCATAATGTGCTATAATGTTACAACTTGCTAGGATGTCACTAAATAATAGGAATTTTTCAGCTCGTTAGTAATCTTATGTGACTACTATCGTATATGCATTTCATTGACTAAAATGTCATTATGTGGAGGATGACTGTATTTACTCATATTTTGGCCCTTTTCTGAGAATCATAAGACCAGAAAGCATCCCTTGAGATTACTAACAGGGCTAGATTTATTTTTCGGACATTTGCCTCATTTTGGAACCTGGATACTCTAGCTAGGTGGTAAGGGGTTACCATTAGGGGCTGCTTGTATCAGGAAGCCTTGTTCTGTAAGCATTTCTGGTAAATTGCTAGAAGAGCTCTCAGAAACAAAAAAGGTGTGTGTGAGGCGAATGTGGGGGTGTGCAAGAGGCAACCGATTAATGATGTTTGATCATTGATGTTTCTCTCTCTCCCTCTCTGTTCCTCTCTGAAATCACTAAAAAAATATATATATATTTTTTAAAAAGGTGTGTGTGTGAGGGACAGGGTGGACTGGAGGGACTTGATTCTTTAAGTTTCTGGGAGTTTGTTGTGATTTACTTTATCATTCTAAATTAATATTTACTTTTGTACCTAATTTTGTGTTTTGTACTTTTGATTCCTTTTTCTTAGAGGGTCCCACAATTTATTTAAGTTTCAGCCCCAAAACACATGGATCCACTCCTGCCCACACTTTAGGTACCATCACCTGCTACTACTCTGAGGTGCCCCCCTCAGAGACCACTCCGGTGGCTGGAGCTGCAGATGACTTTTCCACCCCTGCCCTTCTGTGCTTCCTGTAGAGCTCTCCTCAGCACTGTAAGGGTCAAGGAAGGGCCAGCTGTTTGAGCCTCTGCCAAAAGACAGTGTTTCTCCACATACACGGACAGGGCTCATGAGGAAGAACGACCTGGACTCAGGACCAAAAGTATGCAAGGCATTAGGAGAGAGAAAAGATCAAGAAAATGGGGCCCTTAGAAGAGCCCTTAAGCTTCAAGACCAATCTTTTGGCTAATTGTGGGTTGGATTATACAAGCAGTCATGATTTCATTAAATGTGTTTTTTTTTAACTTACTGATTTGAGAGAGAAACATCAATTTGTTGTTCCACTTATTTATGCATTCATTGGTTGATTCTTGTATGTGTCCTGACTGAGGATTGAGCCCATAGCAATGGTGTATCAGGACAGGGCTCTAACCAACTGAGCTAGCTACCTGGCCAGGGCCTCATTTAATGTCTTTTTTGAGCACCCATTATGTGCCTGTGAGATTGCCCACAACACTGACCTTTACTTGCACCATTTTTCAATGATAACATCTTTCAGAGCACCAACTCTTAGAAGTTCTTGAACCACAACCCTTTAATCAGCTGTATGGATTTTACAGGAGCTGGTTTAAGAAAGTCAAAGAAACATCTATATTCTGTATGATCTTTTTTTTTTTTGTAACAGTGTTCATTTTATATAAGCTTTACTTGCCCACAGTAGTTCTGAACACAAGAGAGGAGGGTTGACCCATTGCAAAGAAGATCAAGAATAATGGAGCCTCAGAAAGAAAACCTAATGGCAAGTGTGAAGAATGTACCCAGCAGGAAACCAGAGTGAGGGCCTTTGGAGGAGGGGCAAATACAATTTATAAAGCTTTAGAGAGACTCAAGTCAGCCTCTCCAGTGTTTGGCTTCAAGTGTCAGAATAGGTTTTATAGGTCAACAGGGTTCTAATGATTATCCAGGCTTTCCCCCCTTCAATGGGGAAGGCCCCAGTTTTATGGAATTACCTGCCCAGTCAGCAGGCTGGGTGTTAGAATTCGGAGCAGACTGGCCCCCTCCCTAAAAGCAGCAGGCGGCAAAATAGGTCCGGAAATTCCTGAGCATTGAGAAGCCAGCACTAATGCAATTACCTGAAATAAAAGAAGGGGTCAGATAGGAAGGGGCAAAGGTTTTTCCTTTTAAAGTAAAGAGCCAGGTAAACAAAACCAGCTGCTACTGGAGCCAAGGAACTCTCCTCATTAAATTTTTAAGAGGCTAATGATATAAGTGGCTAATTGTAGTACAATGCTGAAGACTGAATCTAGGGTCCTGGAGAAGGGGGAAGGGGAACCAGGGTTAAAACCTGGCTAGCAGACACAGAAAGGAGATGAGACCTGCCTCTGGCAGAGGCTCCCTAAATGAACAGAATGGAATTAGAGGAAGAGGAAGATGATTTGATGCGGGAGTCTCTAATGTTTCTGTCAGTATCCCAATGAGATAGGCTTGGGAATCTAGTTGGGGACAGTTTATATGTTCATAGGATAGCATCTGGAATAAGTTTTTTTAAATAACTAATTATAGGAAATTTTATGTGTTCACTATGAAAAGGTATACAGCAAAATATTAACAATGGATCTCTCTAGGTGTTGGGCTTATCAGTGGTTTTTCATTATTATATTTTAATGTTGTTTGTGTATATTTTCGAACTTGTCTATAATGAACCTTATTTCTTTTGCAATAAACAAATACAGGGCAAACTTTACTTAAGATGAAAGGTATTAAACTGGAAATAAAATTTAAAACTGAGGGCAAGAGAGTTGGTAAGTGGTTCCATTTACTTTGTATATTCTGCCATCTTTGCTACCTCCCCAGATGTGTGCTTGATGTGAACTGCTAATCTACAGGCCAGCAGAAGAAGGGGAGATGGTTGCTGGTATTGAGCGAGACAGACTATTTGTCCAAACAGAAAGGTTTCAACCTCATTGAATTTGGAATACTTCACAGAGAGGTTGTTTCCGTACAGTCTCTCTTGGCTTCAACTTTAGTTGAACAGCTCAGTCACTGTGGAGGGAACCTAAGAGATGCTGAAATTTCAAGATGTCTTGTAGGAGGAGTATGACTTGCCTAAAAGTATCAGTCTTAGTATTTCTAGAACCAACCATTGTGCCAGGGTTTATGTAGAAGATGTCAAAGTACCTCTAATTGATGGATTTCCTTTCTCTCTCCCTTCTTTCCTTCCCTCTATTCTTCCTTTCCTCTCTGATTTATTTAGTCTTCTGACATCTTTGTAGCCATTACTAAATTAATTAACTCTTGTAGAGAGACTGATTGGTAGCTAAGAGTTATATTTATCATCATAGTGAGAAAAGCAGAGAAAACAGAGAGAGTTGCCCCCAGGTCACTGGATAGTCAGTTGGAATTCAGTTCTGCTTTTACCTAGTCTTATTGAGAAATCACCATCTTCATCATTTTTAATAATTAATTCTACCAAATTGTTACCACAGGTTATCCCACCTCCTTCATATCCAAATATAAATTATATCCTGGGCCCATTACTACAGGTAGCCACTATCAGTGAACCAAAGCTCTGTAACAGGCAGGGATTTTTAAATAACCAATGATTATTGACATTGAATGCTTTGTTAGCAGTTTCTAAGGGGTTAAGTACAACAAGCTAAATGTTCAAGTGTTCCCAAAAAAGGGCTTAGGTATTTATCAGATTCATACATATGGTTAAATTATCCCCTCTTAAAAGTGATATTAAATTCTGGGAGACCAAAGTTCCTGTTTCCACAGTACATTATAAATGTGGGTTTAAGGTTGCAAATGAAAGTTGCTGAAACTTCTCAGCATACTATGGGGCTTCCTCTGACATCCAAATGTGAATTTGATTCAGACTGAGGTTATTAAAAAGACACCATGTTGGTCAGGTTGGGGATGGAAGGTATTCTTAGCGGGGTCAAAGGTAGAGGCAATGTCCAGGGTCATATTTGAGAAGCATTTTAGAGGGTGACTTACATCTCTGTTAACTTATTTTATTCTCTTGAAGAGCTCACCTACATCCATGGCTCCATTTATTACTTATAAACTGAAAAAGACACCCAGGTCATCATCACCTGTCATAACTCTCCTCTGTACCTCCTCTTTATTTCCCCAACTACCTGTTGCATATTCCCTCTTTGATATTCTCTGCATCCTTGATAGTTCAAACAGCATTGTTCATCTCCTTTGACAAACCTAAAACCTAGTCTGACTGGCCTGCATGTCCTTGACAGCAATATTCTCCAAAATATTCTCTCTCATAAGCTCGTGGTCATCACTGGCTCCCTTCCTCTTTTTCTTACACTCCACAGAAGTTTTATTTTATTAGTTCTTCCTTTACAGGCTCTCACTTTTACATCTTTCCGTGAACTCCCTTACTTAGACCCAAATCCCTTCTTACCTGCACTGTTGAGGTAAGATAACCTTGTCACACGCATTTCCTGCTTGGAGCTCTCCCCTGCTCCAATATAATTCACAGCCCCAGAAAAGCCTGAGATCAACTCAGAATGATTGAATCCAGCTTGTTAGGTTAAATGTGGGGCCAACAACAGGCTCTAAAAAGTTTAAGTCAAAGTTTTTATGGGCATTCTCCCCTTACATGTTAAATGAAGGAGGAATTGGACTATTTCTTGGGTCTAAGAAAATAGCTATTGAGTGAACAATAACAGGAAGCATATTTTAGACCCATGTTAGAAGAGCCTTTCATGGATTCAAGCTGTAGTATGGTGGAACAGTACTCATAGTATATGAAAGTGGGTTCCCTGTCCTACATAATCACTTTTCAGGGATGATGTAGCAAGCTAACACGCTTCAGACCACATGACCATAAAGGTCTTTTCAAGCTCCATAGTTTTACAACACTCCATCCCTCCCTCTGCCTCCCACCTACTGGGATTGTCTGTTCTTGCTGCTCCATACTTCCCCCATTCCAAATCCTACAGTGAATGAACATGCTCTCCTTCCCCAGACAGATGCTCCCCTGCTCACCCCATCCCATGGTGTTACAGTCTAGCTTACTGCCACCTTGGCTCTTAAGTAACCTGGAGGCTAGATTTGCATATTGAGTTCCTTTTATGTGCTAGATTCTGTGCCTAGCATTTTGATTTCTGATTTGATGGATACAGTAGCCCTGTAAAAATACTATAGTTTCTTGTTAAAACAATTTTAAAGAAGGAGAAACACAATAATCATATAAGTAATAAGTTGCAAAGCTGGGATTGAACTAAGGTTTTCTAACTCCAAGTTCTGTGTACTTGAGAAAAGAAACAAAAGGAAGGAGGGCAAGAGTGAAGAGCCCCTCAACCCTGGACTGGACCATGGGTTGTCTGGAATAGGAGGGTGTACATTGAAAAAGTACATCTGGCATTTTTTATCTCAATAAGTATTTAATTGTATGTGTTGCCAGCAACATTTATAAACTTTGATGTTTAAAATAGATACTGGAGCTAACAAAGAGAAAAGAGGAAACTATAATATATTTGATTAAAACATAAAAGAATATTTATTACAGTGCATTTTATCATATGCCTAGTCATCATGTAAAAAGCAACAACTATTCATGTTCTTCAGTATGTGTTAGATTAAAATTGCATGAATTATTTTTAATTTTAACACTATATTTTAATATGCCTGGCTTTCATGTCATATGCTGTGTAATCACAACTTTTTTAAAAAATCAGGGGTGCTAATAGTGAAGTACTAATAGGAGGTAATGGACATGCCTAGCACTCTGTGTTGCACATTATAAATGTTTATTGGACTTGAGCATCTGTACCAGGAATGAGGTGAAAGGTCATGTCATTGTTTTGTTTTATTCCCTAAAATAAGTAACCACAAAAATTTTCAAAAGCATGTACCCTATGATACAATTCTACTTTTAGAATTCTATACTCACAGTAATTTAATCAGTCCCATATTGTTTATGACCCCATCTTTCTGAGCTGAAAATTAGAGAAATTAGAAGACGAAAAAAACTCAAAAACCTAAGAGTTGTTGAGTTCCTACTGTGTGCAGACACTATAGGTTTATGTACTTAATTTTCAGTTAATACTGAGAAGTAGATATGTTCCCTCTCTTTTAAGAATAAGAAAACTAAGGCTGATAGAGGCCAACTGTCGTGTGCAAGATCACTTAGATAGGAAATACCTGATTTGGAATCTGAACTCGAATATCTCTGGCTCCCAAACCCATACTCTTTCCAACATACCAATGTTGGATTCTGTGGAAATGTCTGAGGTAGTGAAGGGGGCTGAATGGGTGGAGTTCATCTCCCACCTTCACTTCAACCAGAGCACCTGCTTTATAATTAAAGAAAGAATTAACCATTCTACTACATCATACATTAGTATGAGAATTTATAATTAAAAAATTTTCACATAGTTCAATAATGTGTACTAATAGGTTGATGTCACATTTAAAATGAAATAGTCTCTCATTAGCCATCAGCCAAGAAGACCTGAGTGGGTTGGAAAAGGCACCCAAGAGTCATAAGCATTGATTTAAATGGATTTAATTTGGAATTTTGCAAAGAGAGGGGTGGGGAGGTTTGAGATAATGAAAGTCACTTAATCCTGGGCCAGTCTCAGCTCCGACTTTGAATAAGAATTCACAAAGAGCGTACTCACAAAGCTGGATGCAACTGTTGGAGTCAAATGTTCACAGTGTAGTATCAGCACAACTTGATGTTTCACTGAAGCTACCTGACAAAACCTGGACACACCCACGAGTGCCTTCTCACTGTTTTAAGAGAGGGCTCCTGGACTTTAATCTATCTGACTCATTTATTTGTTTGTTTATTCATTCATTCACTATTCATTTACTTTGAAGATAGTAAGAGAAGGTTGACCACAAGAAATTTTGCCCAGGGAGGTGAACTGGAGATGAAACCTTGAAGACTCACTCACTACACTAAATCACATTATTGTGGTTGGTGTTTGTTTTCTTATTTATAAGTGTGGAAACCTATAAAAATGTTTGAGTATTCTTTCAAACCTCACATACTTTTATTACTTTAAGGTATGGGTAGGGATGATATGGAATGACTGTTAAATTACATTCCCTAGTGGGGGGAATGTAACCTTTTCTCCATTACCCTTTTCTCCATTTCTCCATTCTCCATTGTTTTATGGATTCCTGTCTATTTCTATAGAGTAAGCAATGAAGTTTCTTGTGACAAAGGTTGAAAAAAATCACATTATTAGCCCACAAATGGAGATGAAAGGAGACTAGACTTTGGGTGGTAAACCCACAATGCAATATACAGATGATATATTATAGAATTGTACACTCAAAGCCTATAAAATTGTATTAACCAATGACACCCCAATGAATTAAATACAATCTAAAAAGAAGAAAAAGTAAAAAGTGTATTCTTTATTTGGAAAGTACCCAGGATCAAACTTTTTAGGATATAAGAACCCAAGTGAACCCTGGACGGTTTCTTCAGGCAACAGACACCTCTGACTAGAGAAGTGTATGTAGTCTTCTGCTCAAGATTTTATCTGATTCTTATTTTATTTTTATTCCAGTTGCTACATTGATGGCCGAGTTGTCAAGGTGATGGACTTCCTGAAAACTCGCCTGTTAGATACACTCTCTGACCAGATTAGGAAAATTCAGAAAGTGAGTAAAAGTCCCCTGGGAAGAAGAGGAATCAGTTTGGGGATGAGGCAAGGAAAAGGTCAATGGGGCCCAGCTGAATGGCAGCACTGTGGGAATCAGAGTAGAAAAATAGTTAGTCCGGGTTTGCATGGTCCAGAGCCCCCCCTCACAGTTGACGATTGTTTATTGTTTTTCAAATGGAGAAGGGTTTGAATGTGATATACCAAGGTTCAATAACAAATATTTTGTAATAGTTTGCTTCTAAATTGTGAGTTTCTTAAGGATAGGTTTACTTTATATTCTTTTTTAAATGCAGGGGTTTATTTGGGGTTAGGTAAAGAAGAGGATGATTACATTTATTAAGTGAAATTTTGATCTGGGGAACTGGCAATTTTGAGCCATATTTACACTACTTCTAAATGTCTTAAAACCAGCCAAGTAACATCTTACTTTTGTAGAGATGTGAGGAAAACCATATTATATTCAGCAATTGCATGTAGGTCCTATTAACAAGACACCTTTGGTCAATAGTTCTCAAACTTGAGTACAGTTAAATCACTAGAGCTTGCTCAGGAAGTTATTCTGACCTAGTATGTGTGGAGTGGATCACAGACATCTCTATATTTAATAGTTTTCCATTAAGTGATTTTACCCAATGCAGATCACATTTTGAAATACACTGGATTAGTTAATTCTGAACCATGGAGATCTTATGTCTACAATTTCCACCTGTCTCTACAAAATGGTGATTTCACATCTTTTGTTGCCTAGTGGAGTCCTTTTCCAGGGAATGGGGACCTTTTGAACACTTAACTATCTCTTGATCAGATTAAACAAATCTTTGCAGAATAATAGCAACAGATAGGCCCCCATTAATATGGGATGAATAAATAAGTGAATGTACAAGTGAATGAAATGGTTCGTGTATTAAATTAGCTGTGGAATAAAATCCTATGTAGAACAATTGTAGAAAAGTACTTTTGATTCACTAAAGTGGAAGTCTGTACCCTTTTTTTGCATTCATACTAATGTCATACATAGAATTACAAATATCATTTTGAGTCTCCTTGTTATCAAAGACTGGGAAGCCTCAGGACTTCTGGACTTTTGCACCCAAGTCTGATCTGTCTCAGGATCAGGTGCATTGGCCAGCACTTATCTGTCACTGCCTTCTACTAGGCAAAGCCTAGGAGAAATAAATGACTTGAAATATCTCTGTCAGTGTTTGGCATTCATTTAGTTTTTAATATTGAAATATTTAACATTTGCTGAGCACTTAGCAAGTACCAGGCAAAGTACCAGGTGCTGGAATACAAAATGGAATAAGGCATGGTGTCTACCCTTGAGGAATTCACACTTCTAAGGTTTAATACTTACTTTAAGCAGGTTTAGAAACATATTACTTAATATGTACAGTGTCAACCTATTCTTTCTTTTTTTTTTTTAAGGATTTCATTCCCAGGGTAGCCTTTCTTCCCCTAGCATATCACAGGTCATGTGGTTTAGACCCCCTCACCTTTCATATCGATAGTCATGACCTCCTCTGACCTTTGCTCCTCTGGCTTTTGCTTTGGCCCTGTTGAAGACATGGTTGGATTTTTTCCATGGTGGGACGGTGGGAGATGGGACATTGGAAACCCAAGAAGAGAACCTGCATCACAAATAAACTTTGCCACACCACAATCTCTGGTGCATAGATCCTTAGAATGCTTTCCTTGCAATCCTGTGGAAGAGCCTAATTTCCACCAACAACATTTGTCTTTGCTCAAGTCAAAATATAAATGGAAAGCCCCACATGAATCTGACCCCTGGAGCTTTGAACATAACAACCCAGCTGATAGTACAATGTCAACCTTTTGAATACTACAGTTTTCTAAGCATATTGTGCTTATGTGGAGGGGGAAATTTTATCTCATTTATTTATTTATTTGTTCTTCCATTCAATATATATTTATTGAGTGCTTACTGTGTTCCAGGCACTATTCCAAGTGTTTGTATTACAGCAGCGTACAAGATAGATAACTCCCTGTATTTTTTACCTTTTGGTTTTGACCTGATCACAGTGGAAGTAAAATGATTCAGTGGTATCATGGTATTGACTGTGAAGGTTTTAGCTGTGCCCATATAATTTTTAAAGTAGAACAAAAAGCTCTAAGTCAGAACTAAGACAAAGGTGTTGGAATTAGGTTCTTTCCTTTCTCCTCACAACCCATTACTCTCCACCACTGCATACTCCTTAACCATCATGGAATGTTCAAAGACTGAAATTAATAAGCTAAGTTCACCTCCTGATTTGTGAAGGCAAGGCCAGAGAAACTTAAGGACAAAAGGCTCAAACTGCACATTTGAGATTCAGACCTTTGAAAACATGTCTGATGGACTTGGGCAAAGTACAGTGTCAGAAAGAAATAGTGGAGCCTCTAAGACAGTGGTTCTCAACCTTCTGGCCCTTTAAATACAGTTCCTCATGTTGTGACCCCCAACCATAAAATTATTTTCATTGCTACTTCATAACTGTAATTTTGCTACTGTTATGAATCGTAATGTAAATATCTGATATGCAGGATGGTCTTAGGCGACCCCTGTGAAAGGGTCGTTCGACCGCCAAAGGGGTCTCAACCCACAGGTTGAAAACCGCTGCTCTAAGGGAAATGACCTACATACAGAAGAGATGGCTTGTCTTTGCTGCACGATGCCTGAAGCTTCCACTGGATGACTCAAAGGCTGTCAACAAGAAGCATCAGAAGGGCTTGTTGACTCCTGAGTGTGGCAGTTAGTTGATGCCAGCTACTGACCAGCACCTTTGTGGGACTCATAACAGGAATACCTTCATATGAACTCTTGATGTAGTGGCTTTCTCCCAAGGTTCTAAAGTCCAATAGATGCCCAAGAGAGAGCTAGGTGGAAATGGCATCACCTTTTCTAATCTACCCTGAGAAGTCACCAAGACTGATGGAAATTCAAGGGCAAAGGAAATAAACTCCTCTTGATGGGGGAGTGGCAAGATTCTGAAAGAGCAGATTCTAGAACCAGAAATATTTTTGCAGTTATTTTTTGAAAATACTGTCAGCCAAAGTTCCATCCTCCCTGTTTCATTTAGTAGCCTTCAGTCATTTCCCTCATTAGTTTTCTTCTTCCAACTCTCTCTTACAAAACTCCTGTAGATATTGTCTTAAATGGGTATCTGCTGGGGGTGCGACTGGATCGCAGATTCTCTGAGACTTGACTCACAGGACAGACTCTTCATTGGCTCCAATGTCAGGGCCTTCAGGATGAGTCTCTCTCAGTACAGCCCAGGATGTGCTAGATACTGCCCTGCCCTGGGTAGATGAGAGCTGGGAGAAGATCAGAGAAGGGTCACCAAGCTTTGCCAGTTGAAATGTTGCTTTTCAGTTCCTGAATTCCCCCGTTGGGTAGGAAGGGGTATGGGAAGTTAGAGTTCAAAGTGAAGACTGGGGCAGAGTGGCCAACTTCTTTCTTGTAAGCCCCAAAACCAGTTCAGAGATGAGCCAAGTAGGATTTTAATATGTATATACCTGAAGCCCTCACCCAAAAGCTATAAATGATATCTTTGTGTGTGTTTTTCTGTACTTTGGGAACTTCAGAGAAGTCCTAATAACACCTCCCCCACGCTGATATCCCCAGGCCCACAGTGATAGAAAAGGGCATATTTCTTTTTTTTATTATTATTATTAAATCTTTATTGTTCAGATTACATTTGTTCCTCTTTTTTTCCCCCCCATAACTCCCCTCCTCCCAGTTCCCGCCCCACCCTCCGCCCTCACTCCCCACCCACTGTCCTCATCCATAGGTGCACGATTTTTGTCCAGTCTCTTCCCGCATCTCCCATTCCCCTTTCCCCGCCAAGAATAG
>NW_005371709.1:1743480-1746386 GCF_000412655.1 Myotis brandtii
ATTAAATCTTTTTTGTTCAGGTTACATTTGTTCCTCTTTTTTTCCCCCCCCTGACTCCCCTCCTCCCAGTTCCCGCCCCACCCTCCGCCCTCACTCCCCACCCACTGTCTTCATCCATAGGTGCACGATTTTTGTCCAGTTTCTTCCCGCATCTCCCATTCCCCTTTCCCCCCCAAGAATAGTCAGTCCATTCCCTTTCTATGTCCCTGATTCATTATAATCACCAGTTCATTCTGTACATCAGATTATTTATTCACTTGGTTCTTAGATTCACTTGTTGATAGATGCATGTTTGTTGTTCACAATTTGTATCTTTACCTTTTTCTTCTTCCTCTTCTTAAAGGATACCTTTCAGCATTTCGTATAATACTGGTTTAGTGGTGATGAACTCCTTTAGCTTTTCCTTATCTGTGAAGCTCTTTATCTGACCTTCAATTCTGAATGATAGCTTTGCTGGATAAAGTAATCTTGGTTGTAGGTTCTTGGTATTCATCACTTTGAATATTTCTTGCCATTCCCTTCTGGCCTGCCAAGTTTCTGTTGAGAAATCAGCTGACAGTCGTATGGGTATTCCCTTGTAGGTAATTGAGTCTCTTTCTCTTGCTGCTTTTAAGATTCTCTCTTTGTCTTTTGCTCTTGGCATTTTAATTATGATGTGTCTTGGTGTGGTCCTCTTTGGATTCCTTTTGTTTGGGGTTCTCTGCGCTTCTTGGACCTGTAAGTCCATTTCTTTCACCAGGTGGGGGAAGTTTTCTGCCATTATTTCTTCAAATAGGTTTTCAATATCTTGCTGTCTCTCATCTTCTGGCACCCCTATTATTCTGATGTTGGTACGCTTGAAGCTGTCCCAGAGGCTCCTTACACTATCTTCGTATTTTCGGATTCTTTTTTCATTTTGCTTTTCCGGTTGGGTGTTTTTTGCTTCTTCGCATTTCAAATCTTTGGCTTGATTCTTGCGCTCCTCTGGTCTGCTATTGGGTGTAATATTCTTTATTTCAGAGCGTGTATGCTTAATTTCTAGTTTCTTTATCATAGCATCGAGGGTCTCATTAGTTTTCGTGAGGCTCTCCAAAAGTTTATTGCAAGCCCTCAAAATTGCGTTTTTTAGCTCTATATCCTCCATTTCTGTCATGTTTTTTTGTCTCCGCATTTTTTATGCTTTCTTGGTGCACCCCCTAGTGGTCTTTGTGCGCAGTCTTGTTCTAGTTGAGCCTTGATTGTTGTAGTTAATACTAGAGGGATTTGACCACCAGGCCGACTGGCTGTGTGAATCAGCTGTGTCTGCCGCGGAAAACTTCTGTCCTCTGGGGAGGTGCTAATCTAGCCTTTGCCTGCGGCGATCCGGCAAATGGCTCTGCGCAGGGCTTGGGCGGGGCGGGCTCAACAGGGCGGGCGGAGGGAGCCGTTATGGTGCCCTCAGTCCTGTTCCCAGAGGCTCTGCTTCTCAGAACCCCCGGAACCGCTGCAAACCTCGGAGGGAAAGCTGCCTTCCAACTGATGCCAGACACTCCCGCTTCTCCCGTTTGGGTCCGAGTCCCCAGCGATTCGCCCGTATCTGGAGCTCAGAGTCTGAGACTCCCCCCTGACCGAAAACGACAACCGCGCTCTCAGCCACCAGCCCGCTTTGCGCGCGCACCTCCGCACCTGAGTTTTTTCCACACTGCGCCTCCTCTGAGCCTCGGTGTGCTGTTATTTTTCCTTCTAGTTGAAGAGTCTCTCCTCAGCCAGCCTTCCTGTGGTTCTGGGTGATGTCCGTTCCGTCTTTTAGTTGTATTTTTGAAGTGGTTGTTTGCGGCAGCAGTCTCCGGTGTTTACCTATGCCGCCATCTTGCTCGGAATGAAAAAAAAAAAAGGGGGCATATTTCTGACTAAAACACAAAGTGGAATTGGTTAGGTAAATCAGTGGTGAAGCTGTTTGAATAAGAGATAGGATACAGGATTTGAAGTCTGGTGGCTTGGGTTGGAGGTTAGGCTTAGTTGTGTGACTTCGGGATGTTAACTTAATTTCTCTGATTCTGTTTCTTCAAGAGCACTATCTTCCTTCCCTCTCAGGAAGGTTAGGAAGGTCATGTGAAGTCCTGTTCTGTTAATTGCTATTGAAAGCTAGTTCTTAATGCTATTACTATTGTGGTTTTAGTTACTGCAGTTATTTTTAATAATTTATGTACCTGGAGAAGCTTCATGCTACCTTTATCCTCAACTTGTTTTTTGTTTTGCTTTTTTCCCTCTTTCCTCTTTCTTTGAACCCTGGAGAATATGATAGGTGATATTTTTGGCACCTGAAAGACAGTAACTCAATTGCTGAAAACAGCTGTGGTTTCCAAATTTAGACATCACTTATAAGAATTGTCAGTTTTCTGAGCAGTGGGTGAATTGTTGTGATATGAACATCTGTATGATGCTTTTGAAAGCTAAACAGAGACAGTGTTTGGACACCAACTTCTTTGGATGATCCCCACTCTCTCTCCCTTCCATTAGAATGAGGATAATCATCTATCTGTACTTTGGGAGATGAGTCAAGGGACAAGGGTTGAGAATCTAACAATACAGGCAAGAGTCAGATGGGAAAGTGAGAGATGTTTAGGATATAGTACAGATGGTATAATGTGGATAACTGGGCTGACTCCAAAACAATGATATAAGAACCAAGAAGAACCACTTTGTCTTAAGTCATTTGGACTCAATGATTTGTGTCATCTCCTAGAGGAATCAGAGGAGGAAATAATACGTTTTGATATTATTTTCAGCAATTCAATAAGCACAGGAAGGAGTTGGTGAAATCCCAGTCATAAGGGAAGTATTTCCAAAAGTCTATCCATATGATTGCATTTAAAATACTAAATAAACTAAACAATTGGCTTCCCTAATAGTTTCTTCTTCCTCCCTCCCTCCCTCTCTCCCTCCCT
>NW_005371709.1:1746503-1747834 GCF_000412655.1 Myotis brandtii
CCCTTCCCTTCCCTTCCCTTCCCTTCCCTTCCCTTCCCTTCCCTTCCCTTCCCTTCCCTTCCCTTCCCTTCCCTTCCCTTCCCTTCCCTTCCCTTCCCTTCCCTTCCCTTCCCTTCCCTTCCCTTCCCTTCCCTTCCCTTCCCTTCCCTTCCCTTCCCTTCCCTTCCCTTCCCTTCCCTTCCCTTCCCTTCCCTTCCCTTCCCTTCCCTTCCCTTCCCTTCCCTTCCCTTCCCTTCCCTTCCCTTCCCTTCCCTTCCCTTCCCTTCCCTTCCTTCTTTCCTTCCTTCCTTCCTTCCTTCCTTCCTTTCTTCCTTCCTTCCTTCCTCAGTCCTTTTCTGTCCTTCCCTCAGTCTTACTGAACAGTCTATCCACAGACAAGTGATAGGTTCCACCAGCCTCACAGGTAATTTCCTCTCGCTGAGGTAAACTCAGTGCACATTTACCCCGGTGCACATTTAATTTGCACACTACTATCCAATACACTATCTGCATCGCCTATACTTATTAACCATTATTTCATAACCCATATAATATTTATATTCCTAACTGCCCAGGATTAAGAAGGCTTTTAAAGAAGAATACTGGCTCGGCCAGCATGGCTCAGCGGTTGAGCATCAACCTATGAACCAGGAGGTGAAGGTTTGATTCCTGGTCAGGGCACATGCCTGGGTTGTGGGCTCGATCCCCAGTGGAGGGAGGCAGCAGATCAATGATTTTCTATCATCATTGTTGTTTCTATCTATCTTTACCTCTCTCTTCCTCTATGAAGTCAATAAAAATATATTTTTTTTAAAAAAAGAAGAATATTGAATGTTCCTGGTGAAAGAACATTAATTTAATCCCCAAATCAGTTAATATAATTTAGGGTTTGTCTCTTAGAAATCAGGACTGAATGAGAGTTGGAACCACAATATTAGATAATATCTAATGTTACCATAAAATTAGTGGAAGATGACAAGGCCTTTCAGGGAGTTGTTTGCATTCATTCACTGGACTTCATTTATATGTTTCATGTGCACAGGCTTTTGGTCCTGATATGTGCAAGGCATGACAATGTGGAGCTTATGTTGCCCATGGACATTGGAGGAATGGCCCTGGGAACAAATTGCTGTTTGGGCAAGAAGCTTCTTCAGAAGGGAGAGGCAACTTGGAGTGACTTACCAATGTTTACACATGGAAGTGGGGAGATGTACTCAGCGAGAGGAAATTACCTGTGAGGCTGGTGGAACCTATCACTTGTCTATGGATAGACTGTTCAGTAAGACTGAGGGAAGGACAGAAAAGGACTGGGGAAGGAAGAAAGGAAGGAAGGAAGGAAGGAAGGAAGGAAG
>NW_005371709.1:1747851-1765933 GCF_000412655.1 Myotis brandtii
GAAGCAAGGGAAGGGAAGGGAAGGGAAGGGAAGGGAAGGGAAGGGAAGGGGGAAGGAGGGAGGGAAGGAAGGAAGATTGCTTTATATGCAAGTAGCTGTGCCTAGTCTCTTCCTCCACCAGAATTTACCCTTAAACAAGTCATGGCTTTGGGATTCTGTGAACTTTCTTCTTTATTGTTTTGCATATGCTCATAATTTCCTTGCCTCCCTGGTGACTTTATATTTTCTGTGTATGTCTTATTTTAATTTTATGGTTTTTTTTGCAATTACATTCAATTGCTTTTCTGTGGTTTGAGATAATAAGAGCAGAGAATGCAATTTTAAATCCTAAAAATGACGCAGAAGCCACAAATTAAAAATTGATCTAATACCAAAAGAAAATGGGCAAAATGTAGCACTCCGGAACAGGGAGATGATAAAAAGAAATTATACAGAAAAAAATTAATGAAACTGACAGAAAGTGCATTAGACAGAAGAAATAAATCAAGAGAATGTGTTGAGAATGGCTGAGCTCAGAATAGCTCGGCTTGTCTAACTTAAGGACATATTAAATATGGAAGCAGTTTAGTCAGTAGAAGCCTCTAGGTCTCCTCAAACAGGAAAATTCAACTAGAAAGTGGACAGAGTCCTAAACTGCAACTATAAGTATTTGATATTTGCTGTTATGGTTTTGAGGCTATTAATTTTCTTCTCTGAAATTTGGCCTTTTCATCAGCAAAATACTATCTCAAGTGATTTCATTATCTCATTTATTTCACAAGTATTTAATAAATGCTCTATAGGGTATGCAAAAAAGGAAAAAATGTTTGTAGTATAGGAAGGAAAACAAATAGGCAAACAGAAAATTATAACTCGGTATAATTAGGTCAAGGTCAGAGACAGGTTCAAAGAACTTCGGGGCCCAAAGGAGAAAAGTAACTTTCTGAAGGTTTGAATAAAGTTTCACACAGGAGATAACATGAATTAACCCACGAAAAAAAAATCAGATAATCTGGGTGAGGAATGGATATGGGGAGAAGGTGATCAGTGAACACCTAAAATAAGATTGTGTAGTTGGAAATGGTGAGTCCATTTTGTGTAGTAAACCAGAGGTGGTGTGGTGAGGGAGGGCAGAAGAGGTCACTAAGGAGTTTATGAAGTATCTTAGATACCAAGTTAATTAAAGCAGTTGGCTTCAGATTCCAATGGCTCAGTGGTTCTCACTGTTATTTCACGATGTCTAACATACTCCCATGGACAAATACATACAATAGACCATGGGTTGTGTGCAGTTAATGGCTCTGTAGTTTTTCTCCCAGTTAAGGAATCATTTCATAATTCTGGTAAATGAAAAGAATGTTACTGTGACAACTTAGAATCCTTTTTTTTTTTTTTTGGTAAATCATTCCCCAGATCACTGCTCTCAAATTCATTACAAAAAAGTTACTCTTAGTACATCTCCTAACTAATTACACAGACCTCTGTGATCACACACAGCAGTGTGGATGGAGGTGGACTTGTCAGGAGGACTGAGGAAGAAATGGTAAGATCTAGCACTCAGAACAGGGCAGTGAGGAAGGAGAGGACAAAATGGAATGATCCCTTCCTCTTCTAATAGGAGGTAGCTTACAGTAAAAAATACACAAGAAGAATATAAAGAAACATCGGAACATTACTGAACTCTAACCAGAACCTCTTGTAAATATAATATGGAACAAAGAGGCAGAGGCACCCCCAAGAGGAGCTCTGCGCATAGGTAAGGTTTAAGAAGCTTCCTGAAGCTTTGAACCGATGATACAGGAGATAAGTTCTGGTTTCTTAAAGGGCTACTGCTCTTCCTGATGTCCTGGGGAAGGTTGATTTCTGAGTAGATGAGAGTCTGGAATTAATGGACTCCAGCTTCTTTTGGAGGGTGGGCCTCCTGCCAGGGCTGATTAGCCAGCTGGCCTGTCCACTGCTCCTGTTTTATTGCTTCCTTTCTCATTAAGGAAGGTGTTGGGTTTGGATAACCATAAACAACATGTCTGCTGCTACAAGGCTACCATCTCTTGCACAGTCAGTGGCTGAGACCAGGCTCTCAGGAGTCATTTTTTAAAAAAGACTTAGGTCACAGTTTTTGAGAAACAGGAAAAGGAAGTCCAGGTTTGAAACTATGCCACGTAAATGGTTATTTTTTTATTTTTACTGTTTTTCCTTTAAAAAAAAATTTCAAAGTGGTTGAGAAAACAAAACTTTTTAAAAATCGGTGCTGTTTTCCTAAACTCTTCTTTCTTTCTCACCTCACTTCCTTCAGCATAGCCACACGAATAGTCCTGAGGCCTTCAAGCCCGAAATATGAGGGCAGAGAACTGGGTTTCCCTTCACCCTGCCCCCAATCAAGCCCAAGGATTCTGATCAGCAACTAGTCACTTGTGAGCTGTTCTGTGGGTGCCTCAAAACTCCCTGTCTACATGGGCCCAATGGCTGAACCTATTTAGAACGAAGAGCTTCTGAAAGGGAGCGAACCACTTCGCTCCTCCACCTTCACATCAGCAATCTCAGCATTTGTACTTCCCCCTCCCCAGTCAGTGTGTTTCTTAAAATAACCTTCATTGGCACATCATTTCTCACCAGGAACATACCTTTGTTTATTCCAGTCCTGCAATTTTCTCTCTTCCAGCACAGGGAGAATCATATTTACGCAGAAAACCGCAGTGTTGAACTAGAGCCCTCCGTTTCTTAGAGTTTCACTTTCTAAGGGAATTTTGCAGGTGGTTCCATCTGGTTTTCCTGATTTTTTTCGTTCCTAGTCTGCCCTTACCGATTTCCTCCCTAATCCCAACCAGCACCCAGCCTCAGTACCTCCCTACCACCTCACCACAATGGTCTTCTCTGCTCATGATAGTCATACAGTTCATCAAGCTTCTCACCATGTTCCAAATGGTAAATGCTCAGAAAATCCTTGTTGATCTGTACCAACTACTCCCAGAACCTTTAATATGAATACTTTCAAGGAATCTCTTTTCCACAGAACATTTCATATAACTTGTTTAGATTTTGTATCAAAGTTCTACCTCACTGTGTATTTTTTGTTCATGTGGCTTCTCTAGAAAAAGACAAGAATTGCTTCTGTGTTGAGAGTGGATAAATGAACTACTCTGAATGGGAATTATGTTAATGTAAATGATCCCTGTGCATTTTAAATTTTAAATGGACCTCTCTTTGCTACTTAGCATACATCTGGCCCATTATCTACCATGAAAAGCATTGTGTCCAAAAGAAAAGTAATCAGCTTTAATGTTAGATTAATCCAAACATAATCATATGTACTTTGGACAAGAAGAGTGATCTAGGTAATTTTGATTTATGCTTTAAGAGCTTACCATATACCAGGCACTTTTCCAAATGCTTTATAATTATTAGGTAATTTAAATATAAAAAAAGGCACATATACCATTTTATTGGGATATAATTCACATACCATGAGAGTCACCCTTTTAAAGTGTGCAATTAGTGACTTTTAATATATTCACAGAATTGTAAAACCATCACCACTGTTTAATTTTAGAACATGTTCATCATCCCCCCAAAAAAACCATACCTATTTGTAGTCACTCCCCACATCCTCTCCTCTCCTCCCTCTCCTTCTCCAACCCTAAAAAACCACTAATTTGCTTTATGTCTCTATGGACTTGTCTATTCTGGGTATTTCATATAAATGGATCATATAATATGTGGCCTTTTGTGTCTGGATTCTTTTAGTTTAATGGTTTCAAGATTCATCATACTGTAGTATTTACCTTTTTGTTTTGTTTTGTTTAACCAAACCCCTTTTCTCTAATTGTCTCATTTCAATATCTGTCTTTGAGCAAAATTAAATCCTGAATATCCTAGAAGTCAAAGACAAAAAGAAAAACACCATTATTTGACTCAGTTTTAGTTAGTCACAAAAGAAGTACAAAGTTTATCAAGAGCACAGGTATTTTTCTAGCACAGGTATTTTTAAAGGGAATCATTGTAATCCTTTAGTGTCACTATATGGCTCTATCTTTTGATCATTTAAGGTGTTTTCCTTGCTTTCTTAGTTATAAAGTGTTGCCCTGGCTACATGGGTTCGGCACTTCGAGTCATTTGAGAAGGGGAGGAGAACTGTCTGTGACATCCTCAATAACTCTTCTTCTTTTTTTTGGTGCAAGGGGGATTCTTATTTAATCTTTAACAGCATTCTAATTTGATCTCCACTATTAATTCCCAGGGTTTTTCTTCCATTTTTGATTGCTATCTTACTTTCATCTGAAATTTTTGAAGTATTTTTACAATTTTATTCCTTAAAGGGTCAAGCACTTTGTCATCTCTGATTTGAAAATAGGTCTCAAATAATATAAATTATCTAGTAGGTGGCAGGAGGGGGGATGGAAAGGCAGAGAACTGTACCAAGGAAGAGATTTTTAAAAAAGAAATCTCTTTGCTGATGTCTGCCCATGAGTTTGAAAAGAGGAAAGTTCTGACATACATGTAACTCTCTCCCTCTCTCTCTCTCTCTCTCTCTCTCTCTCTCTCACACACTATGCAAAGAATTAATTAAAATCTTATTCCTGAACTATAGCAAACTATTATCATCAATTCATGCAAAGACCTGCTTTAATTTTCACCTTCATTTCTAATCCTCACTCACATGCACCTCCCTCAAATGCATGACTTCCTTATGTGTTTGATATATGTCTTTAAGAGACATGTATCTTTATATACTGTTTAGTGTTATTGGGTGTGAATGGTAATTATATAAATAATATTGGTCCATAAATATTATATTGTTGCTATTTTTTAACTTACCACTAACCCTTTAAAACCTGTTCATATTGCTGGATTTACATTGAATTTATTGCTCTAACTTGTGCATAATATTTTATGATATATATCCACCACATTTTACTTTTCTATTCCTCTAGCAACAGACATCTGCCACAAACATAGTGAACATTCTCATACTTGTCTCCTTAGAGACCTAAGGGAAAATAGAGTTGGTCTAAATGTACAGGAGAGTAATTGGTGGGCCATAGGACCTTACTAAATGCACTATCATATTTATCCAGTGCCTCTTGTGCATAACCAGCATCTTCTCAGTCCCACCTCCTGCTCTGGTTATCTCTGCAGAGATCAGAGATAGGCAGGTGCACAGGCTGCAACCAGTGTAGTGCTGGTATGGTGCAGTAGAGCCTCACCCCTCAATGAAATGGGGTAATGGCGGGTGGGGATAAATAGTCACAAGGCTACTCTTGACCTTTGGAGGATAAGAGCCAAAGGACAGTTCTGAGACACAGCTCTTACCAAGATCCCTGTGGGATTGAGTACAAGTTGCCAGCACTGGTTGCCAATTTGAAAATGCTTCCTTGTTCTGGTCTCCCCTTCCTCCCTATTTCAGTCCCCCAGTTCCTCATTCCTGCTGATATTACTTCCCAAATGAACCACCTATAGACAAGCCTTTGTGTCAGCTCTGCTTTCAGAGGCTAAGCAGTGTACAGCATTATCCCTAAGTACTGCCAGATTGCTTCCCAAAAGATCTGAGCTCTGATTGGGATAGTTTGGCCAATCTCCAACTTGTGGATCAGACACTAGGCCATTTCAAAACGTCAGAGGGCCACCTTTTGACAAAAGGTTTTGCCTTTGCTTAGCAGACTGCTCCCTATGTAGGATCTTTCACCTGTGGGTCAGTGATTTTTCTTTTTATGCTTACTGCAGTTACCTCAAAATGTGGTTGTAATATGTACACATGCCCTGGTAATTGTAAAATACTTCTCCCAGACATTGATCTCTGTGGACTCTCATGATTGATGACTTTTGATGCATGGACAGTGCACTCATCCATGGATTTGCTGTAACAGAGTATTAAGAAAATTTGCTTTTCCCCCTAGCTGGCTTTGCTCAGTGGATAGAGCGTTGACCTGCGAACTGAAGGGTCCCAGGTTTGATTCTGATCAAGGGCACATGCTCAGGTTGCTGGCTCGATCCCAAGAAGGGGGTGTGCAGCAGGCAGCCAATCAGTGATTCTCTCTCATTGATGTTTCTATCTCTCTCTCCCTTCCTCTCTTAAATCAATAAAAATGTATTTAAAAACAAAAAGAAAACTTGCTTCTCAGTGCTTGTTAATAAGGAAATACCATAGATTTATATCTTCCAGTGAAGGGTGTTGCAGTCAATTTATGTCCTGGAATACACACTTGTTCTCTTGTCACATTGGAGTAATTTAGGGAAAAGTGATCATTTCTTTTGGTGGACATGTGTCAATATTAATCCGTGTGTGTGTGTGTGTGTGTGTGTGTGTGTGTGCGCGTGCGCGCGCACGTGTACATGCATGCATGTGCCAGGTCACTGTATGGGGTGCATTAAAATAAAAAAAGCATAGATCATTACCACCTGGGAGTAAGGGATTGCAGGAATTTCCTTAAGGGATGTGTGTTTCTTCTCATTGGAGAACAGCTTTTAATAATATCACTTTCTTTCTGCTTTGTTGTGTGAACAGGTGGTTAATACATACACCCCAGGAAAGAAGATTTGGCTTGAAGGTGTGGTAACCACCTCAGCTGGAGGCACAAACAACCTATCAGATTCCTATGCTGCAGGATTCTTGTGAGTAACACTTTCAATTTCACTTCCAGGGACTTTGAGGAAAGAAGGATAGTGAGACTTCCATAGTTGCTCAGTATTCTGCCCTTGAGAGGGAGAGTTCATGTTGAAAATTCTTCAGCCATTTATTTGTGAATATGTTTAGCCATTCAATAAAGCAAGATTAGAGACTTCTCTAGATATGAAAATTCCAGGCACAGGCATCAGAACAAGATAGTAGCAACAGTAGTCATAAAAGTAATAAAAAATTTATTTAATGTCTCCAGTGCAAAACATAGTGCTGACATTTTCTCATCTAATTTTCACCATAGTCCTGGGAGATGGGTAATAGTAACACAGGGTTTTTGCCCTCCAGGATCTTAACATTGGAGGAAGGGAGACAAGATAAGTAAAGTCATAAAGATAAGTGCCATAATAATAATAATTTTAACTCTGTTGTGCTTAGTGTGTGCCAAGCACTGTCTAAAATGCTTTATATATGGCTAATAATTTAACAGCCAGTGAAGTAGGAACTATTACTTTATAATAAAAGCCTAATATGCAAATTGACCGAATGGCAGAATGACCGGTCGCTATGACATGCACTGACCACCGGGGGCAGATGCTCAACGCAGGAGCTGCCACCAGCCCGCAGGCCCCAGGCCAGCCAAGGTGGGTGCCAGCGGGCGGCCCCCTGATTGCTCCGCAGGTCGCCCTGCAGATTGGCCTTGATCACCAGCCAGGCCCAGGGACCCTACCTGCATGAATTTCATGCACCAGGCCTCTAGTTACTTTATAACAACCCAGTGAGATAAATACTATTATTAGTTAGTAGCAGAGATTGGACTCACACCCAGGCAGCGTGCTCCAGAGTCCAGCCTCTTTGCCACTACATCAGACCACCTTTCACTGAGCCTGTCTATAAAAGAAAAGTAATAGACATACAAAGGTATCAAGGATTTCTCTGACTGGGAGGATCAGGAAGGGCTTCATGGGAAAAGTAGCATTTGAATGGGACAGAGAGAGATTACTCTAATTTCTGTTGGTGGAGAATGGTGGTGACGGGACGGGGAGCATTCTCAGCTGAAGGAACAAGGGAGGGGAAATGTGTGTGACAAAGGCCTTGGCATCTGAGGGAATGTAGGAAGGCTGAGACTAAGGAGGGAGTTTACCATCAAATCATGAAAGGCCTTGAAGATCAGGCAGATGAAATGAAGCCTGTTCCGTATTCAGTGGCAAGCCAGTGAAGGTTTTGGAGGAGAGAGACACCTTCTGACCTATGTTTTAAAACATTGGCTTTGGCAATAGTACACTAAAGAGTTTGGAGAGGCAAGGGATGGGAAAATGAACTTGAAGGTTATTGAAGTTTTCTGGAGAACAATTTAAGCCAGAAGAATAAGGACCTCTGACTGGCCTGCCAGTGTTACATAGCAGGGACAAATCCCTCAGGACCACGGGCTAACCTGTCCTGTCTAGTCTTACGGTCCTGGCTTTTGGCTAAGCAAGGTCTTCCTATGAAGCTTATTTGACACATTTGTGAAGGAAAAATCAAGTCAGTCAGGTAGATTTGCCTTTACAGATGGAATCCTGCAAGTGCAGATGAAAATAATGAGTCAATGTAATATACTGTGATACCCTGGGTCTTCCATCTATGTGTCCTCAGCACTTAACACTGAGTGGCACAGAACAGTTGTTCAATGAGCATGGCTCAGATGAATGACATGGAGTGAATCAGCATTTGATAGTGTTGCTGAGAGTCTTCTTTCAAAAATATACTCCCCACCAGGTTTCACTCTGAGCCCGGGGGCCAGGGTAAGAAGCCAGACTAGCAGTCAGTACTATAGGGGACCTCTTGGCATCAGCAGTGGACTAGCTTTTGCTCAGCTGTTGCAAAAGAACTCTGCTGCAGAGCCTAGCAAACAGCCTCAGTGCACTGAGTGTTTTCATGAGCATTCTTCTCTTTAGGGGATGATGTGAAATGCGAAGTACCACAGACCTTCATGGAGGGAGCTGGAGAGAGACCTATCTTTAATGAGCATCAGCCAAATATCTCTGCAGTCATTTTGCAGAGCACAGATAAACATGGTTGTTTAGATTCTAGTCGTAGTTCAGACACCCATTGCTTAGTTGGCACAGACCATATGAAAACTAGCTCATTCTGCTCCTGGTCTTCCTTCTTACCTCTTTATCACACATTTGCTCACAGCTCCACTGGCAGCTATCCAGCATTGTGCCCTTTGAGTTCAATTCTCTTTAAGGGCCATAAATTGCTTCCTAGAAAAAAAAGTAAAGCATTATAGGAAGTTCCAGAAAGTTAGCAAGAAATAGGAAAAAAGGCATTTTTTATCCTCCCCCCCCCCTCCCCAATATATGGTGTAACTGTGAACTTACTGGTACACATACCCATGCAATCATGAATCAGAATTCTTCACTGCCAAGAATTCAAGGGTACTTTTTCCCATCAGGGCTTTGAGATTCTTTGATGCACTACAATGTACCCTTAGCATACTACTGTGTCTCCAGCTTTTAGTAGTGTCTGGCACATATTAGATATGCAATACACTTATGTGGAATGAAAAATACTGGCTGCAGTAGCATCCTTGGTGAAATATTTCAGTCAGCTTACCCCTTTCTCTATTTGAGCATAAAAGGGAGACTTAGAACATCATGTATCTCTTCCTCTCAGGGCTTATTATTACTGGAAGAAGATGAAGATAACTTCAGTACTAACCATGCACTCTGAAAAGCCAGGGGGAAGCAGGAGTTCTGGCTATAGTCAATTTTGACTCCTGTGGGGATGTGCATATTGGATGTGGGTTTGGAGAAGAGGATGCATATTCTTCCCTTTTGTGTTAGAGTTCCTTCAAAACCTCCCCATATACTAGCAAAAACTCAGATTTACTAGTTAACATTTATTATATATATATATATGAAATCTTTGCAGGTGACTGTGCTAGGCTCTGTAGAGGTCACAAGTAGGAATTTGATACCATCCCTGTAAATGTGTATGTACAGGTATTTACATACCCAGTGCTTTACAAATGACTTACATAGTCATAGCATTTTTTAAATCTATCCTCTATGTTGAAAATAAGGCCTGGCATTTACAATTGATTAATTAATGTCCTTGAATGAATAATGAATGAACAAGTGGGAACTTTTCACATATAAAAATACCAAAATATGGTCTTGTGTTGACATCCAGATGCTGGTAGATATAGGGTCTCACATATACATGATGACATATTTACTCATCACTCTGTTTCTTCATTCACTCAACAAGGACAGGGCTAGAAAGGAGAATAACACACATGTGTTTTTATAGATAAATACTTGTTAGATGTAGGCCCTGTTGTATTTGCCCTATTTTCACATTGAAAGAACACTGAGTTAGGAGGCGTCCACCCAGAATTCGTGTTATAGTTCTACTATGAGATATTTAGTACTGTGTCTCAAAGGAAAAGCCAAAGCTGTTATCCTGATTTCATAGGGTTGCCAAATTAATAAAAATAATAAAGGCAAGTAGCTTAGGCGTGATATTCCAAAAGAATTTTTAATTCCCTGAGTTGCAATGTCCCAATTAAAACAAACAAACGAAAAAGGTTTTATTATATTATTGTTAAATTTTCTTTTATATTTAAAACTTTTGTTTTTGTTTTGTTTTGTATTTGTAACTCTAATTATCAGTAAATATTTGTTAGTTTTTATGAGAATAACATAATTGTCAATGTGAAAAATATTTGAAAATATCAATGATATTCATTCATAATATAAAAATTACCAATGCTCTTCATTTCAGTAAGGGAAAACTTTCATTCTATAAGTCACTGGTTTGGAGCTCCATATGGTTTCAGATTTGGGAAATCACAACTATGCATAATATGTCTCTAGTATGCTGAATGGTGATTTTTAAAGTTCCTAGAATCTAATTTGATCCAGATCATTTTCAACACAATGAAGAGTATTGAGCACCTACACTGTACTAGGAACAGTGATGGGTGTTTTGGGTACAAAGCTAAAACATATGTCTGTTCTTGATGAATTTATAACCAACTGGGAGACAGGAGAGAAGTAAGCAAGTGATTGTTATTTAATGGGCTGGAAAAGGGTATGAATAAGAGTTCTGGGAGTACAGAGGAGGAAGGTACTACTTTGTGGTGGCAGAAGTTAGAAGGAGGCGACACTTGACTAGGAGATTAACAGGTGGAAAGAAATTTGCCAGATGAGATGGGTTAGAGGAAGAGAGGAAGGGAATACTGAGTGGAAGTTAAAACATGTATAAAGACTCAGGTAAGCATGTGAAAACATGGTGTATTTGGGCATCCAAGAGTAGTTTTATGTAGCTTAGAGCCTGGGAAATGGGGGTTAGGGCGAGAGAAAAGGAAAGAAGAGGTGACAGATGAAGCTAGACACATATGCTGAGAAAATATATGAAATGCCTCAATATTATGCTGAGAAGACTGAAGCTCTCAGTCATATTTCTTACACTTATATTATTACAATTATAAGTTTCCCTACGTTTCAGAAGTAGAAAGAGAAAAAAAAGAATGAACTGAATTTGTCAATAATGAAGGCAGAGTTAGCATGGGTGTTGGAAGAACCCAGAGAACAATGTTTTTGAAAGAAAACATGCCCTGGAAAGTGGGTGTTTGGCATAGTGGGGTATGCAATAAGTGTTTGAGCAATGCAGGTTCTTCACTGTGATGTGCATGTGATGGTAGCACACTTCAATCCCTGTATAGTTATAGTGTGAAGACAATTATTATTGCATCAACTGCTGATGGTAATATATGAGGGATACAAATGACTGTCCCACTCTTGCACAGATCATAGGAGTATTTGAATTAGAGACACATGAAAGCCACATGCTCAGTCATAAGGTGTAAGCAGGAGAGTTCAAGTGATGAAAAGTATAGTGTGTGTGCTCCTGTGATTGTGTATCCTGTGGCCAGGGGGTGATAATCATGTTTACAAGTGCCTATGGTGTTCATTTAAATATTGAATATTACAGGAATAGAAGATAAGTCATTAGCAACAAGCTATTTATGACCAAGGGCAATTCATTTTACTCTCCTGTATCTCTGTTTCTTTTCTTATAAAGTGAGAGGTAAGATTTGATAATCTCTAAAATCTCTTCCAGCTGGGTATTCAATGCTTAAAATAATCTTCTCCTTTAAAGTATGAGGTAAATTTGGTGGTGAGGGTGGTTAGTGTATATGTGTGTGTGTGTTAGCCAGACTCTGTAGAGTTTGTTATATGCTATTTAAAAATGTATTGATGTAGCTTTTCCCCCCTGCTTTTTAGATGGTTGAACACTTTAGGAATGCTGGCCAATCAGGGCATTGATGTTGTGATACGGCACTCATTTTTTGACCATGGATACAATCACCTCGTGGACCAGAATTTTAACCCATTACCAGTAAGTGTGAGATAAAGATTCCCAGCTCCTTCTCCATGTCATTCAGTTCTTTGGATCATGCCTTGTTCAACTCTGGGAGAATTTTTCTTCTGTTACCAGTTAATCTCATGAATTGGACAGAAGCATTCTTGACCCATTTCACAGACTTTTGGCTTTACCCCCCACCACCCACACCTCTACATGTGCATGTATGCATGCGTACGCGTGCACACACACACACACACACACACACACACACACACACACACACACATTTTTATATAACGTATTTACTACTATAATTTTAAGAAATCTTGTGCAGTTGAGATTCCACATCTACTTGTGGCCTGTTTGAACTCTGCTTGAGAGTGAATTTTTCCAGATTGTTTTCTTTAATGCTAATAGGAGACATTAGTTAATGTCAGATACAACATGTTGAAAGCAGATGGGAGCATGCTGGCCAAAATCAGATACAGTAGGAGCCCATCCCTTGGAGAGTGGCTGAATGAAGTGCACTTACAGTTAGATGTTGATCCCTATGTGACATTGAGGGGATTTTCCCAGAGCACCAACTTCTTGAGCAAAGCAAAGGAAATGGAAAGAAAGCTAAAGAAGAATGGCAAAAGCAGAGATCTGGGTTTGTCCAGTGACTGACCAGTCCAAGAAATACCATTTAGTCCAGAAAAGCTGTGCTTACCAGAAATATTACCTGGGCCATCCTTTTCACAGATGTCTTGGTCATGATGCAAGGTCAGACTCATCTCATTAACCCATATAATGTCAGAGCTAGGATCCCCCTTCTAGATGATCTAGTTCCACCTCATATAACAGAGGGACTGATAACCTGGGTTGGGGAGGTAAGGAGAGGGCAGGTAGAGCCAGCCCTAGGGCCTGTCCCTGTGCCCTGGTCCAGTGCTCTGTCTACAGAATTTCTGCTCCCCCAGCGTCCACAGTAAACAAACCCAGTGGAAACAGTGAGTGTTCCTGCCATTTGCTTCCCTCTGCCTAAGTCCAGGCCTGAGCCAGGAGGCCTCCAAGCCTGGAACAGAGACCAGCTTGGCCTCCAACAGCACCATTTCCATGTCTCAAAACAATCCCTCTAGTCAGAGTTCTGAACATTTATTGCATCACTTATTGCATATCACTCCAATTCAATCACAACACTGGCACAGTTGCTTTTATTCAGAGAGCCACGATGCCTCTCTCAAAGTGTGTGTGTGTGGGGGGGCGGGGGCAGGGCTGGGTACAGAGGGATGGAGAGGGAAATTTTAGTTTGAACCATAGGGTTTTGTACTTGCTTTGAGCTCATAAACTTATAGAGATAAACAAAAAATAATTAGAAAAGTACATTAAACCAATATAATGTCATATGAAAATTTTGATCATCAGATAGTGAGGAAGAGACTAATAATAGGTAAGTGAATATATAAATAATAGAGTGCTATAACAAGGAGTCAGTGGAGGCTCCTTGAAAGTGTGTAGAAGGAAGGCTTCTCCGAGAAGGTGACGTTGAAGCTAAGAGCCCAGTGAAAAGGAGTCATATGGATTTTTCAGAAGAGCTTTCAGGAAGGTGGAGAGCTAGCATGAAGTCCTCACAGCAGACATGTTTGAGGAAACACAAGAATAGCTGAGTGACGGGGCCTGGCAGAGAAGGGGGAACTGGACATGAAGCCCCACTGGAGTCAGATCACATGGGGATTTTTAAGCTAATAGGAGTTTGAATTTTCCTGTAAGTAGTATGAAAAGCCCATAGGTTGGTTTTATGGAGGGAAGTAACATTTTTAAAAATCACTTTCGTATAATTAATGCATCAAATGTGCGTTATAATTTCTTTAATATTGTGGACAAAATTTAATTTATATACCACTTTCATATACATACATCAATAATGCTCTGAGCACTCTGTCTTCCCTTCCCTCTGTCCTTCCTTTTTTCTTTCTTTCCTTCTTGCTTTATTCCTTCCTTCATTCAAATCTTATTCACTCTTCTTGATCATGTGCAATGGGCCATTGTGATGAACCACAGAGATAAGGCATGCTTATAATCTAATGAGGCATACTGAGAAATGAAAAATAAATAAACATGCAAACAAAATAATTACACTTTGGCATAATTACTCTGCAGAGTCTGATAGTATGACTATTTTTACTTATTTTGCTGAAGAAAAACTAAGATTATTAAGTGACTAATCCAAGGTCAGACAAGTAGTAAGAACTGGAATCTAAGAGTCTCTCAGCTCCGAATCCTGTTTTCTTTGCACCATGCTGCACCATTTCTTGCAGTGCTCTTTGTTGTATCTATGTTATGGTCTGAGGCCAATGTTTGCCTCAGAATTGGGTCCAAAGTTGGAAATAGGCATTTTCAGGAATTGAAGAGAAGAAAACCTAGACTAGAAAAAGATGGTATTTGGGTAACTAGACAGGCTTGATTTCTAGAACTGGACAATCCTGAATTCCAAAGCATGGCTCTGTGTAGTTTAAAGATGCAAGTCTTCATGGCTTTTTTCCCAAAATGAGAGTCGCTGCAGGTGGCTTCCTTAGAAAGCATGGCACAGAAGACCTCGGTTGATATGTGGTGATAGCAGAGCTCACAGAAGCTCATAGGAAGCTGAAACAAATCCCACTGATTTAGCACAAATGAGCTGGGCAGCTGTATTTCTGGAAACACCAAGCTCTAATAAAGAAACCATATGTAAAATGCACTTAAAAAGGTAACAGTCTTTCTTTTTGTCTTTCTTTACACTAATAAATTCTGCACCTTATAAGTAGAGAACTTGGCAGCTGGGAGAGTGTGTCCTAAATCCCCTGGAGAAAGTTTACTAGGCTAGACCATGGCACCAACATGACAGGTCCTGCCAGCAGCCCCGGAATGTGTAACAGAGACAGACGTGGGAATTGTATAGGAGGCACTTCAGAGAGTT
This sequence comes from Myotis brandtii, assembly GCF_000412655.1. Classification (NCBI taxonomy): domain Eukaryota; kingdom Metazoa; phylum Chordata; class Mammalia; order Chiroptera; family Vespertilionidae; genus Myotis; species Myotis brandtii. The sequence continues at coordinate 1,762,731 of NW_005371709.1, forward strand.
GTGCAGTTGATAACCAAACACTGCCAATAAAAATGTGTGCATTTTATATTGCAACTAAATCTTCAAGAGAATTTGTAAAAAGCTTAGGAGATTACTGAGTTGTTTTGATTGCCTCCTAGAAAAATCAGTATTGTCTATTCCACTTCCTTCAAATCTAGTTCAGTATATTTCAGGAAAAGTTTTTTCTAGAAAACTAGTGGCCTGGTGCATGAAATTTCATGCACTGGTGGTGGTGGGGGGTGTCCCTCAGCCCAGCCTGCACCCTCTCACAGTCCCCCCTCGCTCCTTACCGCCTTCCTGCAGTGGAGGCGGGAGAGGCTCCCACCACCGCTGCTGTGCTCGCCAGCCATGAGCCCGGCTTCAGGCTGAGCAGTGCTCCCCCTGTGGGAGCATACAGACCACCAGGGGGCAGCTCCTGCATTGAGCATCTGTCTCCTGGTGGTCAGTGCGCACCATAGCGACCAGTTGTTCCACCCTTTGGTCAATTTGCATATTAGGGTTTTATTATATAGGACAGCATTTTGTTTTTGTTATGTTCTAGGATACATTTTTAAAAAGTGAGGATCATAGCCTAATGACTCCTCCTATATCCCATATTACCCTTCCACTGACTCAGTCAACTTTGACCCCAGTTTGTAGAATTTCAGCTCAGCTCTGACAAGGTCATTCCAATAGCACCAGTCCAGTCTAAGGCAAGAGGTAATATGTGAGTGGCCCTTTAAAAACACACCAAAAACTTGTCTTCAAAAAAAGATCATTTTCAACTTCTTTGTGTTCTTTATGGTTCCTCCTCCAGAAAAGTACCAGCTCTCCTCCTGTTGTGAGATTTCCCTTCTCCAAGGAAGAGCAGAACATTAAGTTTAGCAGTGCTTCATCACTCAGCTCCCACCCTTTCCCCTGACCCCATGCCATTGGGAAAGAGGGAACGTGTGAGTCTCCACAGTCAGTCAGCCAGTCATGGGCTCCCTTGGGAGTAAATGATGTTTGTGCAGAAGAGATTTGCACATCCAGTGGACATAGTCCAGACCCCACCAGTTGTGGGCATTCTCCTAAGAGAGGGTTTTGGAATTTAGCTTGCTGCTTTTTTTTAAGAGCTTGATTTAAAGAGCTCTCAGGGAAAAGAATAGTGAATTACTAGTCAACATCTTTTTAACTCCCACGCCAGCCTAGCAAATATAATTCAATTACAAAAACATTGACACTTCAAATGTGTCTAGTTCGGTGCTAGTATGCAGAAAAATAAGATATAGTTCCCTCATCTGCAGAGTTAACAATCTGGTGTGTGTTTGCATTTGAGGGATTACAATTTAGTCTTCTATTTAGAATAAAATAGAAAGCTAGTTCACATTGGGTTGCCTTTTCTATACTGAGCGTAGTGATGGAATATTTATATTTGCTGTCTGTTTTGTTGACTGTTCCTGCTGAATGATAATAAACATTCAATTCACCCCAGTACACACTTATTGAATACTTGTTGTATACGTTGCTCTGGAATATAGTCAGTGGTTGTGGATTGTACTGCAACTCACTTGTCTATGGTAGGATTAAACCTATGTCTGTGGTTATCATAGCAACAGGATTTGAGCCAAGCCAACACTGTCCAGATGTCATTTGGACATTGGAAAGAAATTGAATCTTAATGATGCCTGCCTAGCTTCGCTAGTCAGGTTTTTATAGGACTAAGATCCTAGGTGCACCATTCTTGTTTCCCTTTGAAATGTTAAATAATGCACAGCCATGATATGGACACAGGATCAACTTAAATCTGTGCCTTACCTGAGGAAGAACATCCAATTACAAACTCATGTCCTATTGATGCTGGATTGATGCGCAATTTATTCTTCTGTGAAGAACACCACTTAATTAGAAGCCTCACGGAGAACAGCAGGATCCTGGTATAATGAAAAGATTCATGATTCTAGCCCTAGTTCTGCTATTAATTAGATGTGTATCTTTGGGTTCCAGTTTTCTTGTCATTTAAATTGTAATAAAAATGTCTCCTCTGTCTACCTCCAAAAGATACTGTTACAATCCTTGAGAAAATGAGACATGATGATAAGATTCTGATTTTTATGTATACATGACATACATGTATACATAGATAATTACTGGAAGAGATTACATCTAAATATTAAAAGTGGTTTCTTTGTGTAGTAAAAATTACAGATAGTTTTTATTTTTTTCTTTGCGGATTTTTTATGTAAAATTACTACAACAAACATTACCGCTTTTATAATCTGAAAAATAGTTTTTAAAAAATAGACTATTTTGAAAAGATTGTGTTTTCAATAGTTAAGTAAACATTATCCCAACCTAATTCACTTATCATTCACTAGGGACCCAGTGCATGAATTCATGCACCTTGAAAAGAACTGTGGGCTGTGAGGTTGTGGTGGGCAAGGGGAGGGGGTCTTGGCTCATCCTCTGCACCCCTGCCCAGCCCCTCCCGCTGCGACCCCCAGTCCCCTGTCTGCCAGCAGCCCCGCTCCCACCGCTGCCGCTCCCACATGCTGATGGCGCTGGCCCCGCTTTCACCCACTGACTGCATGGAGCGACCGGCGCCAGCAGGTGTGAGTGGCGGCTGCTGCCCCGATTGCCCCTCAGGAGCAGGGGGAGGTGGAGAAGCCCTCAGGGGCGATTGGGGCGGCAGTCGCCTCTTGCACTTGCTGACAGTGCTGAGTGATCAGGACCAGCACCAGGTGCCAGCTGTGGGTGTATGCAGGGCCAGTACTGGTAGCAAGTGGGGCCATCGCCGACAGTGGGTGTGAGAAGTGGTTGCTGGCCCCAATTGCCGCTCAGGAGCAGAGGGAGATGGAGAAGCCCTGAGGGGCAATCGGGGCCAGCAGCCACCGCTCGTACCTGCTGATGGCACCGAGTGATCAGATTGAGCGCCGGGGCACTGGCAGTGGGTGCAAGCGGCAGCTCTGGTGCCAGCAGTGGGTACAAGCAGGGCCGGCGCCAGCAGCAGGTGTGAGTGCCGGGCGGGACTGTTGCGCATGGGAGCAAAGAATTTTCAGTAACTACCAGAGGCTTTGTCTGGTGCCCCCACTCACCTGCTCCACCATACGGCTGCGGTCAATGCTCACCAAGTTCTGCACGCACCCCCTGGTGGTCAACACACATCATAGCGACCGATTGTTTGGTTGTTCGGTTGTTCGGTTGTTCTGCCATTTGGTCTATTTGCATGTTAGAAAATATATATA
>NW_005371709.1:1766027-1775218 GCF_000412655.1 Myotis brandtii
TTATTACACTCATGCTACATGCCAGATAGATACTGTGCTAGACACTGGAGGCACTCACTGTCTTGCCCTCAAGAAGCTTAGGAGTGGATGGAAGACAGATGAGTCATCAGGAATTGGCAGAAGCACTTTGTCAGGGCAGAAGAGGAACAGAGGCCAGCCTGTGTCAGGCAGGCATCAGGCATCAAGAAAGTCTTTCTGGAGGAGACAACACCAGAGCTGGATCTTGAAGGGAAGAGCAAGTTAATTTAGGAAGAATAGTTTGGGGCCTGGAGAAGAACTTCCACACAGAGGCAGAAGCATGTGCAGTTACAGGGGCGTTAATTTTTCCAGGGAGTCATGGTGGATGAATTATGAAAAATTACTTAGCAGGCTTTTCCCATTGCTTTCCAGTGGCCACACAGGCTGAGTGAAAAGTAAAGAATTTCCAAGCTGGAGGTGGTGAGGCAGAGGAGGTACAAAACCCAGCCAAACCAGCCTGGGACCTGGTGTAGCTTCCTTTCTCTTTCTTTTCTTTCCCGTGGGAGCCATCAGGAAGATGAAAGAAGCAGAGTGTACCTGTTTAGGGGTAGCTGTGATGTGAAACCCAATCCTCTCATTAGAGGCCCTGGCAAAAACTTCTCCATGCACAGCCTTCCTTTGTGGAGATCTGCAGCTGCTGAGAGAAGGGTGTCCTCAGCTGCAGGATCAATCACTGTGCTGGCTCCATGGCAGTGGCTAGAGCGCCTGGGCTGAATGCCCAGTGGGCATGACTTGCTTCTCTCCTCCTCTCTGCCTCCAGACCCTGGCTTCTCAGATCAGAGCCTGTGCCTGCATTGTCTAACTAGGCAGGCAACTCTTTTGCTCCTAATGCTTTAAATAGAAGCCCCTCTGATTTTTTACTACAGTCCTCATCCTTTGCTTATTTATCAACCTGAATGTTGTGAACAGGATGTCAGCATAGACATTAGCAGTTGTAACAGCTCACCCTGATGGAAGTTGCCTCAGGAAGTTGTAAGAGCTCTGCACCTGAAATCAGCAGATGCAGGCTCAAAGTGCAGCCCCACAAGGTTTCAGTTGCTTGTATCTTAATTTCCACCTCTGTAAAATGGAACTAACTATGCTGGGGAGTGGGCGTGGAAAGTATTTTAATGTAGTGCTTTAGACTAACCTGAGTTTCAAATCCAGCTCTACTAATTACAAGCCCATAGACAGATTGCTTTTACCACATAGTAAGTACTCAATAAATGTTAGCTGCTATTATTACTTATGTCACATTATAAAATACAAAATTCTATAGTCACAGGAATAATTATTATTAGTAACTTGAACATGACTATGGTGAGATTATATATATTTGAATATCTGTACAGATATCTGGAAATCAAATCAAGTTATGAAAAGTAGGTATTTTTCGTAAAAATTCTATTAGTAGTTCATTAGAAGAACAAAAAAAGGAAAGCTGTAATTCCTGCACTTGAGAGGAATTGACTGTAAATGGTTAAAGACAAGCTAAAAATTACATTTTATTTTCCTCCAGAGAAAATGCTGCCACCTTTTCTCAGTGAAGGCAATTAAGGCAGAACCGCACTGCAATACTCGCTCTAACACCTTCATTTGGTATTTATAAATGGCCCAATAAGCCCTGGAAACCATGATATGTCACATCAGAATGCTAATGACAGCACATTATGTGAATCACTGAGAGGCAACAATTGAAAATCTCACTCTGCCATCAACCATTTATATTGTTCCCAGATTGCAGTACTGAAGGATTACAGCTACAGCAAATTGTGCAGCAACCTAAATAAATTAAGGAGGAGAAGCAATTACAGCCTCTCTGCATTTGACTTAAGAGCACAGTGTGCCATTCTCGAAGCCACTTATAGATGATGGAGGAGCAAGGCCATCTCTGGAAATAAGAACTTCATCTGCCCTAACCCCATCAGCTAACCTAAAACAATAAAAGTAATCTAAAAATAATCTGAAAGGAAGAAAGGAAGGGTGGGGTAGGGAGTAAGAAAAAGTAGGGGGAAAAATGGAATGCTCTGTGGTAGGTTGGAAAAATCTTTTGTAAGTGCCACAATATGACAAATTTAAAATTATTTTCTTTTTAAATATTATATTTAGAAATACTAAAGGCACAATGATATCTGGTTATAATTGTTAGGAATTAACAAATAGGCCTGTGATAGAAGTGAACATGAGAGCCAAAGAAAATACATTGTTTTTTCTAAATTGTTTTTGTTGTTGTTTTTTAAGATAAAATAGGTATTTTAAAATAGAAATAGAAAAAAGTTATTTTGTTTTTAATTCTTTTTTAAAATATGTTTTTATTGATTTATATAGAGAGAGGAAGGTAGAGAGAGAGAGAGAGAAACATTGATAAGAAAGAGAAACATCATTGATTGGCTGCGTCCTGCACACCCTCTACTAGGAATCAAGCCCACAACCCAGGCATGTGCTCTGACTGGGAATTGAACCAGCAACCTCTTGGTTCATACATTGACACTCAACTGCTGAACCACACAGGTCAAACTGTTTTGTCATTCTTATTTCAATGCACTACACTATAAAATTTTTAAAAATCTATTTTCATTAGGTAACTTATTTTCTAATTTTCAACTGTCAGTCTTTGCTTATTTTACCTCTGATTTGGTTTTAAGCATTGGAAGGATTGAATAGAACACGTCATTTAGAGTAGAAGACAGATTCCCTGTCTTCTACTCTAAAATTCACTGCCCTTACCTTGGTGTCAAAGTCCTTATAACTTTTATTCATTAAAGCAGTGATTCTCAAACCTGGCTGCCTATTATAGTCACATTGGGGCTATTAACAAATACTTATGCTGACACCCTTCCCCACCCCAGAGTCTGATTCAGATAGTCTGTAGAGGAGCCAGGTGTTGGTACTTTTTAAAGTTCCCCAAGTGTTTGATTATACAGCCAGAATTCAGAACCATTCGGTTAGAGATTTTCACTTGCCCCAATTAGAATAGAAATTACCTTTTTTCCCCTCTACTGTCCTCAACTCTTGCTTCAACGATCAAGATATTAACAAAATATTTAGTACTGTCTATCATTAAGTTATTTGAAAGCTCATTGATTCCAGGGCACCGCCATGCTGAGCTGCCAGTAGGAAGGAGTGCCTTAGGGTAGAAGGAAGATCAGGAGTTCTAGATCTGATTCCAGGGTCTCCCACCAACTCACTCATCCTGAAACACTGGGCACTCTGGGTCCATCTCAAATGTAGGGGTGAACTTGAGGATCTGAGGTCCCTTTCAATTCTGACATTTTCTGATTCATCTTCAAGATTTCCATACCAGTATCTTCAGACAGACTTCTTAGCTGAAGCTTACATTAATAAAACCTATTAAATATAATCAAACTACACAATTTCACTTTTAAATGATTCAGGGAGTAATCCCTCTTTTCTCCAGGCTCTTGTAGCATGTTATAGCAGTAATGTTTCTTTTATCATTAGAGTTGTTCGGGTACATCTATTTCCTCTCTCTGAGTGTAAGCTCCTTAAAAATAGAAGCCATCTCTCCTATCTTTATATTTCCCATAATGCCCTGTTCATAGTCAATGCTTACTGAATACTAAAGATGCTTAGTGACTGGGATTCCAGATATTACAGTGCATGCTCAGTGATGGAAATATGGAAGGCAGGCTTTTAGTTTCAGTTTCTGTGTGCACACTGAGTACAGGCAGGTAGTGTACCTAGGTGCTTAGGAGATTGGGCTCCAGAGTCAGACAGATCTGGATTCTTGCTGTGTCACATTTGGCAGATTCCCTCATCTTCTACCATCTGTATAATGGGGATGCTAACACTCCATACCTTATAGTTTCTTATGAGTGCTTACGACAGTAACCATTATTATCTATTGAACTGGTCCAAAGGACTGTCATCCACAAGGTCACTTTTGATTTATTTTTTCTACTGGAAATCTTACTTAAACCTTATTAGTGGACTTCAGGAGGCCTCCTCCCCAGCAAAACTAGTGGAATGGTGACTTGATCATCTGTATCCAATAGAGCCATAAAAGTTTGAGTTACTTTTTCCCTGAAGTTTTTCATCATACTTGTATGGATGCATGTGGTCTTTGATCCCTCATAGAGAAGGAGACCTCAGCCATACATCTAGTCATCTTTCTCCTTAAAACAGCTCAGGTTGGGTCCTAGCCAGTCTGGCTCAGCATTGGCCTGTGAACTGAAGGGTCCCTGGTTCAGTTCCGGTCAAGAGCACATGCCTGAGGGCCTGCTGGAGGCAGCCTATCAATGATTCTCTCTCATCATTGATGTTTCTGTCTCTCTCCCTCTACCTTCCTCTCTGAAATCAATAAAAAATATTTTTTTAAAAAACACCTCAACTTGGGTTAGAGGGCAAGAGAAGGATCAGGGATGGTGAAGGAGAGAATAATTCCATGCCAGTAAGCAAGACTTTGCATTTACATTAAATTCACTCTTTAAAAATATACAGTTCAATTGTTTTTAGTCTATTCATAGAGTTGTGCAACCATCATCACAATTTATTTTAGAATATTATCTGAAGAAAACCCCATACCTATTAGCAGATACTTCTCATTCTCCTCAGCCCCTGGCAACCACTAATCTACTTTACATCTCTATAGATTTCCCTATTCTAAATATTTCCTAATATGGAATCATATAATATGTGGCCTTTTGTGACTGGCTTCTTTCATTTAGCATGTTTTCAAGATTCATCCATATTGTAATATGTATTAATAATACTTAATTCCCTTCTATTGCTAAATAATAGTCCATCATGTGGATATACTGTACTTTTTTATCTATTCATAAGTTGACAGATATTACAGCTGTTTCTACTTTTTGGCTATTATGAAAAATGCCACTATTAAACATTCCTGTACAAGTTTTTATGTGGCATATGTTTTTATTTCTCTTGGGTATATACCTTGGAGAGGAATTGCTGGGCCATGTGTTTAACTTTCTGAAGAATTTCCAAACTGTTTTCCATAGTGACTTCACCATTTTATATTTCCCCCAGCAATGTATGAAGGTTCCAATTTCTCATCAACTTGTTATTGTCTGTCTTTTAATTATAGCCATCCTAGTGGGTGTGAAGTGGTATCTCATTATGGGTTTGATTTGAATTTCCCTAATGCCTAATGATGTTGAGCATCTTTTCATGTGCTTATTGGCTATTTATGAATCTTTGGAGAAATGTCTATTTGAGTTCTTTGCCATGTTTAAAGTGGAGCTAATTGTCTTTTTATTGTTGAGTTGTAAGAATTCTGTATAATACATGTCCCTTATCAGGTATGTGATTTGCAAATATATTCCCAAATTCTATGTGTTGTCGTTTCATTCTCTTGATGATGTCTTTTAAGCACAAAAATTTTAAATTTTGATAAAATCCAATTTATTTATTTTTTCGTCACTTGTGCTTTTGGTATCTAATCCAAGGCCACAAATATTTACTCCTATGTTTTCTTCTAAGAGTTTCATAGTTAGCTCTTACATGTAGATCTCTGATCCATTTTGAATTAATATTGTATATGGTGTGAGGTAGGGATCCAGTTTCATTCTTTTGCATGTAGATACAGTTGTTCCAGCATCATCTGTTGAAAAGACTGTTTTTCCCCATTAAATTGTTTTTGTACCCTTGTTGAAAATCAATTGACCATCATTGCAAGGGTTTATTTCTGGACTCCCAATCCTATTTCATTGATCTATATGTTTATCTTTATGTCAGTATCGTACTGTCTTGACTACTGTATCTAGCTTTGTTTTAAATTTTGAAGTTGGGAAGTGTAAGTCCAAAAAAGAAAATGTTCTTTATTTTTTAAGATTGCCTTAGCTATTATTATCAATCTTGGATGGTGTGGCAGCTCAACTAACTAAATTTCTAATGTTTGTGGTTACTCAAAATTCCTTTTCAGATGGCAAGGTCATTATGACTCATTTATTGCAGCTTTAGGAATTCATTGCCTCGGTAACAACAGACACATTGATTTTAGGCTGGCGTCGCAGGGTTTGCTGCCTCATTGTCACGATAATATCCTTTCTCTCACCCACCTGGATAGTGTGAACAATAGTCAAGGAACTATTTTTTTATTTGCTCAATCCTGCCTCTCACTGCTCAGCCTTTAAATATTAATTCAACTTTTGTTTGTTAATAGGCAGTACATTGGGGGACACTTACTAGCTAACCTCACCTACTATTTGGGTGAGAGCACTTACTGCCTGATCCTGGGAAATCTTTGTTTATCCCTAAACCTGGCCTGCAAATCCCTTGTTCTTCCTTATCCAGAAAGTCATGTCATTGTCACCTTCCCATCCTCATCACCAAAGTGATCAAGAATTGTGAAGGGCCTGAAATTTTACCCTACTTGCAAGCTAATATGTTAGCTTTTGCTGCTTCATAGATCTAGGCTGAAGACACAAGACTCCTGGGTCAGAAACAAAAGACTTTATGTTCTCATGCACAGCAAGCAGCATGAGCATTCTCATATTTCCATTGGTTCTTCTGCAGGCCAAGTCACACTGGGGCAATGTAATAGGCTCAAATGAATGCTACACAGACAATTGGTTTAAGTTACAGCTGATTAATTCAGGGGCAAGGACCCAGCACTTTTTGAGCAAGCAGCAAACATTATAGCAAGCAGTCTTTCCTCTCCACCTCTCCCCCACCCCCCAGGGGTGAGCAGTGATATGGTAGTCACACTGTGGTCAATTTGACCTACTTAGTTGCCTGTGTGAGTAACTACATAAACTGCTTTTTATCAGAAAACAGATAAGCCTTGCAGTCTAGCACACTCACCAAGAACATGCAAGAACAATCAGGACTGGTGACCAACTGCCTCTCCCAACAATCTACCCCTTGACTCTGTATGTTCTTCGCTGAACTCCTATTTGTACCTGAGTGGACCAGTGTGCCGCTCTGTCAACCACTTGGGTGAATCTGTCTCACAGAGTCTGGGACCAAATTTGTTGCATTTGTCTCATACAGCATAATAGTTAATTTTATGTGTCAACTTAGGTAGGCCATGGTGCCTAGATACTTAATTAAACATTATTTTTGACATTTAAACTTTTTTAGATGAGATTAACATTTAAATCAGTAGAATTTTAGTAAAGCAGAATATCCTTCAGGTGGACCTCATCCAGCTGAAGGTTTAATAGAAACAAGACTGACCCCCAATCAAGAGGGAATTCTGCCAGCAGATTGCCTTTGGATTCTAACTACAGCAGCGGTTCTCAACCTGTGGGTCGAGACCCCTTTGGCGGTCGAACAACCCTTTCACAGGGGTCGCCTAAGACCATCCTGCATATCAGACATTTACATTACAATTAATAACAGTAGCAACATTACAGTTATGAAGTAGCAACGAAAATAATTTTATGGTTGGGTCACAACATGAGGAACTGTATTTAAAGGGCCAGAGGTTGAGAACCACTGAACTACAGCATAACTCTTCCCTGGATCTCTAGCATGCTGGTCTACCGTGCCGATTTGGAGTTGCTAGCTTCCATAATCCATATCGTGTGAGCCAATTACTTAAAATCAATCAGATAGATATATAAATAGATATAGATAAAGATAGAGGATAGAGATAGAGATATAAACACACATATCCTATTGTGTGACTAAGACAACATTTAATTAAGGCTGCTATCCACAGGACATTTATAAAATATTGACCATATTATATTGCAATTCATCTCTTCATCTCTCTTTCTCTTCCTCTCTCATGACGGGGAGAAACACTTGAGTTGAAAGTGATTGTGAAACCTTGGGTGCTGAGACTTTATTTTAATAAACTCTGTCTTCCTCAAACATAGCAGACACTCAGTAAAGGTTTGTTGAATGAGAGGGGGACTGTGTGAGTGAGTTTATGATTGAATTCCCTCAGCCCCCTATAGTTGCCTTCCCTTATATCTCCATTCAACAACAACAACAGAAAAAGCCTAAGCTCTCTTTCAGGGTCCATCTCACAGACTGACTCTTTCTTGTAGTTTTTCTTAAATTTTCCTAAGAGAATGTTTTCTCTCTAGCTTTCAAATATTATTGACATTGAATCTATATCCTTTTATGCATTTAGTATGCATGGTGTTATCTATAATTATTTGTAGTCTTTGCAAACTGGTCATATTTCCTTTCTTAGATGATAAGTTCCTTGAATGTAGGGACTTGGTATATTGATCCCTGTATTTCCTGTAGTACCAAGTGCACAGTCAATACCTAACAGACACTAAAAATTGTCTGCTGCATTGGGCTGTCTCAAGGCAGGGTAGGAAATCGCTGGTGCAAATGTGCTAATTACCCACAGTTGGTCTTAGGTGTTTCTTATTATTAGTTACCAGCTCAAATTCCCTTTAGGAAGCATGGCCTTTTGTTAATGACCACTTTAACTACCACACATCTCTGTAATGATTGGTTGCCTTTAAAATGAGCCAATAACTACATGTTTATAGAGAGCATAAATGAGACCTGTGAGTAGAATAACAAAACACTCAGAGATCCAAATAGCATGGGTCTAGAAATCCTAGTTCATATACCTCAGAATTATCTTCATCTTTTGAGCTACCATGAAATGAGAGCCTGCTATATGCCAGGAGCTAGGTCATTTCATGCCACATTTTTCATCCTTAAAACAACTGGAGATGTTATGTTTTAACTGCTGTTGAGGAAGTGGAGGCCCAGAGAGTGTAGAAAATTTACCCAAAGATCGCTCACCATCTACCTAATCTTCATACCTTGCTCATCTCTAAGCTCTTTGAAGTTCACCTCAGCAATTGTCTTATCTAAAAGCCAAGCCATTCACTGTCATTACTCTAGTTCAGGGGTGGGCAACCCCTGGCACGCGTGCCAAACATGGCACGCCAGAAACTTTTGCTGGCACGCAAAACCCTCTCTTATAATCTTCCATTTACAATTTTTTTCTTAATATCTACTGTTTTATTTTTCAGATAAATTCAGTGTAGGTGAATCTTAGATAAATAAATAATTTTACATAACAAGTTATCTTAAAGACCATAGACATGGATTGATGAGAGAGGGGAAGAGCAATTTCTATGTGTCTGCCTTAACTCTCCCTGCCTTCCTAGATCCTACCAGTGTTTTGGTTTCATCCACATATGCTTGTGAATCTTTGTTCTCAGTGATGAATTTTGTTAAGTCTCATAATAGGAGTAGCCTGACGGATGAAAGTAGTAGCTCGTGCATAT
>NW_005371709.1:1775320-1779392 GCF_000412655.1 Myotis brandtii
ACTATCAGTGTACGTGTATACATTAAAAAATAAATGTATTTTCCATCATCATATACTGTTTTTGTCACTCGAATGAATTGACTTATTTCTTCAAGGTTCTTCACATATGTACACCTTAAGAGATATCAAGTAGGCATAACATGTTCTCAAAAAATTAGGGTTGGCACGCAGAAGAATTTTGAGTCAGAGATTTTGCTGGTTTTGGCATGCACTCACAAAAAGGTTGCCCACCCCTGCTCTAGTCTCTATAATCACTCAGAACTTCTTTAGCTTTTGTCTGAGTCATCATAACAACCTCTTTATGGTTCTACTTCCAATAAATCTTCCACAGTATCAGTCTGATACATGGTCATGTCATTCCCCTTCTTCAAAAACCTTCATTGGGTCCCCATTGCCTACATAATTCCCCTGACTCCTAAGCATTGCATTCAAAGACTTACACAAGTCCTTGGACTTGCTCTGCCTTTCTAATTCTTTTTCCAACCAGTCACTCCAAGATATCATGTCTTCCACTGGAATGACCAATCCATACTTTGCTTCAAAGCCCTTCTCCAGTGCCACCTTCTCTAATGTCCCCAATAGAAATCTCTCACTCTGGTTATCTAGTAGTACTTTGATGATGTGTTACACTTGGTTTTCATTATACAGTGCTGTCTATCATATTTATAAATACATAGGTCAGTCTCTCCTTTTAGAAAATGATCAAATTGAAGACAGGGATTATTATGACTTATGCCTAGCACATAATAGGTGCATAATGAAAGCTTATGAAGTTGTCTAGAATTAATTTTAAATGAATGTGAATTTTGGGTGAATGAGACATTAAAAGCCATACTCCACTCTGAGGAACAGTTACAGCTGCTGCCTAAAGGGACACTGATTATATATTCTTTAATCATTCTCTATACTCTAACACACTCACCATTCAGGCGGTTGTGTATCAATTGCAACATGCATAGATAGAATGAAATTTCAGCTATATTCAGGACTATTTTTCTAAGTGTTTTGCCAGCTCTGAAAAGCACCTGGCTCAGTGGTTCCATACCAACTCAAATAAGACTTGAGAGGGGATTTGAAGGGTGAGAGAGAGGTAGCTTGCCAAATGAAATGTCTTAGAAGCACCAATTTAATGACTTACATATAAATTAATCATAAACATGTGGATTAAATTTCCCCAGAAAAGGCATGTTTGGGCTCTCTGTGGACCACAAATGATTGAAAAATGTTTGGAGATATTTCCTGAGCCCAAAGACTAAGAAGGAGCAGGTCTATACTTCTTTAACTGCAAATATTAATGCAATAGATAAATTATCCAAGGGGTCTTGGGGAGGCTAGAAATATGGACAGGAAATAAGAAAATGAGATTCAGCTTGAAAGAATGCTCAGGTACATCTGGGGCAAAATAATCAGAAACAGAGAGATTTGGTTTGAGGGAAAACCCAATAAAGTTATGGAGACTACCAGACATTAAGGGTGACTTCTAATTGGCATGGTCCATGTGATAGAATGATGGTCATTTTTATTCCTGAGCATGCAAGAGAAAAGACCCTGGACTATTGAATATGTAATGGTACTCATCGCCCACAGAATATAAACAAAGCCTTTGCTTTTGGTTAGGTCAAGATTTACCTGGTGGAAGAATAGTTTGGCTAAAATTAAACTAACTTTTCCAGAAAACTCAAGAAAGTAAATGACTAGTCAAGACTGTATGTAGTCCTTGAGCATAAAGTCCAGAGGCAAAATGGAGTCTGAATTTCAAAGCAAAAGAAACTGATACACAAGCTCAAATGGATACCTTCACTAGGGAAGAACACAATCTGTGTTTGAAGTCATGAGGGCATTATGGGCCATCCACAGGAGGCCTTTCTAAAAGTGTTTTATCATTCCTTGTCACTTAAAATATCTTTTGAAGAGGTCAGACATCCAGCTGAATAGGCCAAGCTAAAGTACAGTCATTATAGGCAACTTCTGACCTTGGAAATTGGGCCTTGTTTTGCAGAGTTATCAAGACTAAGTGATTTCATAGCTTATTGGTATGACTGTAGGGAAGAAGATTACTATGGATTGTTGAAAGTCTCTTTACATAATTCAGATCCCTTGTGATTGGATTGATTGTATTATCTAAGCCAAGCACGTCAAACTCAAAGGCTAACACGGACCAAATAAACAAGGTTTAAGTTCATGTTGGCCGAAAAAAAAAAACAAAAGCTTCAATTTTCATAGAAATGTAGGTTTATTTCAATATAGACATACTGAATACAAAGGGCTGAAATAAATGAGTAATTGTTAGCATAAAATCATAGACTATTTTAACAAAAATTAATATTTTTTCTTGAACATTAACTTACCAGACACTGAATAACTGCATAAATTAATAAGCGTAATGTAAATAAACCCATTTTTCTTGTTCTCTGAAAGCAAAATATTTCTTGTTGCACACACCAAAGAAGTCAGTACAAGACTTATGACGTGGCAACCGGCTGCTAAAATATTCGCTGCTAGTATTAGTGGAGAGAAATGGTGCGCCTGCACATAAGGCATGTAAGGGAAATGAATGCAACATGATTATAGTAATCAGTCATTAGCGAATGTTGTAGTTCATTATTAATAATTATGTATAACAGGATATTGTAAAAATTAAGTAACAAAATTTTTGTTAAAGTGTTTGTTACATACCTTACATACCTTAAATATATTGGCTGAGCTGCAAAAATATTCGTTGTGGGCCGCATGTGGCCCTTGGGCCACGAGTTTGACATGCTTGATCTAAGCACTTTACTATATCAATACTATGATGTAGACCTGATTATTACCTCATTTTGAAGACAAAGAAACATATTCAGATGGATTAAATACTTGTCTACTGGTTTGTAAGTGGAACAGCTGGAATTCAAACCCAGGCAGTCTGTCTCTTCACTTACTCTCTAGCCACTACATTGTACTCTTATTTAGAAACGACATTATCATAAACATCATTTCCCCTGGTGAGAGTAAAGCTATATCAGAATAAAGCTGGCATCTAATCTGGAGTATATCTAAACTTTGGGTAAAGATTTCAATTAACCTGATGTTTCTATAGTGGAAAAGAGCTGAAGTGACATGTCTATCAGCAGGCACACTGTGACACCAGCCTAGATATGTAGTTCTTCTCAGCCACATTGTGACTGCTGAATTGTGAATAGAAAGGAGAATTCCAAAGAGAAAGAATAAGGAGCGATATTTAAATAGTACCATTTTTAAATAGTATAACCCCTAGAAGTATAACTGGAGATTCCCATTGGCAGGATGGCTGCTGCTTCTTAATGAGGAATGTAGAGAAGGAAAAGTTATCTTTTTTTATTAGAAATAAAGGACAATAGGCTTTAGGTTGGTACATGCAGACATGTCTGCCTAATTTTTTTCTCTTATTGCTTCGTAGAGAAGTAGTAACTAGGGGACTTGTACTCAAGAGTCAAATTTTAATTCAGCTCATCTCTTTGTTTAATTCTACTAGCTTAATGGAGACAAGACAGAGAAAATTGTGAATATCTAGATACTTGAGTCCCAGTTTCCAGAAGGCCTTTACCTGACAGACTGACTAAATTCTGTAGTAATTCCATGGGGAGTTAAAGTAAAAAATGAGGAGTCAAAGGGAATGAAAAGAACCATTCCGATCAAGGCTGAGGATAAAAGTGAAGTCATCAAGCAGTGACGTACAACAGTGTGGAATGAGTGTGAAGAGAAGTAGACAACTTACAAATGCTTCTAATGAGAGCAATCTGGATGGTGACAGGACTAAATCAAAGACATGAGTATGGGTTGAAAGTCCTGGAGAATTTAAGCTAAAGAAGGGCAAACTCATCGGTAATGTCAAAGTTGTCTTCCAATATGTGAAAGGCTATCTACACTAATAAAAGAGAAACATGGTAATTGGCGTACGACCGCTACCCTTTTCATTGGCTAATCAGTGAGTATATGCAAATTAACTGTCAGCCAAGATGGCGGCCGGCAGCCAGGCACTGAAGCGAGCACGAGGCTTGCTTGCTGCAGACTCCAACGTTCCCCGCCTCACTTGCCAGCCTCTCATCTGCAA
>NW_005371709.1:1780651-1791544 GCF_000412655.1 Myotis brandtii
ATCGGCCCTACCCTGAGCGTGACTGAGGGTGGCATCGCAACCTCCCGATCCGCCCTGCTCTGTGCATGTCGGGGCGGCGCCCCAACTCCCCAATCGGCCCTGCTCTGAGCCTGACCAGGGGCTGCACTTAGGGATTGGGCCTGCCCTCTGCCACCCGGGAGCAGGCCTAAGCCAGCAGGTCGTTATCTCCCGAGGGGTCCCAGACTGCGAGAGGGCACAGGCCGGGCTGGGGGACCCCCCTCCCCCCGCCCCCCAAGTGCACAAATTTTTGTGCACCGGGCCTCTAGTTGTTTATAAGAGAGTTTAGATTTCTTCTAGAGGACATAGATGTCTTGTAAGGCACAGAACTGCACCCCTCGCTGGAAACTAGAAGGAAGAGAATTTTAACTCCTGCTAAAAGTGATAAGCCAGGATTTCAAGCTCAAGTCTGACCTGAGAGCACTTCATTTTAACAGGAGGGCTTGAATTTGTACTCTACAACTCGAATCTTTAAAAACAAACAAACGTTACTTCACTAACTGATCACTTCTGAGCCCCTAACCCTGCTTGATAATAACAAACACACACACACAAAAATCAAAGTTAACTCAGTCTTTTCTTCCCGATAATTTTTCAGACTTTTCAAAGTTTTCATCTCTTTCTCCTTCTTTTCTTCCTCCTAGATGCCATCTGGGCACATGGGGATACTGATCTCAAGTTGCTGGTGATGGGGAGGGGGGACATGTTCTGTTATCTGGGTACTCATTGACCTTCACTCAATCACCGCCCCCCCCCCCAATTACTTGGTGCACCACCCTGGTATTTACTTAGGGGGAATGGGTGCTGCCAGGTCTTTTGGCGCCATGTTAGCACCTGCTATTGAGCATGGGAATTACTATTGCTCCATGTTAAGCACCCCATACTCTGGGACTTCCCTGTAGTGTCACCAGGATTCTTCCAAAACACAGTCCCCTCAGCAGTTCTCTGTGGCATCACAGAGCACATGGGAACTGTGGAGCTATTGCAGGAAAACAAAGGCCATGGCAGATGTGAAGCACTGACTCAGACATCCCTTCGCAGGATCACACCAAGCCACCACTTCTGTGCCATTGTAGCTGCCCTTGGTTGGTATGTGATGTGGCCCTGACCCCCAGTTCTAAAAAGTAGGACACATGTACACTCTTCTTTCAATTTCTCCTTCTTCCTGGCCTGAGGACAGGGGATGAATACTGTGTCTCTTTTCTGTGATCCAGGCAACTTCCTAAACCTGGTTTTATCCCCCTTCAAACCTTCCCTATGTCAGTTATATCCTCAATCCTCTCTGCAGTATGGCTTCCAGTGCAACCTTATGTTCAGACCTCTAAGTGTTGCTGTATTTTAAAAAGCTTTAAGAATTGGAAGGGAATACTTAATAAAATCTATTTTCTAAGATTTTGTCTCACTGAGTTTGCTGAGGCTAATTTGAAACTCAAAACTGAGCTATGACCCTTCTATTGTAAGTAGTATCTGATCTTCTAAAGAAGCTTGAATGTACGTGATTCAATATATAAAGACTTGAAGGGCAACAAAATTTACAGAGAATGAAAGTTAAATTGGCTATTTTATATAATCTTTTGTTTCAGTGGAATGTTTTATAATTTTAAAATTTTAATTACATTGGTTTAAAATCTCAGAATAGCATTCTCTGTATACTTTACTGCCCTCTGTAAAGAAAATCAACCAGAGTCCATTAGCATAATCTTTTATTCAAAATGCCAGGGGAAAGAAGGTTCCAGCAAAGTATTCTAACTTGGGCAGAGAGAGCCGAAGGAGATATATATATATATATTTTTTTAAATTGGTTTCAGAGAGGGAGGGTGAGGGAAAGAGAAATAGAAACATCAATGATGAGAGAGAATCATTGATCGGCTGCTTCCTGCATGCCCCACACAGGGGATTGAGCATGCAATCCAGTCATATGCCTCGACCAGGAGTTGAACCCTGACCTCCTGGTTCATAGATCCACCCCTGAGCCACACCGGCCAGGTGAGGGTAGTTTTTAATAGGACTCAAGTAGGAGAGGTTAGCTGAAGTTCAGCTAGCTTTGGGAATAGTTGGATCAAGATAGTTCTCAGAAGAAGGAGGAATTGTACTTGTGAGTTAGCCGCCATTGTTTGGGCAATTTGGATTTCATTAAGAGTAGAGAGGAACAGCTGTGGAAGCAAGGACATGCTAGTGCCATAATGGAAAATTCTCTGGCCTTAAGAGTCTCTTAATTTATAAAGTGGAAAAATGCACCAGTGTCTCCATTCAGCATGTTATATAGCCTCTTTTCTGAGCAGCTGTTCTAGTGATGTGGTTATAACCCACTTTAAGTACTCTTTCTCTTGATAACTAAATTTGCAATTTTTTTCCAAATAATGATATGGCTCAACACAGTAGGCTTTCAATCAGTGTCTGCTTTGCTGGGCTGAAAAGAGGCCTTTGAAAAACTCACCAAACAACAAGTGAGACAGACATAAATTATTCTATCACAATGGAAGTACTGTGAAATTCAGGGGCGAAAGTGGCTTTTTGCAGAGAGAATGACATTTGATTTACACCTTGAAGATGGTGATGATACTGATGATAATGTCACTATAAGCTACTCTTTATTAAGATGTACCATGTGCTAGCCACTTTATATATACATTATCTTCAATCCTCAAAATATCCCACTTGGACCATTTGGTGTTCTATAACAAAAATACTGTAGATTGGGTGGTTTATAAACAACAGAAATTTGTTTCTCACAGTTCTGGAAGCTGAGAGGTCTATGATCAAGTTGCCAGCAAATTCAGTTTCTAATGAGGGCCCTCTTCCTGGTTCATAGCTGGCTGTCTTTCCTCTGTGTCTTCACATGCTGGAAGGATTGAGGGATCTCTCTGGGGACTCTTGTAAGGGACCTGATTCCACTCAGGAGGGTTTCAATCAACTTCCAAAAGGCCCCACTTCCTACTACTGTCACTTTGGGGATTAGGTTTCAGCATATAGATTTTCAGACACAAACATTCCATCTACAGCATCCACGGAGATAGATAATTTTTACTTAAGAAGAAGTAAAAAGTGAAGCTCACAGAGGTCCACTGACCTGTCCAAAGACACATATATAAATGACAGAGCTCATATTTGAGCCTCGAGCAACCTGGCTCCAAATCCCCCCACCATTCCCCTGAACCAATGTTTCCAAAGGGTGGAAAAGGCACCACTTCCACACTCCCACAAGGGAGATTAGGAGAAGTGTGGTGTAGCATTACATAGTATTGCATCCACAGTGGCGGAATTATTGCCATTTCATTTTTCTGTTAAAGTATGGGAAGAAGTTTCAGTTTGATGGACTATGTTCTTACACATCTTCAGATTTGCCAGCCTCCCATTTTACAAAGAGCCTCAGGCTCAGAGCATTTGGTAATATTCTCACTAGAATTTAATAATGCATTTTTTTTCAAAGTACTTATTCTTATGGTCACTTTCTAACTATGGAAAATGGTGCTTTTAAAAATTTTACATAAGTTGATATGAAATTATACACTTATTTAAGTTAAAACGTAAGTATTTTCTAAAGGTCTTTCCCCTCTCCTCCCATACCAGGAAAAGAAAAAACAATGGTTATCAATGGAAACAGAAAGTTAGCACCGAGATGGGTGTGCATCAACAAACCTTACTAAAATAAGCCTTATCTATAATTAGATACGTTAGTTTCCCCTGTATGTTTACCTTCCCACAGCATGACTCCTAGAAGTCTAATATTCTTTTCCTTAATCTTGCCACTTCTTCACAAATGTATCACCCTTTGTCAAAAGAGTATAAAACCTCCAAGTCTAACTGCTTCTTTGCATCTTTTCTATGAAGACCTCTAATGCATGTAAAAATTAAAATGTTAACATCACATAAAATGTGTATGTCTTTCTCCTGTTAATCTGTCTTTTGTCAGTCTAATTTGCATACCCCAGATGCTGAACCTAAGAGGGTAAAGTTTTCCTCCCCTACAAATGCTTGTTAAGCAAATAAGGTCTATCATAAATTTCTCAGACTAGAATGTGGGCAAAGAATGAGGCTATTTTTATCTTGAAAAATAAGCTCCCATGAGGGCGGTATGCCCATCCCCTTGAAGAAATGTATTTTTTAGGAAATTTTCTGACTTTTTTGAACCCTCTATCTTCAGTGATTTCAAGTAAAATAATAGTAAAAGAATATGTGAGAAGTTATATGCAAAGTAATTTATACTCATTTCTAAGTAAATAAGTTAAATAATTTTTAGAAAGACAAAAAAAATGAGTTTGGTGACAGTTAAACCTTTTTATGTAGAAAGCGAAGCCTGAGAGACCATTGTGCTCCCTGAAGCAGACTACCTGCCTCTTTCGCTTTCTCTCTCTCATCTATGATTTGTACAGAAAAGAATGAAGATTTTTGAGAGTGGCGAGGTAGGAAAAAAGAATTGAGGTTTTCTTATGACTAAATTCAAACACCTTAGATAAGGCGAATAAAGAAATATAGCAATAGCCATGAATAATAATATTCTTACACGCTGTTACTGAGCCAGCCTTAAAGATGAGGACAAAAAAATAAATAAAGCTCAATACAGATATATGTCTTTATCCCAGAGTGGTGGCAGTTTCTGCCATCCTCATTTAATCATTCACAAATTGTCATTTATGGAAATATACCTCTTTAATATAAAATATTCAGCATCAAATAAAAATCAGGTAATTGTTCCTTTTAAAAGATACTGCTTTAGAGCAACGTTGAAAACAAAGAAGTGCCTGCTGTATAATCTGACACCTTTCTTGCTGAAGGTAACTTTCTATGTAACAACTAACCACAATTCAGACAAACCATGTGAGGTAAGGCATTCTGGTCATGGCTTTGTCACATGACCATCACCTGGTAGAACCAGACCAAACTGCAAGGAGGTTTTTTTGAGCTTTTGAGTCATTAAATTATTGGAAACCTCTAAGAGAATTTGTATTCTTCTTATAGAAGATTTAAATTTTGTTTTCTGTCTTTGCTTTTCTGCCACAGTATTTTACTGCCACAGTATTTTTGTGACATATTTTACACTCTCCTTAGTAATACAGGAGCCTTTTATATTCATTCCAAGGAAGAAAGGTAAGACACCTGGCTACATATATACTTAGGGTTTCTGGCTTCCAATCCACTGTTGCATGCTAGCTTCCCACAATATCTACAAAGCCAGGTGAGGATTTTGAGGTGAGGGGTTCACTGGAGTCTTGGGGTGTAAACTGTTGTTTGCTGTTTTCGATTGACGGGTTGATGAGTCCTCTAGGCCTGGAATGCAAAATTAAATTATTTCCAACTTCTGTCATTTCTGGGCAAGAATTTCTTGGATTATTAAAGTTATATTGTTAAAGATAGTGGAATGGTAGAGTTGGGTTACTATAGACAATGAGCTGTGTAGGTATCAATAGTTTCAGTTCTTACAACCCAACCACCCAATTATTTCTGCTCTTCCATGCTAAAGATTCATTCTAGTGAAGGCTTTTTTACTTTCAGGATAGCACAATGAAAACTGCCCAGGTTTTGGAGTGGATATATTTTGGATAGCACAGTGCTATCCAAATGTTCATTCCCTTCACCTTGCTTTTCCTCTCCATGCTTTTAAAGGCGTCTGTTAAGATATGGAGAAATTGGAACCTTTATATATTGCTGATGGGAATGTAAAATGGTGCAGTCACTTTGGAAAACAGTTTTACAGCTTAGCAAAATGTTAAGCATAGAATTACCATATGCCCCAGCATTTTTAGTCCTAGTTATCTACCCAAGAGAATTAAAAACATGTCCACACAAAAGTTTGTTCATGGATGTTCATAGCAGTACTATTCACAATAGCTAAAAACTGGAATTAATGCAAATCTACATAAACCGCAGAATGGATAAATAAAATGTGATATATTCGTGAAATATAATATTATTTGGCAATAAAATGAACAAATTATTGTACATGCTACAACATGGATAAAATTAAAAACATGATGCTAAATGAAATAAGCCAGTCACAAAAGACTATATATTGTATGATTGCAATAATATGAAATACCCAGAATAGGCAAATCCATAGAGACAGAAAGTAGATTAGTGATTGTTTGGGAGCGGAAGGTGGGAAGGAGAGAATGAGTCTGGGGTAATGAGGAGTGACTGCTAATCATTACAGGGTGAGGAAAATGTTTTAGAATTGATTGTGATGATGGTTAAATAACTCTGTGAATGTACACTTTAAGTGGGTGGATTGTATGATGTGTGAATTATATCTCAATAAAGCTATTTTTTAAAGGTTCCCATAAAATATAAATATTCTTTAGTGAGAGTCGAGCTATAAAATAATCCATTAACTGATTGCTGAGAACAAAACTTCAGAAAAGGAATCTTGGATTGGTGAACAATGGGATGGGGACTGGGAAGAACAGGCCCTGAAAGAGGAAGTGTATGTGGAGCTGATGAACTGGCACAACCGACCCTGCCTGGGCCAGGCACTGCCCGGGCTTACCTCCAGGCCTCGTCACACAGGGGCATGCGCAGTGCATTTGACACGCAGAGGGGCATCATTTTTAACATCCCCATTCTTCAGTATGACAGTTATTTGTAGTGATAATCAGTAATAACATTATTTTCTTGATTCCTTTTTTAGTATTAAACAGTTGAAAATTAAAAAATACATTTCTATTTTAAAGATATTTCTATTTAAAGAGATTGTCCAAATTCAGTCAAAGATTTTAGTATAAACTAAAATTTACATTTGTCAAATAAGAATAGTACACCTCATAGCTCTGCTTTACTTCTAAATTTTAAACACAAAATCTTTAAGTGGTCACATAAAAAGACAGAACTGAAATAACCCTAGTTCTGTTTTTTCATCTTTAAGATCACTGAGCAGTCACTGTTTCTTTAGAGGCTCCGGTGTGAATTTAGGAATACGTGGTCCTACAGGCATTGGAGATGGACGGGTTGGCTGGAAAAGAGCTTACACAATCCCGCACAGCACGCACTGTTACAAACTTATTCTCAAAAGGAACACGTGTTGCCAACTCCATGTGGTAGGGGGCTCACTGAATAAGGAGTTCGCGGAATTAAATTCCATGTAGAACACTATATTTACTAACACAAAAACTATTAAAATGTGCTAATTTGAGGCTTACATATATATTATTAAAACTCAATAGTAACCATTGCAGTTTGTTTCAAGTTAGACCAACAAAAGACTTTTTCAGGGAGGAGTATTTTATCACTGGCAATGTTTAGAATTGTTGGCACATGGTGATAATAAAAAACAGACTGACTTTTAGTCAGTTTCATTCTTGTTTTTTAAATCTCTACACATAATGCACCACCCTCGATGCCTGTACCCAGGGCGACTCCCCCGCTGCCCTACATGTGGAACACCACTGACGTTAAGTTGCAAAACCATGGAAAATGATGGCTTATATATTCTAATAACTAAAGTTACTGTGAATAAAATCAATAAAAATATATATTTTTAAATCTAAATTTGCTATAAGTCTGTTATATAATCCTAGAACTAGAATTAAAAGGTTAATTTTTTAAAAAGTCTGATTTCATGGAGGCTCTAAAACCCACACTAAGTTGTAATAAGTTAAAATGAGTTTCTCAAGAGAAAAATTAATTTTTTTCATTAAGAAGAAAAGACTGTCTTTTACAAATTCTTATAGCCAGATGTTATGTTCTTGGGGCACTCAACACACACTTTGTTTTTAAATATTAAACTTTTAGTATAAAAAAGTAGAACACGAAAAGAGGAATAATAATAATAAGCAAATAATAATAACAATATTCTAGAAAAGCATTTGAAACTACAACTTGTAATGGTATATTATCTGGGTTTACCCCTTTTTCATAGAAAGGTGGTATGAAATATAAGAAATATATATATATATATGGAAAACAAGGCCAATTGACCCTATGACCTGAATCATTAAGAATTCTAGAGACTCTATTTATAAGCTACTCAGATGTTTGAGATCTAAAGTCTGTTTGGAGAACTAAAATACCCCATCAACCTATCCATCCATTCTCTTTCTTCCTGCCTGCCTGGCTCTCTTTCCTCTTTACTTCCCATTGTTTCCATGCTTCATTCATTCAGTTCCTCTTCTAACCCAGGCACTGTGTAATTTGTAATTTGTGGATTGCAAAGATGAATATTATCGTTTCTGCCCTCAGAATTCTCTCAGTCTGGTGGCAAAGACAGAAACATAAACAACTTATTATAATTCAGTGTGGTTGGTGCTGCAATGTAAGAATGTACAGAGAGCTGCAGGAGCACCAAGGAAGAGGCCATGAGCTCTCTGTGGACAGAGAGAAACTGTCCAGGAGGTGGCATGAAACTGAGTTTCATGGGCTGAGAAGGAGTTCTCCAGGGGTTATGTACATGTGTGGGGTGGGCGGGCAGTGATGGTGCAGCAGAGGGAAGACATTCTACAGTCAGACTCTAAGACTTGTTTCACTTTTTTCTTCTAGTGTTCCTCAAGTTTAGATGGAAGTAATTTATAAACTGATTTTCAAAGTTTTACTGAGCACTTCATATGTGCAACATTCAACTAACAGGAAACTCCTGGATTATTGACAGCTTGCAAATCATTAATTGCTTTTATAGAATAGGTTGTCAAGCTCATTTAAATAGAATCTTCACAAATTTGAATTCTTACCCTAAAATCTCCTTTTATGTCTGTTTAGCTCTATACATAAAAATGAGTTTTGGGCAAGCAGTACTTTAAATTTTTCCCCCATTTCTGTCTTTCAGGTTTAAGGTGTCCTATTAACTCTAATAGCTCATAATTTGGTGTATAAAACCTGCTTACCCTGATTGCTTGCCTGGAGAACAGGGTTAGGGAAGACTACTCCCACTATATCCTCTATGCTGCACGCCCAGTCACTTCCTTTCTTCTGAAAGCTGTTTCAGGGTGAGAGGTCTAGTCTCACTATTCTGCCCCCTCCTGAGATTATAATACTTTCATCATAGCTGGGAGTCTTAGAGCTGCAAATGGAATCTAATGTGGATAATTTAAAGTAACCCTGCCTGTCGGACTATCACCCTAGGATTTGAATTGGACACTCTTTTCCACCTCCCATTTCCTGACTCGACTCAGGAAGACATGTGTTCCATTACCCTGGCTTCAATATAACCTCACAGTCTCCTGTCATTCTATTTCTCCTGTTGGTCAACCTAGGAAAATGGCTCAATATATAAAAATTTCAAGAGCTTAGAAGAGAGAGAAAAGATAGGAGAACTAAAGGCCTTCTTTTATAAAGTGGAGTTGAGTGTCCTAAAAATACTACCCAAATAGCCTATTAATATGCCAAAGATGAGTGTTATCACTTACTGCAGTAATGGAGAGCACGCCCTTGGCAATCTTATTTTCTTTTGTTCTCAGACTCTCTTTAAATATACAGTTAGAGCCAGGCCCAATGCAGGGCTTATAAACTTCAGTGTCAATGTCAGAGAGATCCCAGCAGGAGACTGAAGAACTCTGGGGGGCAGTTTTTGAATGGAAAGCTTTGGGTCCTGATGATGAAGAGGCTTCAATTGAATCTCAGTGGGACTGCCAACACTGTTGAATGCTGGCTCCAAAATGCCACCAAAGTAACCGTTTGATCAAGCAAAACTGAGTTTATCGCTTACTGTAGCAAGAGAACAATACCTTTACAACGTCTTAGTAGCATCTCAGAATGGCAAGGACAAAGTCAGGATATTTATGAGGCTTTTATGAAGTCTGATTCAAAGTAGGTCTTTCAGTGTACCAGTGTAGTATAGGCTTGATTAGGATTGGGTAAGTATCATAACATAACAGTTTAAGATTGGTGGACACAGCAAAGCAAGAGTTTTGAGGTGAGGGTTTTGTTGACCACAAACAAAAAGTTGGTCAGGTATTCCTTGCAGTCTGGTATATGCAGCCACGGTGAGCCACGTGTAAGCCTGGCAAAACAAAGAAGTTCTTTTATAGACAGGAAGAGGAAATGTGTGGGGGTTATGACCACAGAGTTCTTCCTGTAGGGCTTTCCACCAATAGAGGACATGAGAGCTCTGCCTACAGGCTCTCCTGATTCCTGTCTTGATTAAAGTCTCAATCATTAATTTTGACCGTTTCAAGGAGTCTTGATACTATCTATAGGAAACTTGAGCAGTTTGATGTCATCTAAATGGTTTTCATGAAGTTCCTGAAACAAACAAATTTATTCTCCAGTTGTATCTTCCTGGTCAAGAGCTTCCTGAAATAGAAAAATCATATTGATGGAGACAGTGAAATATAAAGACAGCAGCTGGTTTCCTTTTCAGTGGGATATCACTAAATAACTTGTGTAGTTGCTAACAAAAGAATTATCATCTTAAATACATTGTTTGAAATTACAGAGGTGAACAGAGGAGGAAGTTGGACTATAATTTAATCCTAGTGAGAGAAGGAAGGAAGGAATAGAGAGTTGAGGCTTTTAAAGAGCTAAAATCCTCATCTTACATATCAGAAAATCAGGGATAATTCTAAAATTGATCATTAACAAATAATAGTATATTTAGTGGAAGAGGCAGCACTCTTTATTAGAAGCCTTTTGGTCTTATTTTAAATCATGTGAATATTTATTATTTTGGTAATTTTTTTAAAAAAAGAATAAAGAACAGAAGGGTGTATTACCCATTGAAAGTGTGGTATAGCCCTAGCTGATTTGGCTCAGTGGATAAAGCGTAGGCCTTCGGACTGAAAGGTCCCTGGTTTGATTCCAGTCAAGGACACATGCCTGGGTTGCGGGCTCGATCCCCAGTAGTAGGCATGCAGGAGGCAGCCAATCAATCTCTCTCATCATTGATGTTTCTATCTCTCTTTTCTTCTCCTTCCTCTCTGAAATCAATAATATATATATATATTTTTTTTT
>NW_005371709.1:1791600-1825225 GCF_000412655.1 Myotis brandtii
TTGGTAGAAAGACTATAAAGAGTAAGGGCTTTCTTAGAGAAGGGGTCATTGATCATCTCCAAGTTTTCTCTATGTGATGATGGGAGGGTTAGGGAGAACATGGAGGAGGGAGAGAAATTGGAAGCTAAAGGAGTGTTCTAGAAGTGTAGACATCAAGAAAACAGAAATAGGATAGTCCTGAGGATGGTACTCTGGGAGAGGAAGGAGGTCTGGCAGTGACGAAGAAGTGGCTGGGACCCTGCTGAGTGTCCTCTTTTTTCTCCCCTACACTCCTTCCTTCTCTTCTGCTCCTTTTCCTCTTTCACTGGCTGTAACATGGGCCTGGAGTAGTTTTTATTACAATTTTTGGTGTATTTATTGACTACAGTTTTATGTTTCCTGTTCATAATTGAAAAAGCAGATGAGTTAAACATTTTCTGTTTCTCATGAAAAAAATATTAAAACCAAATTGAGTTGTTTTTTATTTCTCTGTGGTCTTCAGTTGATTTTGTTCTGTGGGTGAGTGGTCTTGAAAGACTCGCTCCTCCCCCTCCTCTCAGCCTACACTGTTCCCTTGGGTCAATGTAATCCACCTTCTCATATGCCAGAATTCGTATTGTTTCCTTCATGATTTGTGCTCCTCTATGACACCTTTGATTATTCTAACCTGCTCTAGGTTTTATCTGTGATATTATAGGTTAGTTACTTTGTAGCTTAAAGTATAATATCCAAATTATTCTGAACTCATTTTTGACCTTCACATATATTACTTCCACTAAAAAGTGAAGCAGGGGTTTCATTTCACTTAGAAACTCAAGAGTTTACTTCAATTTTTAGGTAAATAGTGACAATAAAGACTTAGATTATAAGTATCAGTATATGAAAATATTAACTGGGGGTTCACATGGAATTAGCAAAATCCTAATGAATTATCATTTACTAAAATAATCTCTTGTTTTTATCAAATGAACTTAGCTCAAATATACAATTTAAAATGATAAGAAAAGATTAAGTAGCCTGTCTTAAATTTGGAAGCTATAGGGAATTAAAGATTTTGGTGATTGTAGGAGGCCTAGAGCAAGAAAGTAAAGAATTGGCATCATGGTATGGCAGTGATATTAGACCAGAATCAGAAGATGAGGTGTAGTTCTAGCCTCTGACTAGCTGTTTGACCTTAAGCAAATGTCTTAATCTCTCTAAGATCCTATTTTTTATCCATAAAATAAGATAATGATAACATCTACATCATAAGGCTATTGTGAGGATTAATTGAAATAGTAAATATGAAATGCTTAGCATAGTGTTTGTCACATATAAATATTAACTATTTTATCTTCAATGTTTCTATGACTTTTGCTAATACATATTCACCATTGGGGAAGTGACTTTACCTATTTGGGTATGTCAAAATAGATAAGTTCTATCTTACCTCTGTTTTTGTGACACTCCAATTAGGCTTTTTTCCATCTAAGTTCCACCGTGGACCACCATAGCTGTGTGGTGACCTGTATTCTTTCCCTAGATAGTAGGTAGCTGACATCCCTTCTAAGGTTATTATATAAGCAAATTCAATTATATTTAGATCTTAAGAAACATCGGAGTCTGGAGCTGGGTGTTTTTCTTCCCCAGGTCAGTTGGGCTCTGATGAAACCCGAACAGGTTAGGCTGTGGTGAACTCGTTTCCTCTGAGGGCAGGCCTGTTAAAGGAGCAGAGTGCTCTGGTGCCTTTTCCTTTCCCCTGGGCGGAAGCTCAAGCAGATTTTTCTCTGATATCTACTGTGGGAACCTGATCAAGCTCCTGGGGGGTAAATTATGGGAGATCCCCATGAATGGGTCCCCTAGAGCCGTGGTCGGCAAACTGCGCTCGTGAGCCACATGCGGCTCTTTGGCCCCTTGAGTGTGGCTCTTCCTAAGCCTTAGGAGTACCCTAATTAAGTTAATAACAATGTACCTACCCATATAATTTAAGTTTAAAAAATTTGGCTCTCAAAAGAAATTTCAATCGTTGTACTATTGATATTTGGCTCTGTTGACTAATGAGTTTGCCGACCACTGCCCTAGAGTTTTTAACTCTAAGTTGCAGTTCAGGTTTCCCTACCTGGTCATTGGTTCCCAGGGCAGTTTCTGCTCCCAAGGTTTTGCTCCTATTAATGGTGATGACCTGTATTCACCTGTCTGACTCTCCAATCTTGGGTCCAATGGTTTGCACTGTGTCCTTCCCTCTCTTATGGATCCAAGAAGAGTTGTTGATTTTTCAAGTCTGTCCAGGTTTTTACTTATTGTTGGGATGTAGTGGCTACTTCCAAGCTTTTTATATGCAGAACTGGAAACCAGAAGTCTCATGTTCTCTTTTTAATTAATTTTTAAAATTTAAGTAGTACATGAATAAATTATCCTTGACATTTTTTAATATATTCCAAATAAGGAGAATCTTCTTTGTATTCTATCCACAGTCTTATTTCTCTTTCCCCCTACCAGGTCTCTACCTTCATCATTTTGCTGTGTATTCTTCCAGATTTCATATGTGTATGCATACATTAGAGACCTTTATTAATATATGTACATCTACCTAATTCTTTAAGTGATGCAGTAATCCACAGTTTGCACTCTGCTTTATTTTAGCAATTCCCCTCTGACAAACATTGAAGTTACCTCTGTCTTCAAGAAATATAATAATCCTAAATGAAAGAAGCCAGTCACAAAGGACCATGTATTGTATAATTCCATTTCTGTGAAATGTCCAGAATTGGCAAATGTATGGAGACAGAAAGATTAGTGGTTTCCTGACCTGGGGGGTGGGAGAGAAGTATAGTGTTGTGGGGTAATGACTGAAGGATACAGGGTTTCTTTTTAGGGTAAGGAAATATTCTAAAATTGATTGTGGTTATGGATGCACAACTCTGTGTATGTACTAAAAAAACCATTGAATTGTATACATAATGGATGAATTGTATGGTATGTAAGCTATAACTCAATAAAGTTGCATAAAAGAAAAAATAGTAGTAATCTCATTAGGTTTGCTTCATCGGGACTAATTAAATTTGGGGTCATCTCTAGGGACTGCTTAATAGCACTGGTGGTTTTTAACCTCAGCTCCTCATCTACACAGGTAGCATGTTCTTTGACAAGCCTCATTTCCTTAGCAGCTGAAGTGTTTTAAGGTTTGACCTATGACCTATGTGACCTGTGACCTTTGTGAAAAAAGTAAGGGGAGAGGTGGACAGGGGCTGAGCAGTGCAGAGTTCTTGGTGGTTTCCATCATCTATTCCAGTGATGGCGAACCTTTTGAGCTCGGAGTGTCAGCATTTTGAAAAACCCTAACTTAACTCTGGTGCCGTGTCACATATAGAAATTTTTTGATATTTGCAACCATAGTAAAACAAAGACTTATATTTTTGATATTTATTTTATATATTTAAATGCCATTTAACAAAGAAAAATCAACCAAAAAAATGAGTTCGCGTGTCATAGGTTCGCCATCACTGATCTATCCTGAGAGCAGGAGTCAAGCAAGAAACTTGCCCCCACCCCATTTCATTGTGATTCTAGAATGGGGGAGGGGGACAGCAAACTCAATGTCCTCCTTTTCATCTGTGGGACTGAACAATAAACAACACTTCTCAGGGTAGCGTCTTCAGAGTCCTTCTCCAGTGGCCTCGTGGTGGAACATGGGCCCTTTTCTTGGGAGTAGAAAGATGTTTCTTATGCTGGCCTCAAGCAGCCGGCTCACCAATGAGCTGGAACAATTCCTTTCTTCTCTGAAGGCTTTTCTGCAATAGAGGTTAGTTTCAGATTTTTTTTTTTTTTTTGGCTCTAGGGCCCTAATATTAAATGCTGCTGTTATATTAAAAAATAATAACAACAAATAATTAATCACCATTTGTTGAATGACTGCCTAGCCACTTGCACTACTAAATCCTCACCAGAACCACCATGAGAAGAGTGTCATCTCCTTTTATAATTGAGGAAAATAAGGTTAAGTAACTAGCCCAAGTCATGTAGATCTATTGCTTCAAGCCAATGCCCTTTCTACTGCATCATGCTGTCTATGTATTTTAGCCCTGAATATCACGCTGAGGACCTGAGGCCTCTTTGAGGTCAGAGGCCTTATTCATTAATCTCTGTATTGTTCGCCACACCTAGCAGGGTGCTCAGCACACAGTTGGTTCCTAGTACATGTAGGTAGAAATGCATTCTCAGAACTCACTGCTTTAGTTCATCTGTGCAGGTCTTGCCTGGGTTCTAGAAATGCCTGAGCATGGCCATGTACCAGCTGAGGTGTCTGAGTTCCTTGTGGCAGGTTCACACGGGAGGCCATGTGGAGCCTCTGACTAACTCCAGAGAGGAGTTTTATTTTATTTTTTTAATGGGATGTTAGGAAGAGTCTAAGGGAAAAGTTAGGACATTAAAATCTGTGGGATCAGCATGAAGGCTGCTTACATATTGCATTAGTCATGGAAGGTGAATTCACTCTCAAGAAAGCAGAGAAGTGGAGAAATGGAGAGAATGCAGTTGGCAGGATACAAATGACAGGTACAAGAGTTAACCCTCAGAAGCAATAAACCAAATTCCAGTCATCCCTAAAGCACATGAGCATGTGTGGATCAGATCAGGAAGGAGAGAAAATTAGAGCAGTGGCCAAAGCAGAGATGCACATTGAGATAAGGTTACATGTTCATAGAAACATGTGAGCCCACAGATGCTATCTCTAGACAAAAAAAAAACAAAAAACTCATAATCAATTATAGTATTTTGCCTCAATGGAAGTGAGATACTATATTTGGAAAGCAATTTTGTTTTGAAATTAGAGGTAAGAATGGAAAGGAAATAGAAGAATTATCTTCCTCTGGATTAGAGCTCCAGGACTTGGAGCCCAGTGTAGATAAAGAAAAGTCCTCATGAAATGAACAACTATGAAAATGAGCCTGGCCCAATTGACAGTGCCTAAAATGAATCAGGCTGGGCCTAAAGATCCTCCCTTGCCCAACAACTATTTTGTGTGAGATTTGTATGGAACTTTGTTTTGGAGGCATCCTTGAATGCACTTTATTCTGCTCACTACTTCTCCATCTCATGAAATAAGTTAGCAGTCCATGAACATTGCAAAATCCAGTCTCTGGAGTAGGTAAATTTTAAATTCAGTCCTAGGTCTATTATGGACATGTTAGAAGACATGAGTCAGTCACTTCATTTTTCTGTTCCTCAGTTTTTCCTTTTGTAATGGAGATAATGTAGTTTTATTGGTCAGTTACCTCAGGATAATACTTTTTTTAAATGCAAAATTATTAGACTCTTCCTAACCTTTGAAGTCCATTCAACAATCATTCATTAAATATGGGTTGCCTCTGTGTAAGTATAGGGCTGGAGTCTGTGCAACATGATCCCCCATGCTTAATCCACAGGATTAATGTACCAGGCAGCAAATGGACACAGCACTGACATGCATTATATCTTTTCTACTTTCTTTTCTAGAAATATCTCTCCTGGAATCTGACTCTGAAATAGCTAACTTCTCCAAGTTTAGAAAATAAATCTTCCATTGCACTAGTATAATTTAATACCTTTACTTGCCTGAATTATATTTTAAAAAGAAAGTTGTGCAGCCCCTCTGCCCTCAGCCACAATAAGCATATTTCATTAAACTTATACACTGTGATTTTACACTGTACAGTACTAGAACTTTAAACATACAATAATTAACACTGTGCAGCTGAAACCAGAATCAGGGAAGGAATGGTATTTTAAAAATTGGATACGATAGCCCTAGCCAGTTTGGCTCAGTGGATAGTACGTCGGCCTGCGGACTGAAGGGTCCCAGGTTCAATTCCGGCCAAGGGCACATGCCTGGGTTGTAGGCTTGATCCCCAGTGGAGGGCGTGCAAGAGGCAGCCAATCAATGATTCTCATCATTGATGTTTCTATCTCTCCCTCTCCCTTCCTCTCTAAAATCAATAAAAGAAATACATTTTAAAAAATTGGACATGATAGATTATGTCAAGCCTAACTTAGAGTCAGAAGATGCAGGGTGCAGTTTGAAAGAAGGGACTCCAGTTGATTGATCCTAGTTAGTTGTTCAACCCTGGACCCTTCATCTGTGGCCACAGATTGTACAAAGGGATGCTTTGGTAACCATCTGATGGCTCTGCTTTACATGAAAAAGTTAAGGGAATCAGTAAATAGGGGCTGAGCAGATAGAACAATGATGCCAACTAATTGCTGGTTCACCACTAATTGCTGGTTTTCCTATTCTAATGACCAGGTCAAAAAAAGGAAAGAAATAGTTCCCATGGTGCCTAATATATGGACAATTAATAGTTAATTAATTAATTAATTAATAGTTCATAAAACAAACTTCCTCAGAGCCCAGAGGAAGAACTCTGAAGCAGTCAGGAGGTTCTTCTTAAAGAAGAAAAGTCAAGTCAACAAATGAATTCATTTTAGCGCCTACTGGGTACAGTGTATCATATTGTGCAATGAGGGCATGAAAGTTACAGAAGCCATGACAGTAGATGTTACCAGAAAGGACAAAAGAATGGATCATAAGGTGAACAAAGAAAGATCAGGTAGCTGTGGAATAGGCTCCTTAGGGGAGGACTGTCTTCAAGGAGAAGGAAGGTTCAGATCTGGTTTGGGGAGAGGATTCCACCTGCCAGGAAGAACCCTAGCGGAGAGAGCAAGTGGGCATGTTGGCAAGTGGCAGGAAATGCCAATGAGATATGAAACAGCTGGTCTGTAGAAGGCCTTTTAGCCCTTAGATGGACAGACTCAATGAGCAAGTGGGATTATGCTGGGTTCTTCATTAAGAGAGAAAAGTAAATGGAACTGGTATATGAGGAAGTTTCTTTTGTGGCAACCCTTTGGGAGTCAATGGAATGGGAGGAAGCAGAAGGCAGGAAGGTCTTTTGGGCATCAGTCCTGGTCTGAGGCAGAGGTTGGGGAGCTCCCCACCAGCGGTGCTGCCAGTATCCTCCTTCACCTCTTCATTTCTGCATCTTGGGGCCGGTTCCATGAAGGATGGACAAGAGTAACTAAGCACAGGTTTGGTAATGATTAGAGAGTGGAGACTTGTTGGTAGGGACCAGGAAAGGCTTCATGGGATAAATCTGGAAAGATTAATTGAATTTTGACAGGTACAATAGTACTTGAGGAGGAGAGAGAGAATGGGAAGGAATATAGATTTGCAGTAGATGTAGTATTTAATCTTGATTCATAATGCTATACGATATATTATGGCTCTTTATAGTTTAATTTAATTTATATTTTACAATTTAAATTTATAATTTAAATTTATAATTAAGTTATAATTTGTATTTCAGTTAAAACTAGAGAAGGCAGAAGCATGGAAAGCTAACTAGTCTAACCTATTTTTATATATAACAGCTTTAAGAGATATAACTCACATACCATAAAATTCATCCATTTAAAGTATACAATTCAGTGGTTTTTAGTATAGTCACAGAGTTGTGTAACCACCACCACTCTCTAATTTTAGAACATTTTCATCACCCCCAAAAGAAATCCTATTTTTAATTTTGAACTCACAAGTACAATGAGAATGGAGGCTCTGGTTTCCAGGAATTCTTTGTCTTAGCTGGGTAGAAACCTTGAACTGACTCACATTAATCTTCAAGTCCCATGTCACTTGCTCTACAGAAAAACATCCTGATGTGGCTAGGCTACAGGGAGTGCTGGGCAGAGAGGGGGCGGGGAAGTCCTGGGTCCCAAAAAAGAAGGATTTATAAGAGAACCTCTAGGGAGAGAAAGGGAACTGTGGGGCCCTGAGGAAACAGGAAGGCAACCGGGGTCGGGTTGTGGAGCAGAGAAGGCAGCCCTTCCCCCAGGAGGCCTAGTAACGCAAGAATCTTACAAGACAACTGCTCTGTCCCCACAGACCTGGGGCAGACTGAAGCTCTTTCCCTTTATCTAACTATCCTCTCTGGAGCAGTTGAGCATGCTCATCTCCCTCTTTCTGCCCCTGCTGCTAAGTGCCACACCCTGAGCTAGCACTGTTCTCTGTGTTATCTCACAGAGATGATTTAATCTCTACCACAGCCCTGCAAGGAATGGCTATCACTTTTTTTTTTAAACATTGGTTGCAAATTTATTAAAAACACTTCCAAATATTTAACAAAAATGACAAGCCTAATATATGAGTTCTAAAAATGTCTTAACATCTTAGGAAATACACACACAATATGAGAATCACTAAAGCTGGTTCTAAAAGCACGGTTTTTAGGTTCTCTCTAGATTGTTTCTCGTTCTTTCTTAGGTGTGTTCTTGGCACCTACAGGGCTCAACCAGCTGATCAGGTTGTTGGAAACTCAGCTCTGGGTCAGGAACCTCAGGAGGGCCTGCTGCCGCCATTGAGTGAGGCTGGCTCTCACTGGCCTAGAGAGTAACAAACTAAAGCTCATAGAGTTAAAGTCACTTTCTCAGGGTCATATACCGGGTAAGTGCCCACGTTGATTTCAAACCCAAGACTCCAACCCGGATTCATTTAGCTTTTAGATCTTTCCTATCACTGCCTCAGTGGGATCAACAACCTTCTGCATCCTCCTTGACACCCCAGGACCGAGAACCAAGGCATAAGAAAGTCACTACCCAAGCCTGATAAAAGCACTGTGGTGAGTAGGGTTATAAAAATCTTTGAATCCTTCACAAATATTTTTGAGAGCAATGTGGTCTTCTCAGCAGTGTCTTTTCTGTATTAGCCCTTTGCACATCTGGCACACGAGATCCCAGATGTGTGATTTTCATCCGATGCAGTGGGGCCACAGTACTGGGGATCCTGCCGGGTCAGCTGTGCTCGAGAAGGCCTGTTTCTTTGACAGGGCCTGCTGGAGGTGGCTAATGGTGGTTCTGTAGCCCCTGATTTATTACTGTCTCTAGCCAGAGACAAGTGCTACACCACTTGGTATACACAAGTACACACACACACACACACACACACACACACACATACACACACACACACAACACACACCATCCATTTGAAGAGGAACACAAAGAAGGAAACATTCACAAGGCATCACCATTGATTTCTCTTTTCTCCCAGATCAACTGGTCTAACTTCTCCCTGTTGCCTCCTTTGCCTGTGGTCTGTCAGCTGGAGGTGATGACAAGGAATATTTCAGACTCTTTCCCCATCTGCTCCAAACACCAGGAAGCTGCAGGCTTGCTTCCCTCCAGGCCAGCTTAGAAATCCTGGTGTCAGGATAGAGCAGGCTTCCAAAAGCCAACCACAGAACATTTAATACCTGTGCAAACCCCACATAGAATTCATATGCCATAGGGTCATGGCTTTATGAGTGTTTCCATGACATGGTATTATTACACCCCAGATCTCTCACCTCATATGTCACTCAAGCATTCTCTGTCAGGAAACCAAGGAATAAACATCCAAAAAGAAGATTAATATTAGAGAGACTAAAAGAGTAAAGTTCATGCAAACCATATGGTTCAGCTCAAAAGGGATGTGTCTATCCCCTTACCCTGACTTCCACCTCATCTCCTCTCACACTCCAAACAGGAATCCCTTTATAGCAGTGTTGCTTGGGCTACCTGGGTCAGAGTCAGCAAGGAAACTTGTTAAAATGCAGATTCCTGGAATCAGCATTATGGGAACATGACCCAGGAATCTGCATCTCACAAGCTCACCAATAGGTGTTTCTGAACAGCAGACTCCTTTGTGACTGCCCCAAGAAACAAAACATCTACCCCTGTTTGAGTACATGTTTTTATGTAGAACCCACTAGTTCCTTGGGCAGCTAAGTCTACTGTAATATGATTGCAATGAAGGGAAAGATCTCTTCTGCTGACCTTCTATTATTCTAATCTACTTTTATTCCCATTTTTCCTCATCCCTCTGGAGCCAAGGGACTAAGTCACCTCCCTTCCATTGAAGATCGATCCTCTAGCGCAGACCCTGTGTGTCCTACCTTAGAAAGCAGAGAACTGAATCCACCCACTGGGCTGGTAAAGCTAGTCAGGGTGGGGCACTAAAGTAAAAAGTTTTGAACTGCAAAATCTTACAGAAGGCCTGCTATTGAGCATCTTATTTGAAAGCCCAGCCTCTGGACACTGACTCTGGCTGTGTACCCTTAGGCAAGATGCAGACCCAGTTCTACATCAGCAAAACAAGGGTGATATTGATGACATGGGCAGTATAACTCTTTATGAAGATTAAATAAAATCATACATATAAAGCACTCACAAGAGTGCCTGGTATGTGTTAAATTCTCTCAAAGTATTATTATCAACATCAACATCAACATCAAGTAGGAAGAGGGCAAGGAAAAAAATTCTTCAAATTCGCCTTCAAGTTTTAGCCTTCTGCTCCTTTTGTTTCCATTCCACAAATTGACAAACAAGTAAAAGCTTAATAATATAAGGTTGTTACAGAGGCCATTGAGAGCCAGTTGTTCTCCTAAGTACCAAGGAGAATTACATGGGCAGCATTCATAACAGGAAGGCTTGCCATTAGTGGGATGACAATATGTCCCAGCAGTTTGCCCAGAATTGCCCCACTTTGTTCCTGTGGTCATTATTAATACTCTTAAAAATGTCCCAGTTTGAATAGTAAATTGTTGAGTCGCCCCAGGCATTAGATTTTCAGAAGACTTTCGATGTGGGTTGGAAGCATTAAGACAGGTTTCTAAGAGAACTTGTGAAATCTCTTTGGAAATATTTAAAACATACCCATCTGGCTGGGATGATTTAAAACAACTGCAAGTGAGTACTTATTTACAAGCCCCTAAATGCTTTGTTTGGTTTGGTTTAACTAAACTGCCTTGCCCTGCCTCTAGGAGATACGTAGGTAGTAAAATTAATAGAGGCAACATACTTTACTACTCAATTTGCCAAAAAAGAAATTGCTTTGTGCTGTGGCTAGTGGATATGGATGGGCAACCATTATGAATTTAGAGCCAGTACATTGTACCTCAGATTATAGAAAAGAGATCGTAGGTTTGGAAGTTAACAAATTATTGGGCAACTAAAGTTTGAAATAAGAATGTAAACTACTACTTGGCTAAGAATATTGTAATAATAGTTAACAATGTGTCAGGTACTATATAGATAATATCAGATTTTGTCCTCAAAAAACCCTATGAATTTAGTACTATTATATATATTTACAGATGAGAAAATTAAGTCACAGAGAGTTGAGAAGCTTGCTCATGATTTGTTCCAGGCTGTTTGGATCCAGAACCCATACTTTCCACCTCTATGGCAAAGCTCCACCTAAAAGAACATTTTAGTTTAAATGAAGTGGGAACAATAGCACTACCTGGTTTTTCATGTATCTGGGCTGTCTGCTGGTGAGAGCAGACTGCCTTGCAACTGAGGGAAACAAACTGATCCTCACTGAGGGGAGAAAATGAAGAAATGTAATTATAGAATTTTCTGTTTAATCGTTGTGACATCTATGGAAGGTAGGTATCAGCATTTTCATTTCACAGTTAAGGAAAGTGAGGGCTTAGAGAGTTAAGAAGTTTGCCAGGGATCATGGCAAGATTCTGACTCAGGAATCCTATCTTACACTGGAATCCCTGACCTTACTATCTGTGGAGAGTGCCTGTGGTTGCCATTAAGTCAAACATGCAGGCTGTAAGCTTGAATTTAGAAAATGACTCTAGGTGTGTGTGTGTGTGTGTGTGTGTGTGTGTGTGTGTGTGTGTGTGTGTGTGTGTGTGTGTGTGTGTGTGTGTGTGTGTGTGTGTGTGTGTGTGTGTGTGTGTGTGTGTGTGTGTGTAGCATAAGAAGGAAGTATAGCAAAAAGTCAATAGCTGCTATCTCTAAGTAGTCTATGAATGGGTAATTTGTTTCTTTATATAGTAGTATTTCTATATTTTCTAAGTTTTGTTTAATGAACACCTTTGTTATAAAAGTTTTATTGAGATATACTTTACATGCCATATACTTCACCCATTTAAGTATACAATTCAATGATTTTAGTATCTTCACAGTTGTGCAACCATCCATCACCACAGTTTTAGTACATTTTCATCACCTGAAAAAGAAACCCCATAATTATTAGCAGTCATTCCCCTGTTTGAAGAGGCCAGGGGATTTAGAGAAAGTGGGAGAGGTAAGTATGGATGAAAGGCCAAGCAGATTATTTATAAACCCATCTCTGTGCTCCATTTTTCAAAACCATTCAATAGCCTGTACTGCCTATAAAATGAAGTCCATAGTGAGGCATCCATGATCCTCCATGGTCTGACCCCATCTTTATTTTCCGGCCTTACTTCCCACTGCTCCCCTTCATTACATCCAGCCACATGGAAGTATTTACTGTCTCCCAAATGAAAACAGAATTCAGCCCTTGTCTGGACTTACCTTCTTTACTCTCTGTATCCAAATAACTGCCAGTCCTTCAAAGCCCAACAACTCACAACCCACTTCTTCCACAAGGACTCTCCAGAACCCCTACACAGTCCTTCCCAGACAGAGTTAATCTCAGACTTGCCAGAACACATGTAATTCTTTACCTGTATAGTGACTCTCACAGGTTGTCCTCACTTCTCTCAGAGTGTACACTTCTCAGGGGCAAGACTGTCCCTTAACTTACCTGCCTCTGACATAGAGTCTGGTACATGAGAGGTATTCAATAAATGTTTGTTGAATCAGTGGGTGGATGAATTCATGGAAAAGAGATGTGGAAAAGGAAAGAGAGTTGGGGAACTATGTGAAGATAGACATAGTCAAATAAGTGCCAGTGCAGGCCAGAAGAAAAGGCTTCAAGGTGAGATGACTAATGATGTGCTGAGGTAGAATCAAATGGGAGTTGAGATTAGCAGTAGGGAGCGAGAGTGGGCAGAGGAAAAGGGAGTATACAAGGAAAACAGTGAGCTCTATCCTGGGACTCGGGCTTGAGCTGAAGAATCAATAGACAGATTCCTATAGGGGCTAGATCCTCCAATAGGGAGGATCAGTGAGTGAAGTGAGTAGGAAGAAATTTCAGATCTTTGGAAGGCTAGGGCCTCTTCTCAGCTCCAGTGAATTCTTGGATGTGAACTACTATGGGCTGATCTTGAAATGTTTTCCCAAAACTCCAGAAATATGCATTTTTTGTGAAATCTCCTATTTGTGAAATTTTATAATCTAATTGGGTTTTTAAACTTTTTTTGAAACATAATATATATACAGAAATGTACACATATCCTAAGTGAATTTCACAAGCTGAACACATCATGCAACCAGTACCTTGATCAAGTATCAGAATATTATCAATTCAGAAGCACCCTCCATATGCTCCCTTCCAGTTCTGTCTCAGTAGTAACCACTATCTTGACTTCTAATATCATAAAATAATTTTGCCAGTTTTATAGTCTATATAAATGGAACCACATAGTGCTTAATTTTTTGTGTGTCTGAGTTTTTTTATTCAACACTAGTGTCCCAGTGCACGGATTCATGCACATTGAAAGGAAATTAATTAGTTCCTCCAGTGCAGGGACTAACGCAGGCGGTCCCGGGGGTGGGACTGGGTGAGACAGGCTGGACACACCCTGGAACCAACCTCACATGGCCCCTCCCCGCTGGCTGCACCTGGGCTAGCGCTGAGGCTCGAAGGGCATCTGCGGAGTGAGTGGGGTCCCTCCAGCAGGTGGGGTCCCTCAGCCTGGCCTGCGGGGATCAGGCTAAAACTGGCTCTCTGACATCCCCGAGGCGTCCCAGTGGGAGAGGAATCATGAGGAATCGGGCTCCCTCCTCTCTGGTTTCAGAGTGTGTTACCCGAGAATCACCGCTGCCAAGTGACTGCAGCTCAGCAGCTCCTGCATTGAGCGTCTGCCCCCTGGTGGTCAGTGCTAGTCATAGCTACTGGACGATTGGACGGTTGCTTAGCCTTATATATAAATAGATTATACTTGTGAGAAACATCCATATTTTTGGATGTAGTTGTGGATTGCTCATTCTCATTAGTGTATATATCCCATTGTGTGCATATACCATAATTTATATGTCCATTCTACTGCTGAAGGACATTTAGTTTCAAGGTTTTATCTAGTACACATAGTGCTTCTAGGAACATTTTTTGGTGAACATATGTGCACATTTCTACTGAGCATATACCTTGCAATAAAGAAATAGGATCATAATATGATATTTTCAGCTTTAATAGATACTGCCAATGTGCTTGTACACATTTACACTCCCACCAGCAGTGTATGGAAGTTCCAGTTTCTCCACAGCCTTGTCAATACTGTTTTTTGTTTTTGTTTTTCATTTTAGCCATCCTTATGGATATGTATTGGTTTTGCATTGTAGTTTTGATTTATTTTTACCTGATAAATAATGTTGTTCCTTGGTTTATACTCATTGGCCATTTAGATAGCTTCTTTTATGAATTGACTGATTTTCTAATTTTTCTATTGAGTTGACTATATTTTCTTTATATATTCTGAATCTGAATTCATTGACAGATACATGTATTATGAATATTTTCTTCCACACAATCACCTGCTTTTTCACTCTTTTAATGGTGTCTTTTGATAAACACAAGTTCTTAACTTTAACATTGTCTGATTTATCAATTTTTTCTGTATAATCAATACTCTTTGTGTCCTGTTTAAGAAATATTTGCATATTCTACTGTCACAAAGATGTTCTCCTATGTTTCCTCTAAAAGCTTATTGCTTTACCTTTCATATTTAGCTCTGCAGTCCATCTGGAATTGTTTTTATTGTATGTTAGAAGGCAGGGTCAATAAAAATTTTTCCATATGGATATCCAGTTGTAGCAACACCATTTATTGAAAAAGATTAGCCTTTCCCAAATGCTCTGCAATGTTGTCTTCATCATAAATCAGGTTATCATATATGTGAGGATCTGTTTGTGAACTCTGTATTACATTTTATTTCTTAGTTTGTCTATTCTTGCACCAAACTCTGTCTTAATCACTATAACTTTATAATAAGTCTAATATCTTGGTGGTATGTCTCTTCCAGCTTTGTTTTTCTTTTCCAAGATTACATTGGATATTTTTGGCCTTTTGTATTTCCATATGAATTTTAGAACCAGCTTGCTAATTTCTGCAAAAGAACCTGCTGAAATTTTGATAGAGATTACATTAAATCTGTACTTTAAGTTAGGCAGAATTAATATCTTTACAACAGTGAGTTTTCCATTCCATGAATATGGTAAATCTCTTCATTTATTTAGATTCTTTTGGATTTCCTACATACACATGCTATTGTCAGCCAGTAATAAAAGTTCTATTTTTCCAATTTTGATTATTACTCATCTTTGATTGGGGCCATTTATTTGCTGAAGAAGTATGTTTATCAGAGTGATCTATTTGTAGTGGGATTTGTTGTTTGTACCTCCTTCCACTAAGTTCGTATTTCCTTTGCTCTGGAAGTATGTTCCTTCCTGTTCTCTGCATCCAGGGAGAAACTATTACCATCTGGTGAGCTTACCACTCCCTTTATTACCACCAATCTCTCTTGGCTACGGTGCATGTGGTAAACAATAAAAGTGGGGAATCAAGCTGGTTTCTTATTCAACTCAATCTTTTCTGTGATAGGCAACTAAGTCTCTAATTGCAACAAACTCCACTTCTCTGGTATCCCAACTATGCCCATGGATTTCTTAGTGCTAGTATGAGTAGCTTTCAAAAATGTGACTCTTTATTCTACCTCAAGCAAGCCTAACACTTTGTAAGGGTGCTACTTATGATGTATTGTGCTAATTATGGTGTATTGTGGTTGTTTCCTTATTTCATTGATAACGGGCATCCTTTTTAAAATATATTTTATTGATTTTTTACAGAGAATAAGGGAGAGGGATAGAGAGTTAGAAACATCAATGAGAAAGAAGCATCGATCAGCTGCCTCCTGCACACCCCCTACTGGGGATGTGCCTGCAACCAAGGTACATGCCCTTGACCATAATCGACCCTGGGACCCTTCAGTCCCCAGGTCGACGCTCTATCCAGTGAGCCAAACCGGCTAGGGTGGGCATCCTTCTTAATGCTGCTTTTTATTCATTTCGTTTTTGTTAATTGGTTTTGAAGGATGGGAATGAAGTTAAAATGCCTTTATTACATCATATGCAATCAGATGTCCCCTTTATATTTTTAAAAATGACAATTTTTTGTTTTTATTACAAACATTATATGTGCTCATTGTAAAAAGTGTAGAAAATAAGTAGAAATACACAGAAGAATCGTGAATAGGATAGTGTGGACTTATTTGCTTGAGGCAAGAGCAGCAAAGACTGATATAACTACAAGACAAGAAGTGTTAATGGACAAAAGAATCCCTTAGAGAGCCAGACTGTGCCAAAATATATAGCCCGCAAAGGGGAGTTTAGTTAGACAAGTCCACAAGACAAGCCGAGTGTGCAAACATAAACAGCCCTCAGAGGAGGATCTGGGCAGACAAACACAGACAAGGCCCTGCAGGAAAGCAGAGGCTGCAGAAAAGGCAGAATGTGCAAACAGCACCACTCAAAAGGGAGGCATAAAGATGGTGGAATCCCAGGCATTAAAGGTGCTGGAAGGCTTATTTAGTTACACTCCATTCCCTGCGGCTAATGCTGAATCATTCCCAGTTAAAGATTCATTTAATGTATTTTGCTAAATGGCTCGAGAGGGGACAGGACTTCCCCAGAGAAGATGGAGCTGTTATAGCTGGAAGGGACCTTGGGGAGAGTCTAGGCCAATATCTCCCAAAGCATGTTCCATGTGCTACTACTGGCATAAAAAGTTATCTTAATAATACCTAGATTTTTTACTATAATAGTTACATTTATTTTATTTTCTGTTCTCAATATAACTTTTAAATATTCCCAGGAATTCCAGAAATATGCTTTCTTGAAATAGTTCATGTAATCAATTCCACATGAATTCATGTACAATTGGTCACATGAATTGATAGATGCTTTGAATCGGGTGTATGTGAGTAATCTGAAAACAAGTGTGTATTTTTCATGTCAAATTAACTATAGGATGGGAATACTGATGAGGCTAATTGTAAAGTATCAGAAATTCTAAAAATAATTAATATCCTGCTTGGAATCCAATTTAATTCAAGCAATTTTTATTGATGTCCTTCTGCAAGCAGAACTGGTTAGTGTGTTTGTAGAGAAACAAAAAAGAGACTCAGGAGCTTTCTTGACACTTGGGGACTTGGCAATGTAGTAGTTAACAGACATCACTAATACAGGCAGAATAAAATAAATGTTACAGAGGAAGCTTATGTAGGGTGTCTTAGAGGTTCAAAAGAAAAGAGATCACACTTTTCATATCTCATAAAATAAAGATGTCAACTGAAAGACATCTTTATTTTATGCACCACTGGGAAAAAAGAGCTGATAATTAAATTATGATGTG
The DNA here is from genome assembly GCF_000412655.1 of Myotis brandtii. Taxonomy (NCBI): domain Eukaryota; kingdom Metazoa; phylum Chordata; class Mammalia; order Chiroptera; family Vespertilionidae; genus Myotis; species Myotis brandtii. Next base: position 1,808,918 of record NW_005371709.1, read on the forward strand.
TCATCAATTGCAAGAGGTATCCATGATCTAGAGACATTTAACATGTGAAAAAAAATCATCTAGACTTGATGAAATGTGGTAATTGGAGAATTTTGATAGGTTGAAATAAGAGAAAAAGCCCACCAAGCAGGGGTCCTTCTGTTTTTTATATACTACATACTTTCTTTGGTCATTCACATGACTTCAATCATTCCTTCTAGGATCATACTCATATATCATCATCTCCTACCAGAATTTCTCCCTTTAAATGTAGAACCTTATATCCAACTTCATTCATTTATTTAACTTTATTTCATTTATCTATTTAATACTTTTGTAACTATCTTGTGCCAGGCAGCATTCTGTTTTATATTAAGTATCATAGAAACCCTATGAATAATTATCATCATCATCATCATCATCATCACCATTATATATAGCAGTTAAGTAAATCACCCAAGGACATATAGCTAGTAAGTGGCAAAACTAGAGAAGATGGGCATGAGACATTGCAAATCTTCACTTCTTGAATCTACAATACTTGTCAACTAAGTGGATATGGAAACTGAAAGAAAAGGAAGGTTTTAGTGCAGGTTGCTATAACAAAATGCCACAGACTGGTTGGCTTAAATAACAGAATTTTATTTCTCACAGCTCTGGAGGCTGAGAGGCCCAATATCAAGGTTCCAGCCCTCTTCCTGGCTTATAGATGGCTGCCTTTTCACTGAATCCTCACATGATAGAGAGAGAGAGACCTCTGTCTCCCTTCCTCTTCCTATAAAGACACTAATCTCATCATGGGGCCACATCCTCATGACCTCATCTAAACCTAATTACCTGTAAAGGGCCCCACATTCAAATATCATCACATTGGGGAATTAGAGTTTCAATATATTAATTTGAGAGGGACACATTCAGTTTGTAACAAACACTAACAGGGATTTAAAAAGTAAAAGCCCAGCCAGCGTGGCTCAGTGATTGAGTGTCGACCTGGGAACCAGGAGGTCACAGTTCGATTCCCATTCAGGGCACATGCCCAGGGTATGGGCTCAATCCCCAGTGTGAGGCATATGGGAGGCAGCCGATCAATAATTCTATTATCATTTATGTTTCTATCTCTTTCCCTCTCCCTTCCTCTCTGAAATTAATAAAAATATATTTAAAAAGTAAAGAAAGAAAATGTCCTTTGGAAGGAAAATATTTAAACTGGGACCAGTTGAATTATTATGTGCCACAAGAAATGCAGGTGCAAATATCCTGCACTCTGTTGGAAACACCAATGTATCGATCTGGGCAGATATTGGGCCAGGGTTATTGATTTGGGAGTCAGATACAGATCTGAACTGTGGGAGTAGATGATATTGCTGAGGAGGAGATCTAGTAGAAACAAGTTAAGGACAACTTGAGAAAACCCCACTTCTAAGAGAGGTAAAAGAGAAGGCTCAGTCTGAAGTAGGAAGACTCAAACTGTGGATGGTCACAAAAAGCAAAAAAGGTAGCTTCAAAAACGAGGTGGTTGGTCAATGTTAAATGGCCAATGTTAAATACAGGGGTAGAAAAGAATAATGACTATGTAAATCCCTCACATTGGGTAGTGAGATGCTCACTGGTTATGAGAAAGAACACTTCCATCAGATTGATTAGAAGGAAACTAGTAGGTAGGTGATTTTAAAAAGAAAGCAGAAGTTGCAGATGCTTTTTAAAGATGAACTAAAACGGCAGTAAAATAGAATTTGAGCTCATCTGCTGTTAGTGGGCAAAAGAAGGTGAGATTGGGGACTCTATAGGAACAAGGATGGTTTGGGAATCTACTGTAAGAAATTCAATAGGTATCTAGTAAGAAGTGAATCAAAAGACCCATATCCATCTTACCTGCCACAATGAGAGAAATATGAGTATCACAGTAAGATTACTTTTGTGCTTATTTTTCTTACCCCTTCCAAGATGGATCTAGATGCTGAAATACTTGATTGTAGAATTATGAGTGGGATGGTAGGCCTAACATTCAGCTTCTCAGTGTGCTAAACGGGATTCCTACAATCGTATGCCTGCATTAGTGTTCAAAGGAGTTCTGTACCCCCTCACCGAAGGTTAAAAATAGTAAGCATCCATCTCTGAATCTCTGAAATCATACAGGAAGATAGAGGGGAAAGGGAATTTGCCTACCCATTGTCAGCAATATATTTTTTGTCAACACCATTCACTAAGTCACCAGAGAATCAAGATTATTGCCAAAGGTTTATAAGAATTATTAGACATGAGTGATACATCTTCTATGTGGCCTTTATGCTTTGTACTCTTATGAAATACATAAATTTCATTATGTTATAGTTATTTGTAGGCATTTCTTTGTCCCCTATAGTCCACCAGCTTGGAAGACAGGGACTATGAGTTGTTCATATCTGTACTTCCAGAACCGAGAATCTCATAAGTGCATAATAACTCCTTAAATTTGATTATTATAGGAGAGAAAGACCTTTTGTTCAACTTGGAAATTATGTCTAGTTTTTAAATAATTTGTGAAGACCACTGCAATGTTCTGATAAATATAATGCTCCTGTACGTTCAGAATTTGATGTATACAGCCAATTTAAGGGAAGTAAAGTTTAACTTTGAAAAATTAAATTTCAAAAATTAAACTCTGATGTAGCAGTATGAGGATATTCAAACATTTAAAGCCTCTTTAAATAATCATTGAAAAGTAGAAAACTGTTCTTCTGACTACAATGACTCTAAACATTTATTCCATACTAAATTATTATATTCAAACCCTGTTTTTAAGTTATATAAAGGGAATTGATTTTTAAAAATTCTCTAATGAGTCATCTGAGTCCTAAAATAAAGATTATTTCCAAAAGAGCAGCTATTCCTCTGCTTCCCATTGTTCTTGCTTCTCCTTTATAATCTGATACAGTTTATATTATAGTTCTTAAACCTATACAGCTTAAATTTAATTATCCTTATATTTCCTTTTTACATCATGGTGTCTGCATTTGCAATGGCTATGCATTTCAAACTTGCTGTTTCCTAACTAGATTATAAGTCTTAATGTGCTATGATTTAGTTGCTTTTGCTTATTTAATTTTCTTGCTGTTTATCTTTCCCTCAATCTTGCAAACTATTTTCTCGGAGAGTATTACCTATTTAAGTTATTTAAGTGCTTTTGAAGGGTTTTATGTTTTATGTCCTGTGGACTCTGTTCTCTATTCATGTAGCCTATTTTTTTAATGTTTCTTTTTCTTCACACTTTTTGTTATTATTGTTAATCCTCACCCGAGGATATTTTTCCATTGATTTTTAGAGAGAGCAGAAGGGAAAAAGAGAGACAGAGAGAGAGAGAAACATCGATGTGGGAGAGGAGAAACTGGTTGCCTCCCGCATGCATCCTGGCCAGGCTGGGTATTGAGCCTACAACCAAGGTACATGCCTTTGACCGGAATTGAACCCAGTACCCTTCAGTCCACAGACCAACACTCTATCCACAAAACCAACTAGGGAATTTCTCCACACTTGTTAATGGTTTTAGAGAATAGGCAAACCAACCATAATTACATTTGGCCACTACATCTTCATGGTCCAACAATGGTCAAGGTCACAGCATTTAACTCTCTGGGTCAGTTTATTTTGCATCATTTATAGATCACAGGCTTTGCTCATGACCTTGTTCAAAATTCACACAAATGTATATTTTAGGCACAAGAGAAACTAGGGGGGAATGTATAAATAAATTCAAATCCAACCCCACTGCTAACATTTATTCATTTATTCAAGCAACATTTATTAATTTATTCAACAAAAAATTATTGGCTTCTTCCTGGTTCCAAGTACTCTTTTAGTTACTGGAGATACAACTATTTTAGCCCTCATGAAATTTTCATTATTATAGACCCTCATCCCAGCCTTTGCTAATAAACATGATAACTGAGTAAGATATGTTACATAGAGATAAATACCAAGGACTTTTTTTTTTAAAGGAAGTAAGGTAGTTAGGAAGTGTTAGAGAGAAAGGTAAAATTTTAAATAGAGTGATATCTCTGCTGTGTCCCTTGAATATGGTGAAAAGGAAGACAGTTCCTGCCCACAGGGAGCTCACAGTCCACTGGGTAAGACAGATATTGAACAGGCAATTACCAGTCTGATCAGTATCCTAAAATCTCCTTGAAGAAATGGAATTTAAAATGAGATGTAACAGATGAGTAAATTGTCTAGGTGACAAGGAGGAGCAAAATTTCAGGTGAATTAGTAGGATCACATTGAGAGGCCCAGTCAAAGTTTATGAAATGATAGAATTAAAGGAGGCCCTTAGACATTACTCTTTCCAAGGTCTCCATTTCACTTGTAGGAAAACTAAGCCCTAGGAAGATCAAGTGATATACTGAAGGTACACAATGAGTTAGGGACAGGATTGTCACTAGAACCCAGAATGAAAGCTCCACAAGAAAGAGAGTTCCATCTGTTTTCTTCACTAATGTATTCCCAAAGCCTAGAGCAGTAAACATTTGTTAAATCAAAGAATGAATGAATTGCCTGACTGGCTCTTTAGTTGTTGTTGTTTTTTTCTACTCTATCATAAATCTCAGTCATAATACTGTACTAGGCCCCTAGGGCCGAGTGTGATGTGTGAAGTAAAACAGACACATTCCCTGTCCTCCAATAGCTTGTCATATTAGGCCAGCGGATCTCAAACTTATGGTCTCAGATTCCCTATACACTCTTAAAAATTACTAAAGAACCCAAGGCTATATGGATTATATCTATCAACATTCACCTTATAGAAATTAAAACTGAGAACATTTTCAAAATATGTATTAATTCATTCAAAAATAAGAATAAATCCCATTACATGTTAATAAAATGACAAATAGCTCTATTTTCCAAAACAAGGGAGTAATTGAGAAGAGTGGCATTGTTGTACAATTTTGCAAATCTCATTTATGTCTTGTTTAACAGAAGAGAGCTGAATTTTCATGTTTATGCATTCAATTTGTTGCAATATATTGTTTTGGTTGAACTATATGAGAAAAATCTGCACTTATACAGACATGTAGTTGGAAAAAGAAGAATAAAATTGAAATCTGCTGAATTAGACAATCCTAGCAGTTCTTCCAGGGCCACTGTATAAATCCTATGTAATAAAAGGCTAATATGCAAATCGACCAAACTGTGGAACGACCAGTCGCTATGACGCACACTGACCACCAGGGGGCAGACACTCAACGCAAGAGCTGCCCCCTGGTGGTCAGTGCGCTCCCACAGGGGGAGCACCGCTCAGCCAGAAGCCAGGCTCATGACTGGTGAGCGCTGCAGCAGTGGCAGGAGCCTCTCCCGCCTCTGTGGCAGCACTAAGGTTGTCTGACTGCCATGGGTCAGACATCCCCTGAGGGCTCCCGGACTGCAAGAGGGTGCAGGCCCGGCTGAGGGCCCCCCCCCCCCCAGCTACCCAGTGTATGAATTTCGTGCACCAGACTTCTAGTAATTATATAAAACTGAAATTCTTGGTTTTACTTAACATTTTAATCTTTTTATTCATGTTAACATTTGTGGTTGGCATTTACCTTCTCTCACTGAGATTTCCCATGCACAAATCCATACTCCTTACTGTGTGACATTTCCCTCACACAAGTCATTATCGATGTGATTAAATTAAATGTGACCTCCAGCCAATCCTTTCAGATTCCTTTTGAACTGCAACCTTAGTGCTATTTGCTCATTCCCATTTGTTTTAACTCAGCCTTAAAAACCTAGGACCTTGGAACTATGGAAGTAGAAAGATTTTCCAAAGCAGAGCTAGACAAGGTACAGGCAAAAGAAGATGGGACAGAATTTTGGAGGAGAGAGCAGTCTCCTTATACCCCCCATTGGCAGAGAAAGTGGACCTGGCAACAGCTCCCTCAACACATTCTGGTTTCACTGATTGGAATTGGATCCTGACATTGGAATTTTTTAAAAAAGCTTTCCAGATGATTCTACTCTATTCAGTCAAGGTTGAAAACCACTGATCCACACCAACTTCATTGTCAGATGAGGAAACTGAGGCTTTCAGTGTTTAATGCAGAGACTTCCAGATAATGCAGTCATAAGGATGGAGCCCAAAGTCCAGGTTTCATACAAGGGCTTTTCTCCCATAACACCTTCACTTAAAGTTGTAGGAAAACTGATCAAGGGTACAGGAAGCATTGTGGGAGATAGAACTAAGAAAGGTGTGCTTAACAGTGTGTAAAACCAGGAATGAATATGGATGTTAAAAGAGAAAAAAAGAGTCAAAGAGCTTAGGGCAGGTAGCCAAGAAACTGAAAGAGGCAGCTGTGTGGGAGACAGAGAAGGAAAGAGGATGAAGTGAAGGGCAAGAGCAAAGAAGGGAGGTATGGGGGCAGAGAGAGCCAGCAACAGAGAAAGAAGGAGATGCAGAGGTGTCAAGAAAGAAATAGGTGGAGAAACTGTAGAAGTAGAATGCTACCAACAGTCTTCTAAAAATATGAGTAAAAAGTTTAAAATAGGACCACAAACAGCTTTCTTAACATGCCTTTTAAGTTACCAGGCTGTTAAATATTGTGGAGTTGATTTGTTGATTAATGGTTTGATAAGGAGAGGGCCCCAAACATATTTCAACCTCTTCACCACTATCCTGAGCCTAACATTAAGCAGTCATCTATTGCTTTCCCGATGCAATGGGTCAGTAATTCTGGAGAAGTTTTCCGGTTCTCTATTTGGTACTACAATAGAGTTAGCCTATGTCGCTGACCAGCTATAGACAAGATTTGTCAAGGTACCTAACAATACGTAAGTAAGAAACCATCTGTTGCGGCCCCACCAATGTCTTCACTATCCTCACAACTGGGAATGCTCACTCTATCCATTTGCATTTCTTAAGTGCCTGCTCAAACTTTTCACTTCTTCCATTAAGTCAAACCAAGCACTTCTCTAGAGATGAATGGTATGTCCTTTTTTAGGAAATACTGATGCAAGATCAGAAGCCATCTTAATTAAGGTCAGTTGTTCTCAATCTTGGCTATACATTTAGGATCACTTGGGGAGCTTTTAAAAATTCCAGTTCTTAGGCAACATTCTAGACCAATTAAATCAGAGTTTTGGTGGGATATGACCCACTTATCAGTATTTTTAAAACTCCCCAGATGATTCCAGTGTACAGCCAAGGTTCAGAACAATTGACCTGGGCCTTCTTAATGAGATATACTGGGGGACATTACAGAGTCCTAGGGAATAAATAACCTGCCTTGTTTTCTCCAACCTGCTCCAAGAAACTAATGTACATCAGTAAGAAATAAATACATTACCAAATCTACTGGTATATTAGGTGAACCAAGTTTTGGGAAGGTTCATAACTGTCAGGACCACAAGAAGATAAAGAAATTCCAATGGAGGTAAGAGGGTGATAGATGCTTGACTTAGAGACACCGTTCCTCATTTGAGACACTTAATTTCCCTTTGTAAGCTTTTCTTCCTCTACCCATCCTATAAATATCAATATTCTTTAGGGTTCTGTCCTAGGCTTACTTCTTTTCTTATTCTACACATACCCTATGTAAGCTCATCCACCCACACAGCTCCAGTTATCATCAGCCATTCATAAAGGCATACATCTAGCCCATTTCTCTCTCCTGAGTTTGAGCTTCTTCCTGGATATATCTGACTGGGTGCTTCATAGACATGCCTAAATGTAAACTCAACATCTCAATTCCCATACCCTTCCACTTCCTTGCCATAAGTGTAATGTCCTTCTGTGCCATATCTAAATGAATGGCACCACCATTCATTTTTCCAAAGTGATTTTCTAAAATGCAATGCCTGTTAACACCTGCTTAAAACCCTTCGTTGCCTTAAGATTCGTTGCCTCTAGAATAAAATTCAAATTCATTAAAATGGTGCACAGGGTGCATAATTTGGTCTCTTCCTACATCTACAGCCCCATCTCCTGCCACCCTTCTGGCACTCTGTGTTCCAGCCAAATTGAATTTCTTTTTGCTTCTTGAAGGTGGTTTCTTTCTTTCTCATCTCTGGGTAAACTCTGTTGTGTTCATTGCTGCAATCCTAGTCCCTGCCACAGTACCTGGTACAGAGTAAGAACCCAAGCAGCATTTGTGGCATGCGACCATGTGTGTATGGGGGACTGAATATGTTTTCAGTGTTAAAGCCTTAGATGTTCTCCTTTCTCCTAATGAGCTGCTGATCAGCACTGATCTATTCATTCAGAATTATAATTCTTCTCTTGCCCTACCTGACTCTGATCTCTGTTTTTCTTGACCTTGGCTTAGCAAACATGGCTCTTGCCTCTTAGGCTCTTGACCTTCCTGATATTTCACTATTAACCCTGAACTTCTCCTTTCTTCTCCCTCTCTTGTAACCAGATCCATCTCTACTTAACTCTGCCTTAATAGTTCAGTATGAAGGGCATCAATATTCACTCTTCACTTTAGAAGCACTCTCTCTTTCCAGCATCACCTCAATGATTTCAAACAAACCTGCTTCTTTAGCAATTTTGTTTGGGTTCTCCTCTAACCCAAAATAATGCAATAAATACTTATGTATGAAATGGTTTTTTTAGTGATTGAGAATATCCTTCATCTCTGCCTTGGCTTCAATTTACATTGAGCCTTTGCTTTTATAACAAATTGGACTTTTCTTCATCCATTTCAACTGAGGCCCCAAAGCTAAAGAGATTAGAGCTATACCATCCACACAGAACTTCCCCAAACAGTTCTGAACCCAAACCAAATGGGATCTTTTGCCAATTGTCTGTCTACATATAAGAGGGCACTGGGAGGTGGATGAAGGGAAGACTGTGTTTGTGTCACAAGAGCAGTAGGGACAGGAAGAAGGTTTTTCCTCTCTACCACAGATTGTTTTGTAAATTTACTGATGCTTAAAACTCAGAGCCTGGGAACCACAGCCTAGGTAAAGGCCTACCTTCTCTGTTGCATATTTTACCATATTGAATAATTTCTTGGCTATTTTCCCCAAACAAGTTATGTAGGATAAAAGTGAATCTTAATTTATATTAAGCCATAGTAAAAATGGCTTTCTTTCAAGCACTAAAGAAATATATTTTCAATCAGCACCGTGGTTATATCATCTTTTATTAAAACTATATCAATACCTATAAGAAACTGATTTAAAAGTGTAATGCCATTTCTCTGATATCATTATTGTTCTAGTCGTATCCTGCTGTCACATATGTGAGCAGTATTGGTGCAGTGCAGAAATAAAGAAGGCTGGGTCCAAGCAGATCCCTTTCCTGGGTTAGTTTTAATGGCACCATAGGTGGCTGCCCATCTCATTGTACATTTTAGCCCATTTACCTTTATAAATCATACCACAGAGCTTCCAGTACTTACATATACTTAAACTGAGAATAAATATGCATTAGAGGAAAGCATATTTAGTGGGCTTCATGTGTTAAAAAATGGCTCCATATTTCATAATTATTTTTACACCAAATGCCAGCAGTCTTTGAGAAAGAAAGTTTCCATATAAATGTACAGATTGGGACATACTTTTAGGAAACATTAAAGAGAACTGTGCAAATTTCAGTGTGTCCATAAGTGAATCAATTAATCTTCGCTCCCTAGAAGTGTTAAAAAAAAAGAGTAGCTGGCCATGACTTTTTAAAGTATGATTTAGAGAAAATACAAAAATCACCATTATTGGTATTTTGGACTAAATGCAATAGTTGAGCATTATGTCTGACTCTGTCATTCTATGATTTGCTATAATTGGGTTCCTTTCTATTAAGCTGGTCTTACTAATGTTAATTCCATATTCACTTGATATGAGCATTTATATTAAACTTCAAAATAACTCCTGGTAGCATCCAGAATATATGTCAGAAACACCGGAAAGCAATGTCTGCTTTCCTCCCAATTATGACAACATTTAGCTTTATTAGTAACTATTAAAATGACAACTGAAGATTTTGGAGATGGGTGGTGACTTGCAGTGAACATGCATAGGCTGGAGCCTCTGGCCGAGTTACTCAGTGCAGTTATCAATGCTTAGTTCTTGGCTTTCTTTAGATAGTGAGCTTGCATGGACTTGTCTAAATTCATGATCATTTCAAAAAACACCCAGGAAGACAGGATTGGGATAATAAGAGAATGGAGCAGGTAACCATTAGTTTGGGATTGCAAACCCACTGTTTTTTTGTGTTTTTTTTAATATATATATATATTTTTTATTGATTTCAGAGAGGAGAGAGAGAGAGAGAGAGAGAGAGAGAGAGACATCAATGATGAGAGAGAATCATTGATAGGCTGCCTTCTGCATGCTCCCTATTAGGGATTGAGTCAGCAACCTGGGCATGTGCCCTTGACTGGAATTAAACCCTGGATTTTTCAGTCCACAGGCCAACACTCTATCTACTGAGCCAAACCAGGTAGGATGCAAACCCACTGTTTTAATTGCTGACTTCAAAAACATCTCTGGCTCCTCAGTGCCAGATCTGCTACAGGAGGAGTATAAGGAGAGTTTTTGTTGGCATGTGTCCTGCAAGAAAAGGGTCCATGATTTGGGCATCTCCCTCAGAGGGTGCACCAAAGCCAGGTTACAACACCGCCAGTCAGTAGGCATTTTTGCCCTCATTTACCTTCCTTCTTTCCCTCTTTGCCCCAGGAATTGGTGGAGAAGATGATTAAATAAAAACCAAACAAGCAAACAAAAAAATGTATCCCCTTCTTTCACTAGTTTTCTTTGATTTGAATGTCAAGCCTAAACTGATCAATATGTGAATGGAATTGGATGAAAAACTGAAGTTTATATTCAATTGGTCTGGACTTTTTATTACCTGACAATGAAAACTTTCATTAATATCCAAAAGCTAAGAAATCAGCTTTGAGAATACATTCAGGAAAGTGGGTTTATGAGGCAGTGGTTAAAAAAAAAAAGCATGAAGTTTTCTGTGGGTACCACATGAGGTTGAACCCTTTAAGTAAACAATTATACTTTTATTCTTAGCATCTAATGTGGTGGAAAGGGGGCAAGTGTTACCTGGAAACCCCTGGTTGGGCTCGGGTTGCCTGTCGCTGTGTCCAATAACGAAGGCAGGGTTGAATCATATAAGGTGTTTATTGAGAAGGCCAGCCAACCAAGAAGACAGGGCTCTTACAAGCATTCAAATCCTGTTTTACAGCAAGGTGCAGGGGACAGGATTATAAAGGGGAAGGGGCCAGGGTGAGGCTGCGAACAGAATGCAGCCACGTGCAGTCCTGGGGGTCCGCAGATGTCAGCTATTGACTTTAGTCATCAAGCGATGAGATGATGTTAATGAGATGATGTTTTGACTCCTGGTGGGTCCGTCTGACCCTGCTTATCGGTTCTGCTTGCTGGATTCACAAGTCACCTCAATTGCTTCGCACAGGCCTTGAAAAGGAAACTGAAGAAAATGTTAACCCCCTATTCTCATATAAGAAAATTAACCCCCTATTCACATAAGTATATGTGTTCTAATATTTAAAATAATATTATTTTTCAGATTAATTAGGTGCTCTATCTATCAGATTATAGCCCCCCTCCCCCATCACAAGGACCTACCTCACATATAAAGTAAGTTTAAGAGATAACGGACTAATTTTTTATCTAATCTTCCAGAACATATGTACCCAAATGAAGGGATTTCTCTTCAGAGACAGTCACTTCACAAGGCTCTGTAGTTCTTTTACTGATATTGTCTTTGCTCAAAATATCTGAAACACCTCTTTAGAAATTGCTTTCTGAATTGATGGCACATTGTTTGATATCTTATCCATGGCTAATCTTTATCCTTTGGTAGTGGGTTGGATTTTCTGAAATAACTAATTATTATTTTGAGCCAAGACTAATGAATAATGGATAATTTAACTGAGAAATACACTTGGAGTGAAAAAAAATCCCAGGTTATTAATGTGAAGTAGACTTCTTCCATGACTTTTTTCCCTTTTTTTTCTTTCTTTATTGAATAAGATATTACAAATGTGTCCTTATTCCCCCAATGTCCCCTCATCCCCCCAATCCTGTCCTCACCCTCCCCCCTGTTGTCCACATTTTTGAGCATCCATGACTTTTATTGGCTCAAAAGGTAATACAATTTAAATATCCAAATGGTTGTGAGTAATGGCAGTGTTATTTGAAGCGCCACATGATAAATTGGTGTCCAGCTTTAAGAATCAAGTTGTCCTCAATCTCTTGGTTAGACAAAGCAGGTGGTAGTTTCAGATCTTCAGAGCAGAGGTCACCCATCCCTTGGTATCATGGTTTTTGCCAGTTATTCTCATTGTGATGTCCTGGCATTTAAAGCCTTATGACTAACCCTTATTTTTGTTACTTTTTAAACTATAAATTTCTTCTTGTCCTAAAAAGCTAAGTCATCTTCCAACCTCCTTTTCTTCAGACAAAACACAAGCACAATTGTTGGACACCAACAAAAAATCTGGTTAATTGCTCTCTGAGGACCAAGTGAAACTGTTTCACATCATTAGAAAAATATGAAAATGGTCATTTTGAAATTCAGTATAACTATTAATGACCAACAAAATCAGTATGTTATCCATCTGCATTTAAAGTCTCCATGAAAGGCTTCTCACATTGGCTTCCATTGTTCTCTCCAATTTTAAATTTCCAGATCCTACCAAAGTCTGCCGGGCCACTTCCTAATTCCCTCCATTCCTCAGAGTGAGCCATATCACTGAGCTATCCCAGGCCCTTGGGCTTTGCTTCAGGAAGTACCTTTCCAATTCCTCTGCTGACCCTGTTGCTGGAATGATCCAATGATTTCTCCCCATCTTGAATACCAATCAGAACCACCTCTGAAAAATCAGACCCTAATTTCATCAAAGAGTTAACTGGTGTTTGGAATCACACAGGTCTATTCAATATAAAAAACATATGTTTAAAATTGACATTTGGACCAATTTTTGCATCCATTAGATCCCAGATTTGGAAGAATTGCATGTGATTAACATTACAAAACATAAACACTGTGTTCCAGTGAGTCAAAAGAAAGCCAGGAAATTTTTTATTAAGGCATTATTATATCTTCAAAATATCCCAGTGTGACTCCCATAAATACCTCTCAGAACCTTCTTCTATAAAAGTCTACTTTACACTTTTTGAGCCTCAAATTATGGCAATGCTTCTTGACATCACAGCTGCTTCATTTGCAATCTAACACAGAGACTGAAATCTTGGTTGCCTGTACTGCCCCTGAATGCATTTAGCTTTGTAGCAGTCAGAGCCAAACATCACTGAAACAGGTAGTTAGAGTCTCATTGAACATTGGAATTAGAAGGGACCTTAGAGATCATCCAGTCCCTACAACTGAGAATATTGAGGCTCCACAAAGGGGACATTTCTGGTCCCAGGTCCTTGGTGGATATCAAGATACCACAGGATTTGAGTAAATCCAGAGCATCTGCAGAAATGAAAATGGACTCAGACCTGTGAAAGGGAAAGAACCAATTCAGCCTTTGTCCTTGAAAATCAATAAGGCCAGAAACAATAAAGGTCAAAAGAGACAAAAGGGAAACTTTTCCAGGGTAGGCAGTCTGTTCTCTGAATCCCAGAGAGAGAAAAGGCTATATTTCTAACCTCTGCAAGGTAAAATGATAGGCTAAAATCAGTTTAGGAAGAATTTCTTCTGGGAGCTTGTCAGGCTGTGAAATCAAGGCTTTGGACTGAGCACTAACAAAAGGGATGGGTGCTCTTCTGTATGACGTCTTGTCACACGCCTCAAGACCCCTGTGCACAGAGAAAGGTCACGGTCCTCCACCAATGCTGTCGTTCTCAACAAAGACTCCCCAGACCATCAGCATCACCTGGGAACTTGTTAGAAATGCAAATTCTCAGGCCCACTCCAGTCTTAATGAATTAGAATCTCTGGGACTGGGGCCCAGGCATCTGGATTCTCACAAGCCCTCCAGGTGTTTCTTTATGTGCTCTAACGTTTGACAACCACTGGAGGATTGAAAAGCCTCCAAGTGAGGGATGGAGCACACAAGTGAACCAAAATAAATCTGGCTAGGCTTAGTACCTGTGAGCAGGAGAGAGCAAATACCTCACCCTACACTCCCTGCATTATGTCTGTCTATAAATACAAAGAAGTATCAGAAGGAGCCAGTGGGCACTAATGTTGTTTACAGGTTTTCAAATAAGACAAAGCCTAGGCAATCAGTGAGGATCAAGGAAATCTGACCCAGAGGAATAAGGGATGATACTAAGCACTTTATCACTAAAGGCAACTACATCTTATTACCGTTAGCAGAGGAGCAATGAGAGTGTTACCTGGTTTATGGTCTTTAAATCATAAAATGTTATTAAGAGGTTAAATTTACTCTGGTAAACTAATCTTTTAGCTGCCCATATTGAATTTTTTAAAGCTTTAACTGGACAGGAACTTTTACAAATTCCTTGTTCCTGTCCCGTTAAATGCAGAGTACTTGCTCTTCACACAAGGTCCTCCCTAATCTGGTAACAAATTCACATGTTCTAACTGTCACATCGAACACAGTTATTTGTAGCCACCTTGAGTTAGTTCTTTGGAGCAAAGCAGAGCAAGTCAATTAATGAAAATGGTTACTTACACATGGGTTCTTTACCCCTGAACTTCTAGCAAGCAAAGCTTACTAGCCCTTGGAGCAGGAACACAATATTTGACTAAGTTTTTGTTACTGTATGTTTGTATTTTTATTTGTAAAAGTTTTTAAATTATAAAAGTAACATAATTATGGTAGGAAATTCAAGCTATATGGAATGACATAAAGGATTCCCTCTAAGCAGAAGTATGAGTGTCTCATATAATAGTTTCTCATGTAAGTTTGAGAAATTTTGCATGCATATGTAGTAATATATTTATATGTGGCATAAACATTTTTAAGTACCATGTTCTGCAGTTTGCTTTTTCACTTATTGTATCTTGGACAGATTTTCTATCACTGTGCAAATTGTTCCACTTATTACTATTCTAAGGTTATGCCATCATTTGTATAACCTTTCACTTATAATAGACATTTAAGTTGTTTAATCTTTTGCTATGATAATAATGCTATTACTAACATTCTTGCATTCACTCATTTACTTATTCATCAATATTTATTGACCTCTATGTGTGACATGCTATAGGAAGGGGAAGGTATTCAGATCTGAATAGTATATATCCTTTGCCTTGTGGAGTTTACAATCTAGCAGCAGGTATAATATAATTTCAAGCTGTGATAAACGCTATGAGGGAAATAAAGTGTGCTAATGTAAAGTTAACTGGAATCACTTACCTGAATAGCAGAGCCAGGAAGGACTTTTTGAGAAGTTGACATTTAAATTGGGATCCAAAAATGGTAGAACATTCCAGGCATAGGGAAGAGCATTACAAAGCCCTAGATAGAAAGGAACTTGGCATTTTCAAGGAATTGAAAAGAAGCCAATGTAGCTAAAAGGTGATGGATGAGAGAGAGTGGCATGAAATAACATTGGAGAGGTAGGCAGAAACCAATCATGATGTATCTTGTAGGTGATGGTAAGAAGTTTGGGAGGTTTTTTAAAATATATTTTTATTTATTTCAGAGAGGAAGGGAGAGGGAGAGAGAGATTGAAACATCAATGATGAGAGAGAATCATTGGTTGGCTGCCTCCTGCGTGCCCCCCACTGGGGATCAAGCCTGCAACCCAGGCATGTGCCCTTGACCAGAATCAAACCCGAGACCCTTCAGTCCACAGGCTGATGCTCTATCCACTGAGCCAAACCAGCTGGGGCAGAAGTTTGGGTTTCATCTGAAGTGTTATGGGAAGCCACTAGAGAATTTCATTCAGGGGAGTAATATGATTAGATATAGATATATAGATATATAGATATATAGATATACAGATATACAGATATATAGATATACTAGAGGCCCAGTGCACAAAAAATTGTGCACTCGGGGGGGTACCTCAGCCCGGCCTATGCCCTCTTGCAGTCTGGGACCCCTCGGAGGATGTCCACCTGCTGGCTTAGGCCCGCTCCCTGGGGGATTGGGCCCAAGCTGGCAGTCAGACATCCCTCTGGCAGCCCGGCAGCCCTCGGGGGATGTCCACTTGGCAGCGGGGAGCAGGCCTAAGCTGCAGCCAGACATCCTTAGCACTGCTGAGGAGGCGGAAAGGCTCCCACCACCACCGATGTACTGGCAACCATCAGCCTGGCTTGTGGCTGAGCAGAGCTCCCCCTGTGGGAGTGCACTGACCACCAGGGGGCAGCTCCTGCATTGAGCGTCTGCCCCCTGGTGGTCAGTGTGTGTCATAGTGACCAGTCATTCCCAGTCGTTCTGCTGTTAGGGTCAATTTGCATATTACCCTTTTATTATATAGAATAGA
>NW_005371709.1:1825772-1849393 GCF_000412655.1 Myotis brandtii
GTTAATTTGCATATAGTCTCTCTGATTGGCTGGTGGGTGTGGCTTAAGGCATAGTGAAAGTACAGTCAATTTGCATGTTTGTCTTTTATTAGTATAGGATAGATATATAGATATATAGATACAGATATAGGCATAGATACAGATATATAAAAGACTACTCTGATACTCTGTGGAGAATCTACACTAATAAAAGAGAAACATGCAAATTGGTGTCACTCCGCTACACCCACCAGCCAATCAGAGTGACTATGCAAATTAACCCAACAAAGATGGCGGTTAATTTGCATACACAGGCATGGAGCGAAGACTGAAGGCTCCGGCCAGAGTGAAGACTGAAGACTGAAGAGGCTTGGCTTCTCCGCTGCAGCTGAGAAGCCAAGCCTCACTGACCCAAAGGCCTGGGTCCCAGGTTCCAGAGGAAAACCAGTGCCAGCTGCCAGGGGAAGGAAGGCCTATTGTGTGAATCTTCGTGCAACGGGCTTCTAGTAGATTATAACTGGGTAAGGATGAGACCAAGAAGAACACTATTTTAGTAGTATAGGCAACATGATGATGGATGGTTTTGGCAGGCTAGTGGCTATAGCAATAGAGAAATTCAAGATATATTTCAAAGGTAAAACTGACATGAAAAACAGGAATGGATGTGGGGATTGAAGAAGAAAAACCTGGACAGCTCATGAGTGATGGAGCCATTTACTGCATTAGGAAGACTAGGGGAAGGATAAGATAGTAGGGGATGGATGAATCAAGTGTATACTTCGAACATGTTAATTTTGAGATGTTGAGGAGACATCCAAGTGGAGTATCAAATATGCAGATTAATCACAAGACTGGAGCTCAAAGGAGATGTTTGGACTGAAGATATAAATTTGTTGTATATTTGAAGCAGGTGAAAGTATGAGGACTGACTATGCAGGAGAGAAACAGGATGAAAGTTGACAGAGACTGACCTTCTCTAGGAGATACAGCATTTCCTACTTGCACAGGAAGAAAGCATAGGCCATAGAGGCAACCATGCAGAGACTGGGTGATGGGAAGAAAAGGGGCTCCCAAATCATGGTTTCTTGTATTGCTTGAAACATAAGGCAGGGCCATTGACTGAGAGGAAGGGAAGTGCATGGAGAAGAGGACTTGAGCAGGAAACGAGTGTACAAGGTAGTTATCTCAGAGAATAGAAAGGCAAGCTCGGTGAAGAAACTAGAGAAACAGCGTAGGCTTACATCATAGGAAACACTGAGAGCACATTTGAGGTATGGGGTCAGATTTAAAGTGAAACCTGTCTTACTGTTGTGTGCTTTTCAACAACTATATTCAGCTGCTTGGGTACAAAAATGGGGAAAATGAGTGGTCATGGATATCTATATATATTGTTCTGTAGTAAACATACATAGTGATAAAATTACTGATTCAAGAGTATTAAATGTTGATACTTTTCAATCAATAGATTGCTGATTTCACTGGAAACTTTTTAAAAATATTGTTTTCAACCCTGTTAGTCTCTTTTAATACGAGAAAAACAAAAGCACTAAGTGAATAATAGTAATATTAAGACCAATAACTCAGAAGTTTCAAAACACAGACAAGTTTAATGCAATTTAAGGAAATAAACAAAATATGTACTTGCATAATTCATCTTGTGTGTATGAGGTGTGGCTGCATGTGTGTTGGTTGAGTAATGGTTTGGTGTTTGTGTGTGTATGTGTCTATCAGTGTGTGAGTAAAAATGGAAGGTGACCTACCTTGCACTGAATGGACCCAAAGACATTAGAACTGAGCCCAGGGTGTATCATAAGAGGTTTGTGGTTATTACCACTTATTTTTCACACTGTCTTCCCACTGTTCAAGTCTCTGTCAGGAAAATAGAGTGGTTTGGCTGGAGATGATTGGGATTTGTTGAGTGGGGTGGAGCTGTCAGATTTATATGGCTTTTTCTCTTAGAAATACATGGCCTTCCTTTTTTATTTGCAGTAACTGTGAAGCTCATTTAGGGCTGCTGCGTCCCATTCGCTTGGCTCCCCAAGTTCTAATGAATACACAGCACCTCACTCAGGGACTGCACTTCTGGCCAACACATCAGATGGGAAACTCAGAGTGGTTTGGTCCCCAAATTCCTTCTGGGTGTCCATGTTTCCATAGTTCTCTCCTTTCACTTACCAGTCAAAGGTTATTATAACTAATTGGGTGTCTGTCCTCCACTGGCTCTCAGGGTTTGATCTGCACACACTTAGGTCCACTGATGGAATCACCATGTGGCCTGGGGAATGAGTGTTGATCAAAGTACCATTCATCCTCTTGCTCTCCCACTCTTTTTTTAAAATTCCAGCTGTGCCTCTGGAAATGCCCTTTAAAACTTGCATCATATGCTTTTTTGATAAAATGACATGACTCAGAGAATGTAAGTATCTGGAATTATATCTCATAAACTCAGCTTTCAAAACTTAAGTGTGTTGAATCGAAGCCAGTCAAATGAACTAAAGCTGGCTGGGGGAAGACAAACACGGAAGAGTGATGAGTGACTCTGGGCTGAACAGAGGAATGCCTGCTGTGAAGCTGTCAGGGATGAGGAACCGTTTAATAGTTGACTCTCTCATCATCCTTCTTGATCTAGAAGGCAGATGTTAAAACCACCTTAATGAGAATGTAGGTGATACTAAATTGGAGGCATTCTCCAAGGCATAGAAAATATAGGTGGAAAGTGCACAAAAGGAAAAAAAGGCTTATCCAGAGCTACCATTGCTGTAATAGAAGATTCGGAGCTGCAGAGGTAATATAACCATGCGCAATACTCATCTATCTCATTCTGAAGGGCCTCAAGTTGGGAGCTGGAAAATATGGTTACTTTTACTGTCTAGGTACATTCCTCAGTTCTGTGGCTGAGGATACCTCCCCCAGGAATGACCATAGGATTCAGAGGTCCAGTTTTAAAATATGCTGGGCACAGCAGTGGCCTTGTGATAGGAGACAAGTTTAGTTACTTCATATATATTTATTGAGCACCAGCCCAACATTGTGTTAGGTTCTGGGAATATAGCTATAAGGAAACAGGCATGGCCTCTTGTTCTCAAGAAGCTCAGAGTCTTTATAAGGAAGAGACAAATAATATGTAGCCTGATAAATAAGATAATTACTACAGAGTGTGAGAAATGCATTGAAGATTTGGAGAAATCTGGTAAAGGAGACCTGAAAGATGAGATGAAATCGCCTCCAGAAGAGCTGGGGGAAGAACTTCTGTGCAGGTGCCTTTGAAGGGAGAAGGTCTGTAGGATTCACAGGACAGAGAAGAAGGCTGGATGTAGTGAGCTGGGAGAAGCATGATGTGAAATGGGGTTGGAGAGCTAAGCAGCAGGCAGATCATGCAGAGTGTGCAGATCACCACAAGAAGCTTGGATTTTAGTCTAAGAGCAATGGGCAGCCAGTGAAGGGCTTTAACAAGGAACAGATATGTTCTGATTTAAGTTTCAGGAGGATGACTTTAATTGCTTTGTGGAAAATGAATTATAAGAGTGAAGGCAGGGAGTCTAGACAGAAAGTTGCTGCAAAGAATATGAGAAACAGCGATGGCTCAGAATAGGGTAATGGCAATGAAGAGGGCAGAGGGGATGGCTGAGAGAAATAGTAGAGGTAGAAATGAAAGGACAAGTAGGTGGATTGGTTGAGGAGGAGTAAGGATAAGAGAGAAACCATTTTTACATTCTGCCTCCTTTTATACAATCCCTAGGATAGTAATTTCCTAAATTACATCAATACTATACAAACTCCCAAGTGGATTTGAGCTCTCCACTCCTCTCCAAGCAAAGGGGGACTGGTTGAAAATCCTGGCAAGGGACTTGAATTGATATTAGCATAGTTGGATGTTGGGTCCTTTTCCAGAGTTCTGGACCCCAGAACTTTCTACCAGCTTCACCTCCCCTCTCCAATGAGCCCTGATCCTAATTTAATCTTGACCACAGAAAGCAGTCCTTCACCATCATTCACTTGTATGATTAAAATTTTCTCTCCAGGCCTCTACCCTGAATTTATTCCTATTTGGAATTCCTAAACCACCCTTCTTCCCATTATTGTCATCTGTAAACTTAATGATGACCATGTTCTGTATTTTAGCATCCAGGTCCTTCAGAAACAATGTTCTCTGTATTTATTGTTGAAGCTGTGAGCAGATTGCCATGCTTCGTGTACACAGGCACTGAAATCTGAACCAAGGAAATGTGATTTTGGAATGAGACTGGTTCCCCATGACTAGTGCTAAACATCATGCCATAGAGTTTAATTTAATATTGGAGTTAGTGTTGTAATCAAAATAAAACACCACAGTTGATCTGATACATCTGATATATGTGATTGTTATTGTTATGAGAGAAATGACATTTGTATAAATGACTTATGCACATTTCTATTTCACAGCTACACCACAGTTTTCTTTATAAGAATTGTCAATAATTTTCTCTATTGCCTTTGCAAATAACTCACAATAAAGGCAAAGATTCTATCTAGACCTTACTTCTAATCATTGTTCTCACAGAGCTGACATTTCCCTTGTTATACCCAGTTTTCTCTTATACCTTCCCCTCAGCCCCCGGTCCTTAAATAGCACACATAATTGTCTTCCACATCTGACCATATCGAAGGCCAGAAAAAGCAGGAAGTTTCACTTCTAAGACTGTGGACTTTTCACCTGAGGACTGATGGCAATCATCATATCCCTGTTCTGTGGGGTGACTAAAGGTGTGTAATGTTGGAAAATTACATCTTAGACAACGCATTCTTAGACAAGCCTTCATATAATTTTTCCCTGCACTCATGGGAGCATCTAACCTACAGTGTAGGTACTCTTACTAGAGAGTTGCATAAAAAGTTTAATGTTCTGACATTATTCATGGTCAGTGTAAAAGCTGCCAACACTATTTTCGTCATGCTGCCAAATACTCAAATTCCTTTATGGAGATAAAATACTTCTACTAGTCTCGTCCTTCTGAGTTCACATGCTCCCAGACCACCCCACCACCACGTTTCACTTCCTCCCCTTCTGAGATCCAGATAACTAAGATGTTAGTCACTATAGCAGCCCACAGCCTGCTTTGCTTTCTCTGGGGTGTCACCCATCAAAATCAATTTTCACCAAAGGAAGATCCCTCTGTTCCTCTTAATTAGCAACTACCATCTTTTCTTCTCTTTCCCTGGCTTTTCCTTCTATAGTCAAAAGCCACTTTGGATCTCCTTTAGAACTGCCTTCCCATCAAGTCTCTCTTGTGTTTTCTGGACTCCCACCTATTTTATAGTGTATGCATAGCATACAACAAGAAGGGGATATTGCAGTTCTATAGAGTTGATAAGGGAGGGCTGGTCATGCCATCTACATTATTTGTAGGACCCCATACAAAATAAAAATGTGGAACCTCAACTTCAAAAAGTGGCATTAAAGTTACTAAAATATAAATCTTTTTTTTTCTTTTTGCCAGTCTCTTGACTTGTAGTATTTTTATTAGCTATTTCTTGTTGTTCTAAGTAAAGAAAAATTAAAATTTTAAATAATTAGCATGAATTTTCCCATCCATCCTTATATTGTGCATATGGCTTAAATGTTAATACAAGAGCACTTAAGTTGTATGCAAATTATCAAAATACTAATTCAAAAGAATATATGCACCCCTATGTTCATTGCAGCACTGTTTTTTGATAGCCAAGATTTGGAAGCAGCCCAAGTGCCCATCAGTAGATGAGTGGATAAAAAAGCTGTGGTACATTTACAAAATGGAATACTATTCCGCCATAAAAAGGAAGGAAATCTTACCTTTTCCGACAGCATGGATGGACCTGGAAAGTATTATGCTAAGTGAAATAAGCCAGTCAGAGAAAGACAAGTACCATATGATTTCACTTATATGTGGAATCTAATGACAAAATAAACTAGCAAATAAAATAGAAACAGACTCACAGATACACAGAACAAACTGACAACTGTTAGAGGAGAGGGGTTTAGGGAGCTTAGTGAAAAAGGTGAAGGGATTAAGAAAATACAACAACTCATAGACACAGACAAGAATCTGGTGATTACCAGAGGAAAATGGGGGTGGGGAAAGATAGAAGAGGGTAAAGGGCAGGGGGAGGGGGAATAAATGGTTATGAAAGGAGACTTAACTTGGGGTGGTGAACACACAATACAATATGCAGATAATGTATTATAGAATTGTACATCTAAAACCTATATAATTTTATTAACCAATGTCACCCCAATAAACTCAATAAAAAATAAAATAAAAAACCTCCAAAGCAGGAAAACATCTTTCTCTGACTGGTATTTTTTACGTATTTGCTAATGAGTGTCTGCACAATAAAGATGTGGTCTTTAACTTGTTTTCCAAGGAGAAATCCAATTTGGCTCTCATGGATGTTGCTGCTACTCAGATATAGTTTAATTCTTTAATTGAAACAGCTGCACAATAGCTTGTGGGCAGTGCTGTGTAGGCAATGTTCCACAGGCTTTCCTGGAGCTGTCTGGGTGGAGACCACCTTCACTTTTGTATTCTGAATCCCCTGCGCTCATCAGAGAGGCTGTCAACAAAATGTCTCCTCTGGTTGGCCCTTCTGTTGGCTGTTAAAGCTGTGGTTGTCTTGTGACTGATTTCACCGACTCGATTCTACTCTTTGTAATCAGAAAGGTGCTAGCATTTTGCCTCCATGGATGAAGGAATAAATCAATTTCTCTCCAAATGCCCTTCCAGAAATCTCTCCACTAGCTCGGCTTCTGTAGCCTGCCCAGAAATGCATTATTATAAAGCCTCTTCTCCAAGTACCACATGTGCGCTTAATTTTCACGACTTGCACAAATAAATACTTTTATTACAAAAAAAGCTATAAGGGGATAAGTTTGGGGAGAAAAAGGATCTGCTCAAACCTACAATACAATATGCAGATAATGTATTATAGAATTGTACATCTAAAACCTATATAATTTTATTAACCAATGTCACCCCAATAAACTCAATAAAAAATAAAATAAAAAACCTCCAAAGCAGGAAAACATCTTTCTCTGACTGGTATTTTTTACGTATTTGCTAATGAGTGTCTGCACAATAAAGATGTGGTCTTTAACTTGTTTTCCAAGGAGAAATCCAATTTGGCTCTCATGGATGTTGCTGCTACTCAGATATAGTTTAATTCTTTAATTGAAACAGCTGCACAATAGCTTGTGGGCAGTGCTGTGTAGGCAATGTTCCACAGGCTTTCCTGGAGCTGTCTGGGTGGAGACCACCTTCACTTTTGTATTCTGAATCCCCTGCGCTCATCAGAGAGGCTGTCAACAAAATGTCTCCTCTGGTTGGCCCTTCTGTTGGCTGTTAAAGCTGTGGTTGTCTTGTGACTGATTTCACCGACTCGATTCTACTCTTTGTAATCAGAAAGGTGCTAGCATTTTGCCTCCATGGATGAAGGAATAAATCAATTTCTCTCCAAATGCCCTTCCAGAAATCTCTCCACTAGCTCGGCTTCTGTAGCCTGCCCAGAAATGCATTATTATAAAGCCTCTTCTCCAAGTACCACATGTGCGCTTAATTTTCACGACTTGCACAAATAAATACTTTTATTACAAAAAAAGCTATAAGGGGATAAGTTTGGGGAGAAAAAGGATCTGCTCAAACCTACAAGGGCTTACCTCCTTCTGCCTACCAACACACAAAGAATGAGTCAATTAAGGAAGAAGAGGTGGGACCTTGGAGTTAGCTCAAAAACTCTACTGAGACACCATACTGGCTTTTGCCCAGCGAAACAATGAGCTCCCCTAAGTGTGAGACTGTGTCTTAGTTCTTTCTATTTGCTCAGTGCATCACAGGTGCTCAGCAAATGATGAAGTTCCTCACTGGCTGCTCCACAGAGCCCCAACTGAGCCCATGCCCTCCACCCTTACCTAGGTCTTGGATTGATGGGGCTGAGTACAAAAAAATTCTGTAATTTTGTTTCACATAGATCATCTGAAGTCTATCTACAGATGCATAAGAAAAACAAGGGGCAGAGGGCCAGGCCAAAGGGAAAACAGGTGTTGTGTTAGTCTCTGAGAATACAACAGTGAGAAGACACAGTCCCATCATCATGAAATTCATAGTCTAGAAGGGAAGAGACATATGAATCAGAAATTCTATCAATAAGTGTGCAAAAGAAACTGAATCAAGTGTCCTAAGAGAAAGAAATGGTTCTTTGAGAACATGTAACACGTAAATGTGATTTAGCTCAGGTGTGGGGTTGGGGGTGGTCCAGGAAGCAATCCCTGAGAAAGTGACCCTAAAGCTAGCATCTGAGATGTGTGGTGTGCGTGTGTGTGTGTGGGGGGGGGGGGGGGGGGGAAGAGGTGTGTGGGATGTGAATGGGAGGAATTAGAGAAACAGGAAGGCCCTGCCCATGGTGGGAAGGGAAAAAAATCAATGTCTTTGAGCATGAAAGGCAAGGTGAAAGGGCCCAGTTTGTATTAAAACTACTTGTCTCAGTCTCTTCCTTACAAGCACTGGGAAACCATTGGATGTTTTAAGTAAGGAGGTCAAACAATGGGAATGGAGGGATTTCACTCCCTCTACAAAGAGCAGTATGGAAAAGTGTAGCTTTCAGTATTTCCAAAGGTGCTGTAGTCCTATGGAAACTTCCTGGATCTGTCCTGCAGTTCCCTCTCTGTGGAGAAGGTCAGAACAGCAGGATTCTCCCCCTTACATGTGAGCTCTGGCATACTGCCACGTCTGGTGCAGAGAGCCATGGTGATGTTCTACTTCATTTCTTCTTGGCTCTCTAAGGTCAGATATCTAGATAAAGTGTGGCTACTGGTGCAGCATTTGTACCCACTAGAGTTAATTGGGTTTTTGTAACTTTGGACATTAAAAAAGAGGTTCTATGAAGGAAAAATATTTGCTGTTTTGCTGACACACTTCAGTACATGTGTAGTTTCCAGAAGCAGAAAATGTTGGAATTAAACATGTTTAAGCACCTGTAGTAAGGCCTGCTCAAGAAAACCATGACCTTCAAACCTTGCAAAGCTATCTTTTCACTGTCATTCAGCACTAGAAGCCCTCCCAGGCATCAGGAGGTTGAATCTTTATTTGATAACAACTCATAGGACACTTCTTGAATACCAACATTCTTGTTCACAGGATGCAAAGATAAGCCCTGATCTCAGGGAGCTTCCTTGCAACCATCATCAAACTTTCCAAAATATGCACACAAGTGCACACACACACACACCAGTTAAGTTTATGTTTTGGGGCAACTTGAGACATAACTGTGTACATACTATAAGATAACTATTCTATTTTCATGAGGCAAAAAAAATCAGGAAAAAGGAGAAAAGTAAGCAACATTTATTAAATACTTTTATATATCAGGCACTATAATATATGTTTCCAGGTGTATCATCTCATTAAACCCCTATGAAGAAACTGAGGTTTGGATATAATAAATAACTTTTTAGGGTTTGAGTATATGTCTTTCAACTGTAAGCAAATTATTTCTCCACATTTATTTCTGTGACGCATTCTCCAACTCCCCCATCATAATTAATTGCTTCCTCTTTTGAATTCCCAAAACAAGTGGTTCCTGCTCATGTGGTGTTTACTTTAGTGAGTCTCATTTTAGAGAGTTGTTTACATGTATCTTGGCCACTAAGTTCCTTGAGGAGAGGAAGACTTCTTGTTCATCTTTGTATCACTCAAGCTAAACAGAATATCTTGCATACCACTAATATGTGCTCATAAAATGCTTGTAAAATAAAAGAATGTATTCGCAGCTCTCAGTGGGTTGGTCAGAGCCCAGGGCCACAGCCCAGCACCCCTTCTCACACCTAGTTCTGTAGTGTATCATCAAGGGTCTTATGGTCATGCAATGTGGAAAACCTAGTTGGCAAGCCCAAGCCCTGCTCACACCTCCATAAGTAGCTTCCCCTTGCCACCTTTCTAGACCAGTGGTACAAACTCCAGCACTATGGTCCACTCTCAGGAAGTCAGACTCCAGGTTGATGTCCACGCAAGCCCTGAGAACACGTGAGGGCCTATCTGAGCAGAGAATTCTGGGATCATGGGAATTCAGAACATGGTCTACAAAGAGGCATGGGTCCTTGGCTCTCTGAAGTTCTTACCCCATGGAGAGGGGGGCAGCTGAAGATGGGCCAGAGCTTGGCTCTCTAAAGCAAGGGCCCCCTTGCCCAGCTCTAGATTAGTAGAAATAGCAAGTGTGAGAAATAATGAGTGAAGTAAGTGGATAAAGACAAAACATTTCAAAAATATGCACTGGATTCATATGTACTAAAAATGATAAAACAATACTTCAGAACTAAAGTTCTGGGACACATTAGGAAAGATTTAGCCAGTGCACATTTGTTAGATATTACTATTACACTGTTTGACTGTTTTCTTTCAGGTATATTCTTTTTTTATCTCACTTATCCCTGGCAGAACTTGATCTCACCAAGATTTTGTGGGCTGGGATTGGGTTGGGAGGAGGTGGTGTTGAGGACAGAAGGGAAATACAGCTCTTGTTGCTGTGCTGCCAGGAGCCATCCCACCCTCTGGAATTAAGGATTTGAGCATTTAAAAAGCTGTGAATCCTGTTTAATACTCTTTCTCTATATCCAATCAATCATCAATTCCAATCAATTTTATCTCCTAAATATTCTCAACTCCCTCATGTTATCTCTAATTTAATTTCCTCACCTTGATCAGATTGCCATTATCTTTCTTCCAACTAACCTAAATGGTTTTCTTCAATCCATTTTGTGCACAGCTGTGAAAGTCAACTTGCTAAATGTAAATTGAATAATGTCACTTTATCTCTTAAAATTCTGCAGTGGTTCTAAAATCCTGAGGTCTATATCAACCTGGACCTACGATCCTCATCTTGTATTCACTTGCTGAGCTCCAAGCTGAATTAGTCTGCTTTCAGATTCTCAAACATTCCAATTCTTCCCCAGGTCAGCCCTTTACATAAGCTCTTTCTCTTGCCCAAGACTCTCTCTATCCCCTCCTCTCTTTTTCTCAAATTTTAAATGTCACTCCATGAAACTCATTCCCTGGCTGTCCCTATCCCCAGACTGGGTCACATCTTCTATTATAAGGTATCATAGATTCCTCAATTGTCATTAGTACTATTAAAATTAATTAATCACCTAACTCATTGGCTTAAGGACTTTCTCGCTAGATTATAAACTTCATGATGGCAAGAAATTATGTGCCTTATTCACCACTGTAACCCTACTGTCTAGATAGAACCTTAAATATTGTCTGCATTCCATAATTGAATTCTAGCACCGCCTATATATAGGCCAGGCACTCTGCTAGGCATGGGCTGTAGGAATGGGTAAATAATCTTAGACCTCGAGGAGTACATGATTCAGCGATTAATCCAGTAAATTCTGCAACCCTCTGTCAGTTTCTTTCTCTTTTCCCATTTATTTTGGTTCAACTTACTCCTCCATATATTGCTTTGTCTAGCTTTCAGACAATTGACTTTTTGACAAATACTCAAGAAAAAGAAAAGATTTAAAACCTCTGTCATTTCAGTGTCATCTTCTATTAGTTTTCCCTCTTCAACTAATAAATGGACACTATTTTTCTTCAATCTCTTCTCATGTCTGATACATTTAAAGAATGTCTGTTTGTGTCTCTCTTTGTCCCTTGAAAATTGCAATGCATTCCTTGCTGTTGATTTTTTTATTGACATAAAAAGCCATTATATTTGCTTTCCTTCTTGAGGACTCTTATTATCTGAAAACTTCTCATTATATTCCATCTTTTATACAATAACCTTTTTGTTGTTGTTTGAAATGTGTGTGCATTCTTTTTTTTTCTTTTCTATCTGTTCTATGCATAAAGACAATTTTTCTGCTTTTTCGTGTCATTTCCTTAAGAGATATTTAGAGATCATATTATTTAATTTTATTTATGATTATATAGGCACATATCATAGTAAAATAAAAGAAAGAGTGAGAAAGGAGAGAGGGGGGGCAGAAGCAGGGAAAAAGGAAGGGAGGGAGGAAGGAAAGAAGGAAGGAAATACAATTTGAGTCAGCTAAGAGTTGGTTTACATGAGGGAGAGATAAGGACAGTGAAAGAGGGGGGATGACCTATGAACCAGGAGGTCATGGTTCGATTCCTGGTCAGGGCACATGCCTGGGTTGCGGGCTCGATCCCCAGTGTGGGGTGTACAGAAGGCAGCCAATCAATGATTCCCTCTCATCATTGATGTTTCTATCTCTCTCTCCCTCTCCCTTCCTCTCTGAAGTAAAATTACCTATTTTTTTTAAATGCAGTAGTGGTACAGGACAGAATAGATAGCCCAGAAATAAACCCACGAGTATATGGAAGTTTGATGTATGATACAGAGAGCGTTGCAGATCACTAAAGAAAGGAGAGACCCATTTAATAAATGATGCTGATATAACTTACTATTCATATGGAAAAATATGAAATTAGATACTTATACCAGAACCTAGATAAATTTTAGATTGATTAAAGATGTAACTATGAAAAAACATTAAAAGTTTTAAAAGAAAATATAAAATATTTTTATGAACTAGTCATGAGGAAGGACTATTTAACAAACAACAAGAGCTAGATGTTATGTACCCACTAGATTGGCAAAAATTAAGAAGTATGAAAATAACAGATGTTGGCAACAATGTGAATCAAAAGGAACTCAGACACTTCTTGAAGGAAGTATAAGTTGGAATAATTGGAATCACTTTGGAAAACAATGTGGCATTAGCGTATAGAGTTGAATATTTTTATATCTGTGCAGGACACAGCAATTCCACTCTTAGGTATTGCTCTCAACAGTGCCACGGGGCTTCTCTAACTTTAATGAGCAGCAGAATTCCCTGGAGAGCTATACAGTCTGGAGGCCCCGCCTCTGAAGATTCTGATCCAATAGGTCTTGGATAAAGTCTGTAAATCTGCAATTCTATGAAGCACACAGTGATGAGGCTGCTGCTGGTTTCCAGTCATGATTGGAGCAATGCTTCTCCAGATTGCTTCACCTGCACCTTGGGAAACAGGAGCAAGAATGTTGAAGGCTACATTGTTCATGATAGCAAAACTCTGGACACAACCCAGATATCAACCCAGAGAATGGATAAATGCATTATAGTATGTTCACACAATGAAGTATGAAACATTGAAAATGAATAAACAGTGGTAGTATAACAACCTGGATGAATCCTAGAAGCATATTGTAAAAAAGTAAGTTATAGAAAATTACATATCGCATGACGCCAGTTTTTAAAAGCTAACAAGCTAAATAATATATTGCTTAAGACAAAATTCAAACATTAGCTGAAGGAATGAAAAGCACACAAATAGGAGAGGGAAGAATCACATAACTAGATGCAACAGTGTGGGTATTATTGTAGCTTTTAAGGTGGATGATAGGTTCTCATATGCCTCAGAACTTCCATGTAAGGTACATATGTCCTCCTGTGTATGAGAAATATACATAGTATACACAAAATGGGGGGGAAATTAAATGAGTTCCAATCAAGTAAATTAAGTAAAACAAGAAAAAATTACAAGAGAAGTAAAACTGTAATAAATGACAGAAAAGATCCCGGAGAAAATAAATATACAATGTGCAGGACAAACTTGAGACTTCTTCTTGCAGAGAGAAAACAGAAAAGAGATGATACTTGTAGAGAACTGAGGATGGAAATCTAACAGACTCCTGAAACAGAGACTGGAGCAAACAGAAAGAAATAAGATTAAGGCTTTATTTAAAGAACATTCTCACAGGTTGGAGAAAGTCCTTAGTCTTTCTTATCAAAAGCACTCCCAAATACCAGAAAATTAATGCAGAAACCCACATTGACACATTCCTGGTAAAAGTTCAAATATCAAGGATAAAACGTGACTCCTATAAGCATCCTGGCAGAACATATGAGATAGAAAATAAACAGACTAACCAAACATAGAATAAAACTAATGTCTCAAGGTTCTCTAGAACCACAAACACTATAAAAAGTTACTTGAGTTTATTTGGGAAAGTAAATGGATATGACTAATTAAGGAAAATTTGAACAAAGAAAGAAAAATTATAATGAAATGGACTTAAACCTGTAGATATTAAAATGTAAATTTTAATCATTAAAATGATGTGAAACTGATAAAGAAATAGGGTTCAGTGGAAAAAAATAGAAAATCCAGATGCAGAACTATATATATATCTATATCTCTCTATATATATCTATTTAATTTTATTTATGATTATATAGGCACATATTCATAGTAAAATAAAAGAAAGAGTGAGAAAGGAGAGAGGGGGGGCAGAAGCAGGGAAAAATATATAGATATATAGATATAGATATATCCCTAATATGCAAATAGACCAAACAGTGGAACAACCGAACAACCAGTTGCTATAATGTGCACTGACCACCAGGGGCCGCACGCAGAACATGGCAGGTGTCAACAGCAGGTGGCAGAGCATGAAACATGGTGGGCATCGGCCACAGCGGGATGGTGGAGCAGGTGAGGGGGGCACCAGACCAAGGCAGGGCGCCGGTCACTGTCAACAGGGCTAGCCTCTGGTGGTTACTGAAAATTCTTTGCTCCCGCATGCTGCTAGGCGCTCACACCTGCTGCAGGTGCCAGCCCCGTTCGCACCCGCTGCTGGTGCCGGAGCCATTGCTCACACACCACTGCCGGTGCTGGCCCTGCTCGCACCCTCAGCTGGTGCCAGAGCCACCACTCGTACCCACTGCCGGAGCCCAGTGCCAGTCCCAATCACTCGGCGCCGTCAGCGGTTGTGAGCGGCGGCTGCCAGCCCTGATCTCCCTTGAGGGCTTCTCCACCTCTCCCTGCTCCTGACGGGCAATCGGGGCAGCCTTCCACATACACACTTACGTTCCCCCATTAGGAATGTGAAGGTCACTTTGTTTAGACAATGCTGGCTTCACTACCAACCCAGGGTGAACGTTTTGTCGGGTGACCATGCTTACAGGGTTAGTCGCTTTGGTCAGGCTTTACTCCTGCTAAGAAGTGCTTTCTGGTCTCTCTGGTCTATGTGTACTCAAAACACCTGAACTGCATCTTCCCCTGACTCTCCATGTCTCTGTTCTTCTCAGGATTACTGGCTCTCTCTCCTCTACAAGCGCTTGATCGGCCCCAAAGTCTTGGCCGTGCACGTGGCTGGGCTGCAGCGGAAGCCACGGCCAGGCCGAGTCATCCGGGACAAACTAAGGATTTATGCTCACTGCACAAACCACCACAAGTAAGTCTTCAGAGCGATGGCACAAGAAGCCACCCTAGGGGCTTCAGGCTGTGGGCCCCTCTTAGAATTCCATGCCATTTGGGACCCCTTCAAGACACTGAAAACTGCCTCTGGAATTACATTCTACCTGCTCTTTGTGTATTTCAAATGATCTCTGATGAATAGCTTTTCTGCAAGTAAACTCCTTTCTCACACTTACAGTATTTATTCATAAAAGATTCATAAAAATGCATGCCATTTATTCATTTACTTCTTCATCCAACAAATATTTACTGAGCTTTTCCTCTGTGCCAGTTGATGTAATGCCCAAGAGGCCTTTTTGTATGCTTCTGGCTAAACCACAGCAAGAGACATAAACTCTGTTCCTACGATCCACCAGCAGAGCTGGAGACAGTAAGTCAACATTTCTAAGACATACTGCTGGAGAGCTATCCGCTGAAAACTCAGCCCAGACCAGCGCATCCCAAACCAGGGGTCCCCAGGATGAAAGGTGTGCCCTAGGTAGTCATGTCAGCTTCAGAGCCATTTTCAGTCCTTCAAAATCTTTTCAGCTTTTTTAAGGGTTAAGAAGTTAAACAAAATCTGATTTAGGGGCTGCTCCTCCAACAACTCAGCGTAGTAGGTAATGTGTAGCTGTCCTCCTCCTTTTTATCTGAAGCACTGGCTGTCAATAGAATTGTCTTTCAAACAGGAAAAGTAATTATCAGTAAGTAAAGTTTGGCAGATAAAATGTTTTAAAACATGAGTATCATAAGGGTAAAAACTTAAAACTGAGCCTAATGCAAACCCTTCAGACTATAAATGGCTTTCTTACATCATTTCAGGTTTAAGGAGCAGAGCAGGCAGACCTGGAAAAGAGAATTCTTTCTCTTAATGCAGAGAAACAGAGTGGGGGCCGGGCACAAGTGTCTCCAGCCATACTTTCATTCCAGCAAGCCCATCAGGGGCTGATGTGGGCAGTGGATAGCACAAAGAGCCCCAGCGGTCAGGTTACAACAGACGCTCCTTCTCCTTCCTTGATGAGAGAAGAGCTAAGCCAATTAATTTATCATGATAAGACTTTTCAAAGAATCACTCTGAGCATAGGCGGCCTGGGGCCAGTTGTCTTGTCTTTAGATACAAGTCCCTATTGTGGATGAGAGGAGACTGGTTTGGGCAGAGGCCAGAGGTTTTCAACATCCCTTTTGCTCAACAGGAAGCTCAGTCCAATACCTGACAGAGAGTGACTGCTTTACGGCCTTGGCCTGAAGTTATCTGATCACCACACAAGGAAACATTGTATTCCTTGTCTCCACCTTGGCCCTGGAGTAACCACCCAAAAGTGGACCCCCAGCTTCAACAGAGAAAAATTATTCTTGGCACCTTTTGTCTCTTTTGGGAAGCACATCAGTTTGTGGCTTTTATACTATAAGTCTGAGGACTCAGGGAAAAATGTCAATAGCATGGGTTTAACAGGACTTGAGTGTCTTCACAGAGGGCTCCTCATCTTGTCTCATCCAAGCA
Organism: Myotis brandtii; assembly: GCF_000412655.1. Classification (NCBI taxonomy): domain Eukaryota; kingdom Metazoa; phylum Chordata; class Mammalia; order Chiroptera; family Vespertilionidae; genus Myotis; species Myotis brandtii. The sequence goes on from NW_005371709.1 coordinate 1,842,501, forward strand.
TCCATCCTGACGTTCTTTTATGTTTTCATGGAAGTTGTCACTAATGTTCTGAGTATACCATGAACTCAGGGCCAGTGTCTCATTTGTTTTTGTATTCTTGGTGTCTAATATAGTGACTGGCATAAAGAAGTTCTCAGTAAATATTTGATGAATGAATGAATGCAGAAATAGGGCATTGAGGCATTACTTCTGACTTAGACTTTTAGCTCCCTTCCACTTTGATATCACCACATCAGCCAGAAGGAGAAGGTGTGGTGGCAGGGTTAAAAATTCTATATTCACTAGCATGAGGACTCCAGCAAGTTATTCAAATCACCTAGATTCAATAGTGTCTCTACATCACCAGCTCTCCTCGTCTTTCTATGGGGAGTCACTCCAGAACCTCTCTGGGGAAATGGTACCACTGTGCTTTGGTCAGTAGTGTTCCTCCTCCACATAGAAAGAAAGAGAGAGAGGGAGGGAGGGAGGGAGGGAGGGAGGAAGGAAGGAAGGAAGGAAGGAAGGAAGGAAGGAAGGAAGGATGACTTTACTAATCCATTCCACACATGACCCTAATGATAGTAATTGGGGTGAAGTTCTTTTTGTTCCCATTAGAAAAGAAAATCCTCAATGGATGCACTGCACTGGGTAAGAATGCTGGTCTCCTCCATGTCAGTGGGTGTCAGATACCCCACATAAGTAGGCACAAGCAAAGAAGTGTTTCTGCTCCCTCTCTGGGAAGCCAGGTGCCCTGTCTGTACCCCCTCATCCTCCACAACAGTCATGACTCAATTGACTCATGTTTCAACAGTCATGAAACATTATTGACTCAATTTATTTGTGGCCAACAAGGCTAAGGTCACAAAAACGTCCCAGAGTGGGCATGTTGGCTTCATACTGTTCAGTCTTGGCCAGTAGTCTGAAAATATATATCCTTGGTCAAATCAGGGACTGGTGAGAAAGTGTAAACTTACCAGTAGAATAACCCAAAGAAAGTGTCTATAGACACAACTCCTGCACACCAGTGTGTATTGAACACTTGCTATGTGCCAAGCATCTTGCCAGTAATTTGCACTTATATTGAATTCCACGGTTCTGATGCGTTACTCTTATATGCCAATAACACCATTAATAGTGAAACAGTTTTACATTTGAGAAGAACCCTTAGAGATATTTTGGCCCAGGATCCTATACAACACAGACATTCCTTTTATATTCTCTCTGATGATTATACAACCTCTACTTGATGCCTCACTGTCTCCCATGGCAGAGCCTTGCATTGTGGGTCATTTCTGACCTAGGAGAGCATTGTCTTTTATGATAGGTTCGGGAGCAAAAGTTAGATGCTCATACCACCACCAGCAGGTGCTTTTCTGCTTTCTGTTCTAGAGGTAACAAGTCAGGACAGTGACAGCATGGCAGTTCTCACCTTAGGTCTTCTTGTTCAGAGAACAAATATGTTTTGACTGGGAGAAACCTTTTTCGAAACCATTCTGCTGAGACAATGTATGTTTCTGGGGAGGAGCTGCGGTCCTTAGCCAAGTTCAGAACCATTGGAACCTGGTGAATATTGAAGCAAAATTGAGCCTTTTGGGGTTCAAGTTCATTTATTATTGGCAAAACATGACTTCCTGTTTTTTTCAGAAGACTCATAAAAAAGGTTCCTGAGGCTTCTTGGACATCAAATGGCTCTTACAAAACAATATTTTGATGAGTTAAGTGTAAATGAATCAGAAACATGTGGATTAAATTTCCCTTAAAATACACATGGGCTTTGAAATTAGGGCAAAAAAAAAATGTTTGGCAAAACATGGCCTGACTTTTACCAAACCCAAAAACTTTGAATTAGATTTAGAGACAATGGACCAACCCAGTTTTCAAGCACATTGACTTTCCCTGAGAATGATTGTGATCCCAGAGCATCATCTACCCTCCCTTCCCTTTTCCAGTCCCCCAGCTTCACTGGAGACATTTCTAGAACAGTGACTGTTTTTTATCTGGAAGTCAAGATGCACCTCCCCATATGACATTCCCCACCTCTTACGTCCAAGATATTCCATTTCCAGCTTCCCTTCCTGACTCACTTCCTCCTCCTCCCATGGCAACACAGAGATGTCAGGCAATGAGAGAACAGCCAGGAAGATGAACTCCAGATTCATGGATTCTCTGCTGGTGGTAAAATGTCTCCATGAGTGAGACATGGAGCAAGACAGATGTTCTACCAGACAAAAGGGACATTTATTAAGAGAATCAAAAACCACCTGGACTAATTGCCTGCAGGCCACACCTTCAGTCAGACCCCATTTTTTAGGGAAAGGGACTGTTTTCTGTGGGCAGAGAATATACATTCTTCAGGATTTTCAGCACAGTACTTTCAGGTTGGTGCTGTACTCCCCAGCCAAAAGTGTGTCTTCACAGTCAGATGGCCTGCTTAATGCTCTTGCCCATCAGCCAAGCAGGGAAGGTCTGGCTGAGGCAGTCCTCAAGCCAGTTCCTACCTGAGGAGGCTGCAGGAGTTCTGAGAGCCTCTGCACAACAATCTCTGGGCAGGTTTTCAGTACTGGTTTGTTTCCCGCAGGGGAACTATGTGAATGGAAATTAGGCCATTGCCAAGCAGCTTGAAAAGATGGCTTTCCCTGGAGCAATGTGTGATTTCAGATCTCCCTCCCCTCCCCACCACTTCCCCACCTCCCATCCTTCTGCTCTCCAGTCTCTGAGGCCTCGTTATGCCCCAGCTCTGCAGAAGAGAAACTCATAAATGCAAGCGCAGGGCTCTCTCTCCTCCTCCACTGCTGGCCTTTGAGAAGGTTGTTTGATGATTGTTAACAAAAGGGATTACCATAGTCAGCAAAACTGGTATCCATGTATGCCTACTTTCCTTCACACTCTGAACCAGAGTAGCAGTAGTTAATGGTGTCTTCCGCAGTTCTGCACAGCTAAGTTAAGCTTAAAGCCCACCACTGGTGTTCTTTAATGATGGGAAATGCTGACACACTAGAGCATCTTTCTTCAGAGCTCTGGTGACACAAGCCTGCTCAAGTAAATTGGCATTCTCTTCTGACCTAACTCATTTGGTTCCAAAAGCTAATTCACACATTCCAGGGGATTGAGAAGGACCAGAGGAAGGGGAACCAGATAGAAGAGACATTTTCATTTAATAATTTATCAGAATATCAATGTAGGCATACAAAAAGCTTTGAACACAATAATATGCCCCCTTACTCATGCAAGAAAAATCATGACAGAGAGCTGGTAGGGTATACTTTGGTTACTCTTTTCATAATCTGAATGGATCGCTCTGGGCAAATGTCCCCAAACCCAACTCATCTGCCAAATATCCTAAAGAGATTAAAAATGCAGATTCTCAGGCCCCAATCACAAATGAATGGAATAAAAAAATTCAGGCATGAGCCCTGGAAACTATATTATTAAAAACCAATAAACAAGTTGTCATTCAATTGGTCATTCAATTCTTTTTTTATATATTTTTTTATTGATTTCAGAGAGGAAGGGAGAGGAAGAGAGATAGAAACATCAATGATGAGAGAGAATCATTGATCAGCTGCCTCCTGCATACCCCACACTGGGGACCAAGTCGGCAACCCAGGCATGTGCCCTTGACTGGAATCGAACCCAGGACCCTTCAGTCCGCAGGCCGATGCTCTGTCCACTGAATCAAACCAGCTAGGGCTCAATTCTTAATTATCACCCTTAGAAGCAGAGATGAGTGATCTAGAGGCAGAGGGGTGCTGTTTCTGCAAGGAATGGTATTTTCCTCTGGGCAAAGTTGACGTAGAGTTTCTCTGAACTCCTCCTTTGAAGGCAGGACCAGGTCATTTTTTGTTTCCTCTCATTAACCCATCCAGATGGGGCCTTACGGGACCCCTTAAAAACAAAATATTTTTTCCTACAAGAGAGAAGGAAATCATTATAGTTTTGTTGATATACGCTGAAAGGCCATGTAGGCATATAGTTTTCACAGGCTTCTGAACATCCTGTACTGGTTTAAAAGGATTCCAAAATGGTGAAGAGTTTTATAATCTAGGAGTAGGTAAAACAGCTAGAGCAGAAATAATAAAGATCAATAAACTTGACTACATAAAAGTTTTAACTTGTATACATAAAATACAGTATAAACAAGCTGAATTAGTCAAAGAAAACTGGGGGACATTTTATAACATACATGCAGGCAAAGGATCACTATTCTTAATAAATAAATAGTTTTTATAAACCAATAGAAAAGAGGCAAAAGACATGGTCAGTTTACAAAAGAAGAAATTACATGCCAAATGAAAAAAATGCTGCACCTCAGTATGAATTTTTAAAAAATACAAATTAATACAACATTGAAATCCCATTATCACCTCTCAGGTTGAGACAGGTTAATATCCAGTGTTCTTAAGGGTATGAGGAAATGTGTGTTCTTATACATAGTCAACCAGAGCAAAAAGATACAAACTTTCTAGAGAATTAATATCAATGCTATCAAAATGTGTGTATCAGTTAGGATCAGTGAGGTTATGCTGTGATAACAGAAGATCTCCAAATATCCATGGCTTTCAATAAGAAAATGTATTTCTCATTCACACTGTGTGTCTGTCACGGCTCAGCTGCAGCTCTGCTCCATATCATCTTCACTCCAGGATGCAGGTCAATAGGGCCCCTCTTGCCAAGAACATTGCTGGTCTTCTGGCAGGGAGAAAAGGGGCATGGCAAAACATGGGTTGGCTCTTAAAGTTTCTGCCCAGAGGCCTTATCCACCCACATTTTACTGAGCAAAGCCAATAACGTGAGCACTCTAGGGTTCAACAGAGCAGGGACAGAAAATGTTCCACAGGGAGGGACACCACTGGGAATGAAGAGTTGGTGAGGAATCATACAATGTGCATTGCCCTTGACCTAATGTTTCCAACTTTGAAGACTTCATCCATCAGAAATAATCATGATGTGAAAAAGGTTTATGTGCAAAGTGCTTCATCACATAATTTATAATGGCAAACAACTGAGAACAAAGTAGGACATTAGGTAAATAAATTATGTTGCATTTCTATGATTGAAGAATTTAGCATTCTTTTATAAGCAGAATATACCACATAATAAGATGGGAACATGTTTACGATGCTCATGAACTGGAAAAACTGTGTGAACAATGTGATCCCAGTTATGGAAAAACTGAGAAATATGTATGCATGTGCCACATACTCAGTTAAATTAATAAACTAAAAACTACTGGAAGGATGTTTACCAAAATGTTATTATATTCCAAAATACTTGGATTATGGGAATTTTCTTTTTTCTTTTTTGTATTTTTTTCTATTTATTTATTTATTTATTTATTTATCTATCTATTTATTTATTTATTGCAATTAGCATGTTTTGCTTCCATACTCAGAAAAAGATATTTTGTTTTTTCAAATCATTGCAATGCATTTAAACAAAAACAAATGGAGTGTGGTGAGATGTGAGCATCTTCTTTGCAGAAAATCACAATAATAAGCCCTTCCTGTCTTTGAAGGCCTAGGGTGGCCGAGAACCATAAAATAAAGTGCCCTTTCCTAGGGCTGTCCTGTTTCATGCAGTCTGTAAATTATTTAGAAGCATTTAACTGACCACTGTTTCCATCTTCTCTCTCTCTCTCTCCCTCTCTCTCTCTCTGTCTGAATCTCAGCCACAACTATGTTCGAGGGTCCATTACACTTTTTATCATCAACCTGCACAGATCAAGAAAGAAAATAAAACTGGCTGGGACTCTCAGGGACAAGCTTGTGCACCAGTATCTGCTGCAGCCCTATGGACAGGAGGGCCTGAAGTCCAAGTAAGTGCTGGCCTGGAAATAGCTTAGGTGCAAGGGCAACAGGAGCTGGGTGGGGAAGGATCGAGTCTCCCCTTTGCTGAAGGTACCAAGGGTGCTGCTAATTAACTCAGGGGCTCAGTAGGATGGAGTCAGGGGAATACTGACTCCCTTTGGGACCCTAGTCAAGCATCTCCTGTCTCTAGGCTTGGATCACTCAACTATAATGTAAAATGATGGACAAAATATTTCTCAACAAGGTGACTCTTGGTATCTGGGATTCTTCGTTATGCAGGATGACCACATTTCAAGCTATTTAGCATCCTTGGGCCCTATGCACCCCCCAATAGTACCCCCTAGTCATGTGACAACCTAAAACACTGGGAATTGAGAACAATGTCCCTTCCAGTCATAACATTCTCTAATGCTATAACTCCCTATTTGGCATTATTTATAAACCTTGTGGGGCTTAGAGGAAGGAGCACTGAACAAAGGATCAGAAGTTCAGCCATTAAAAGTCAGTTCTGCCCCTAACTTTGTAACTTTGGGTACATAACCTCTCTGGATCTCAATTTTCTTATCTGAATAACAGGAGAGAAGGTATATTCTGGGGGCTTTGTGGTCCCTTCAAACTCTATAAATATATAATTCTGTGATACTCCCTACCTCCCTCAGTTTCTGTTAGGGGCTATTGACAACACTGACCACTATCAATAGAAAGCAGCTCTAGGCCACAGTGAGAAGGGCCTGTTCAAGGGTAAAGCCACCCCAGCTCCCCAAGTAAGGCCTCCCAGAAAGGGCATGGGATGTGGTACTGGGAGTGTTCCCACTCCATTTTTAATGCTTACCAAGTTAAACAAAGCTGTAAACTTGGAGCAGGTGGCTTGCACTCCCACAGCTGCCCACAACTATTTGCGCTTTAATTGTTCGCTGTTGCACTGCAACCTTGGTGGCTTGCATTTGGCTTCCAACTGTATGTGCAATGGGAACAAAACACAATCTGGGAAGTTACTTACTGAGTTTTTTAGCCCACCCTAGATCTGTATTTTCAGTCTTAGTTCACATTCTGGCTCTGTTTTCTGGCTACATGCACACTGCTTCTTCTCCCCCCCCCCCCCCCTCA
>NW_005371709.1:1849413-1866647 GCF_000412655.1 Myotis brandtii
CCCCCCCCCCATCATACCTGTATCAGAGGAACTCTCTTGACTGTTTTATCCCCTCTATCTCAACTTCCCAGCAGTTCATGACTAGTGTGAAGAATTCCCGGTCTTCATCCTCAGCAGGACACTTGGTTCTGGTTTACTAAATAATTATGACTTGGGAAAATCCTTTAATCCAAATCCTTAGGCCTCAATTTCTTTATCTACAAAATTCAAGGGATGTTATATATTTGGTAAGCTCCCTTGCAGCTCTAAAATTCTCACCCTTGGTCTGACTTTCTGAGGACCCTGCATTTGTTCAAGTCTCCCACTGCCATTCAGTAATGACCTAAAAGTCATGTGTGGCAGAGGGGCTGACTCTTTAGCAGCAAATGTGACAGTTCAGGGTCCTCTAGAACCAAAGAGATTAGGAGCTGAGCCTGCCCGGTGTCAGGAAGACCGTGTGTACCCCATGGAAGGAATTGACTTAATGCCTAGTCGTTCCACAGGGGTCCTGAAGAGAACTTGGTAATACCCACTGAGATCAAATAACAATGCCAAGTAATTGGAAGAAGAGGGAGCTGGAACCAGGCCTACATGTGAATCCAGTTGCTACCATTTGCATGTGTGATCAAGCCTCAGCTCCCTTACTGTCAGAAGGGTTATTGTGAGAATCAAATTAGAACATATGAGTGAAATGAAGCCTCCTACAAAGAAAATTTTATACACCCACGCATATATATACATATGAATGTAAATACAGATGCCACATATAATTTTACATCTATGATATTAAAGAGAGTTTTGGATTGGAAGTCAACAGACCTGGCTTCTGAATGTAACCCTGCAACTGCTCTTCTGTGGAATTGTGGGCCCTCCATTCACATCTCTAACCCTGTTTCTCTCCTGTAAACTACTGCTGATTTACCACCTCTCCCATTCTAGAGCTTGGTGGCTCTGACTTGTGCTGTGCCATCTTGGACTGTCAGCTATCAGACAGGGACTGCCATGTACAGGTTCAGTGCTGCATCCCACACTCTGCTTAGTAACTACTAAGAGCAAGAGCCCTCAGCGGTTCTGGGATGGGGGTCTCACAGGAAGGACGTGGTTTTGGTGCAGCAGAGTCCACAGGAAAGGATGAAAGCAAATGCTAGGAAGTGATTTTAGCCTTTGGTGTCTCCTTCTCTCATTTATAAGCCTCTGGGGCCAGGTTCTGTGTTCTGTGTCTAATTCCTAGCTGTGGCCTGAAGCCATATTAACTCTGGGAGCCAGGGATCCTGCAATTGCTTGTCTGGAGGAACCCAGAAGAAGATACAGAGCAAGTCAGTGCACCATTCAAGCCACCAGCCAGGCATTCTGGTGTTCCCTCCTCGGATTTCAGGAGGAGAGAGACATTGGCAAACTTTTTTGATTAGTAGAGAACATGTGGTAATTTGCCTTCTCTTAAAATTGCCATTCAGGACTGGAAATATTTGAAATCTCTGAAAGGGTATCTCCATGTGAACTCAGGGCTCAGGTATGCCAGGTGTTATTGCACAGGAAGCCCCTTTGGGACCATTGATCAGGCATAATCCCAGCATCCAGGACAACAATGAAGGTTCCTGTTTCTCATCTCAGTGCATGAACAAATTATCAGATCCACCTCCATATGAGATGGGTCTCAACTCTTAAAATGAGATAGTTCTCATTCTAGGAACCAGATAAAAGGTGGGGGCTCTATAACCTCTAGGATAGGAAAAGGGAAACTTTTACAAAACTTCAGTGTGTACAAGAGAAAGGTATACTGTATCTGAAATATATGTTCTTCAAGAATGGCTGGAGGAAATGGTAGACTTAATTCAGAGAAGAAAATTAAGGTAAGTCATGAGGACTTACTTCAGATAATGAAAGGACTGCTAACTGAAAGAAACAGATTTGGACTAGAATCCTCTGAAATGACAGAAAACCATGGAGTAAAATTTAAAAGAGAAAGATTTCACCACAAAATGAGCTTATTTTCCCATGGCTTGCCTGGTCCGACCAAGGCCAGGATAGGCTTTCTCGGGAGGTAGCTTATTAGTCAGAGACTGAGAAGCCATGGCCACCTCAGAGGTGCTCTGAGATTCCTCACTCAGTGGGAGGCTGAGGTAAAAGATTACTGCTTCCCATCAAATTCTAATATTCTGTTATTCTCTTCATTCCCCTTTCGCCACACTCCCATTTCACTTGTGGAGCTGGTTGTCTCTGTGCTCACCAGCAAAGTAGCTTCTTTAAGCCATTAAAAGGCCACACAAAGAGACTATGCTACAGGAGGGAGTGGTGGTAATATCGGGCTAGGTTTTCTCAAAAAAAAATATCCAGCTGCCAGTCCCTCCCTGTCATGTTCCCTGGTTTCTCACCTCTCTATGAGGAAGACTGACCATTCACACCCAAGACAATAATAGTTCCCCTTCTGGATAAGTCAAAGGGCACCTTTGGGAGCATCTCTACCATCTACAAAGGAGAGAATCTGTCCAGTGCTTCATAAGTTCACAAATCAATAAATATTGTCCTCTAGGGAATCAGTTCTATCCCAGACATAAATATGTCCAATGTCTTTCAACAGAGAAGCCACATGAAGTCAGGCCAAACACGTCAACTTACAGCAAAAAACAGGAGGACTCACTTTATGGAGAGAAAATCCAACCCAGAGCAGGTGTTTGGTTAGATCCCAGTGTTCTTCCCTATGTGTCTTGTTCAATTCCACTTGAATGGAAAACTACCCAAAAATTAGAAAAGAAGAAAACAACTTCTATCACATTGGCTGCTCTATTCTGACACACTGGCTTGAGGGAATTAGCAGATGCTGAGAGTCCTGGAGTGGAATGACATTTCAAGGTGTTCTGGTTCATTCCCCTGCCTTCAGAAAGTCTGTGGCTATGACATCTGGACTAGGAGATGCTCTGTGTTTAAAGACCTCTGGGGAAGGAGTGCCCAGTCTCAATTCTGTCTGCATTTTATAAGAACACTTATATAACACTGGGGCCTGCTGTGCCTGTGGCTAGAACTTTATAGATAATAAAGAGCTTTAATAGCCATTATCTCCTTTAACCTTCCAAACAGCACCATGAAGTAAGTAGAACAATTCCTGCCTCTCTCCCATTTTAGAATTGAAAAAACTGAGTTTTAGAGCATTAAGTGACTTCTCAAGAGTCATACGGCTATTAGGTGATAGAGCTAGAAAATACCTAGCATTCAGTTCTCCTGACCCCAAATTCAGTGTACTTGCTTCAACACTGTACTACCTCAACAGCCCAGTAATATAAAATTATAATGACCCATGACAAATATACAGTATGGATAACTGAGCTCCGTCATGATACTGTCTGGTTTAATTTCATCTTAGGCTCATTACATAATGAATATGTTTTCAAAGTATTAGATTACTCAGCAATGTTCTCTCCTTTACGCTAAACTCAACCCAGTTCCATTAAATTTTCTTCATAAGTCCTAATTTCAAATCCTTCTTAAAAGTTCTACACTGTACCACTTCTAAGATTCTGCTTCCCAGTTACAGAATTATTAAATACCAGGAGTGATTACAAATTAATTTAATCTGAGGTCTCTAAAAATGAATCTCAAAATATTATATTTTGACCCCATACACAGACACTGCCAGTTGCCCTATACCTGCTGTAGCCCACCCTCAGAGGTCCATCTCTGGGGAAAGATGCTGGCAGGAAACATTTCCCAGGGAAACTGAAGAGTATATATCCTCAACATTCATCAACTTTGATTGAGATTGTACTTTGTGCCAGACGTAACTTTTTCCTCTTCAACAATCTAATATGCAATGGCAATTAATCTGGCTAAAATTTTAAATGAATTGTGTTCCTATAACTATAAGAACTCAGGAATCCCAAGTAGACAAATTAGGGGAAAAGTCTAAACATAAAGTTTAATATGAATACTTCAGATCAGAATATCTCTTCATCAACCTAATGACAGGCCATGTCAGCACCTGGTCTTCAAAAGTTATTTAATGTGGGATGTTTGGAGGGGGAAGGGACAGTTCATAGGTCTCTGCCCTGAAATAGTTCATCACTATTAGAAGTAAAGAAGCGAACAATTAGCAGGAAGCAGCCTGTGGATGGTGCCATCAGAGGTGAAGAGTACTTCTGCTTTGGGGGTAATAGGTTCCATATTAAACATTTGAATTTCATACCTGCATGAGTCTCTCCTTCAACTGCCATGATTTTACCTGAAAGAATCTCAAGGATTCTGTGAACCAAACATTGTTTTGCCTATTTGGGGAAGAAATGAATATCATTGTTTTTCCTAATCTACATATTGTTTTTTTTTTCCCATCTCTCTGGGATACAACTTTTGCTTTGATTTTACCCCCCATTAAATTCTATATCAAAGAGAAACATTGGCATCTAACTGCATGCCTTTATAGAGGTGTCATTTAATGTTAGCCAAACAGATTGGTTCTGAAAATACTCAAGTAACTCCCAGGTGCTAAGACTTTAAAAATAACTTCATGTCCGTGTTGGAACAGACCACATTCTGATACTTCATTTCCAGATTCAGTGCTTGGCTAGTGTTAAAAGTCCTGAGGGCTGAACTGGCTACCACCTGACCGATCACAATCTCTCTCTGATGATAACTGGAAGCTATTTATTTTGGAATCTGGCAAAAGGAGCTTTGGGAAAAATCTTAACCCTAAAAATTCTATACCAAGACTTCTTACCCATATACTCAACACAAAATCTGAAGATCTGTTTTCTGGACCAAAGGGCCATTACTCCATTTATCTCAGCAACTCCAGACATCTAAGTATTTAACTTCTATACTTAGTTGGTACCTGGAGCTTTTGTACTCTGGTCAACCAGATGTACTCCCTGCAGGTTTCCATTACTGTATCTTCATTAGTCTGGGATCATTTAAATTAGTTTATCTATAATAATGAAAGTGTAATGTGCTAATTAGACTAGACAGCTGAACGACCTTCCAGATGAAGCTGGGACTGCGAGGGCCAAGGCAACCTGCCTCGGCTGCAAGGACTGAGACCCTTGCACAAATTTCCTGTATCGGGCCTCTAGTCTTTAAAATAAACTACTCTATGAAAGTTCTGCACTTATTAAAAGATGACTTTATAGAGGGGAAAAAAAGGAAGTACTGTTAGAGATGAAGATGTTTCTTCTATATCCCTGACAGCTTCTCTTCGATGAGACTACTCATCTCATGAGTTGGCCCACTCCCAGACTAGACGGCTCTGATTGTAGAAAAGATCCTCTTTATATGTGGCCAGAAGGTGTTTTCTTCCCACTTCTTCCCTTGCTTTAGAAAAAATAAAGCAGAGTAAAACTATACCTTCTTTATAACAATTTTTCAATATGTCTCCCCTTAGAATTCTAGTTTCCAAGCTAAACATTCTCAGCTCATTCAACCATTCTTCAAATAGCTTGGTTTAGAGATTGCTCACTATCCTCTTTGCCTTAGAATTTACTGAGTTTTAGACCCTTATCTCATATGATTAACAGTTCAATTTTCTTACTTTAGACAAACTGAATTGTAAAAGTCTGAGAAAGAGTAGGAAATGTGAACATTTTATTATAATTTACCTCATCCACACAGAACAGTAATAGTTTTAAATCTTTGCAACGTTATAATGAAAAATCATATTCTTATTTAATTTGTATTTTTTGAGTATTAGTGAGATTGAATATTTTATGTCTATTAATATTGTATTACTTTTATGCATTTTCTATGCCCTTTGCTTATTTTTCTACTGGGGTGTTATCTGTTTTATTAATGATTTGTAAGTTTTTTTCTAATATAAGGCAATCTCCCCTTTGCTATCTATCATATGTGTTGAAATATTGTCTCTAATATTTTATTTGCTATTTTTCAGCTATTTCATTTTTAGGGTATTATCTTGACATACAGAAGTGTTCCCTTTTATATAGTTAAATCTATTTATCTTTTGCTTTGTGAGTTCTTCCATTCTACTTATATTTTTTATGTATTCATATTTCTGAAATAAGATAAATAGGTATCTTTATTTTATTCCTAGTTTCTTTGTGGTTTTGTTTTTATCTCAGTTTCTTTAATGCATTTGGAATTCATTTTGACGTCCCATAAGAAGTGAAGAGCATCAACAGTGGTGCTGTCCAAACTGAGAGTGTGTGAGGGCTTCAGGTGCTGATTCAAAATGCTATTTTTAAAAAGATCTTTTATTTAAGAGTAAGGGTTAGAATAGAGGCCCCTTACCTTGAATACAGGGTCCTACTAGTGCAGATACAACCACATCATCTGCAGCCCCTTTGAAGGCCACTCAGAGCCCCGGGAGGAAAGGGAAGCTGCAGAGACTGGGAACGGTGATTGGCAGGACAGGTGCCTGTGAGGGCAAGACCTCAGAGCTGCCGTGGGGGAACAGGAAGTTAGTGTTCTCAAGTAGACTGTAACAGAAGAAATATAGGTATATATGAGACTATCTATTTGTAAGAATACTTATACGTAAATAAGGCTCTAAGTCGGTCTATAGAAAAAAGAGGAGAAAATATACAGAGAAATGAACCTTGCAAATCTTTAGTCAATATATGCTTCCTCACTAAAACTTAGAGGAGTCTGGGTTCTTTTAAACCTTGTGCTAGTTTGGGGGTGTTTGTGGCTAAGAAAGAGATGGTAGCTATACAAAATGTCTACAGCACTGTCTAAGTAAATAATTACCTATATATCTAGAAAACATAGTAAGGGCAATGGATGATATATTTAATCCCCTTAGCTCCTCCTGCTTCAAGAGCTGGAAGCATTCTGTCCATAGGCATCTCTCTGTGACACAGCTTGAGACAATCAAATGACTTAGAACATGCACTTCAGGAAAAGGACAACGTTGTTCCTTTCAGTGCTAAAGAAACTCGAGTTTGTTATGTGTATAAATGCTTCATCTGGTTCAGTTCTGAATCCACCCTGCAAAGTACTACACACATCTCCCTGGTAAGTGCTGAGGAGCATCTCACTGGTGTACATGATACAAGAGAAACATGAAATAAAGCATTTCCACTGAAATAGCAAAAATGCTCATTTCATACTAGTCAAAGGAAAGCATGCCTTTTAAAAGTTCACATCTTCCTTTTACATTGAAAAATGTGACCTCCTGACATGGTACTCTAAAGGAGTTTAAAAAGCTTATTTTATTCAAAATTAATTCAGAATGGAATGGTTAGAAAGCTGATTCCCCTCCACCCTCAGCTACAAACGTACTCCCATTCTTTCTTCTCAATCATGCCTGTACTTTGAATCACCCTGAGGAGTTTTACAAACCCTAATGCCCAAGCCTCACCCCAGACCAATTAAACCAAAATCTCTGGGCTTGGACCCAGGCACCAGTAGTGTTTAAAGCTCCCCAGATGATTCAAATATGTGGCCAGGGTGGGAACCCTTGTCCCTGGAGAACAGGCTGGAACAAAAGCCCTGCTGATTTGCATCTTTGATTCCACCCAGATTCTGTTCTGCATTCAGGCACTGAGCCATTTTGCCAAAGGTGTGAACATGCCATGAGCCCCCCAGGAGTTCTTGTGCCTGAGTGTACAACTCCCCAAAGGTTTTCTTGCTTGTTTTAACTCCCCGATTAGTGATGTAGTAATATACAGATCACTGTGCAGATTAGAGGATTATGAAATGCTTTTATATTTTACAGTGACTTGACATTTTAAACCAAGATGCTTAGAAATCACGGTTTGCACTGTTGTTTTCTGAGAATTTGTTTTCGGTTATGGACTAGATTTTCTTCCAGCTCACTCCCAGCAGCTGGGATCTCTCTACATAGCTGTCCATCAAGGCTGTGGCCTCCCCTCCTCACCTCCTTTCACTTGGGGACCTTTGTTGCAGAGATTTCCATTCTGTTCCGGGTGACTTGGATGAAACACTGGTAAATGCGCAATTTGGTGTAAAGCTAACATGTTTCCCAGCAGTTGATTCTCAACCGAGGGGCAGGGAGCAGAACATGTAGGCAGTTCTGGTGCATTGAAAAGAAGAGGCCCTGGTCTTCTTAAGGTCCAGGGAACAGAAAAGTCCTAACCCACCTCATCCCTATAGCAGGGCCTGGGCTCTGAATTGGTATTTCTTTGGCTGCCAAGCATTGAGAGCCCATACAGGATGTGTTTCTTTCCAGACAAGGGGCTGAAGTACCAAACTGTGTACCAACTGCCAGTAGTCACTTAGCAGACTGCCTCTTTCCTGCTTATCTTTGCAGGAATGATTCAGAGTGCAGTGGACCCTGGAACAGAACCTGCACTACTGGAAACATCTTATTTTTCCCTATTGAGGGTACACCAGTGCACTTAATATTATAGGGAACACTGTCAAATTCTGATCAAACTGAGATATTTATCCCTTTGATTTAACATATTTGAATAGGTATCCAGGGAGCCATGACTTTATAGTAATGGAACTAATTTTGGGCATGGCTTATGGACTCTATTTCATACTGTTACATATGGGAAAACCTGTCTGTGCACATATGAGCGCACGTGCACACACACACACACACACACACACACACACACACACTCACCGGCTCTCTTACCTGACTCTTTTCATCTCACCTGCAGACTATCTGTAAAGGGATGCTCCTGACCTACCCTCACCCCCCTGACTGCCTCTTCCAGCTTCCCACAACTAGGGCTGGGGAAACCTGGTCCCTCCCCACAGAGGATACAGACCACAAGAGGTTAAATACAGGAGCGTGGGAGTGTAAGGCAGGGAGAGGTGAATTCTGACCTGGGAATTTGGGAAACCCGCACGGCGGGCCATCGAGCAGGAACCAGAAGGATGAACCCTATGTCTAGGAAATGCTGGAAGGAAGTCGAGCTTACTAAAAGTTTGGGAGCACAAAAGTTCAAGGGCCACTTTTTTTGGTTTGGGGGTGTGGGGGTGGCACATCGTCTCTCATGACTGGAATATAGAATGCTTTGTGGGCTGAACGGAGAGGCCATAAAAATATATTAGTGCCAGAATCAGAGGGCTTGAAATTCAGGCCAAGAAGCTGATTTTCATTCTGTCTCTCTCCTTGTATAACGTGTTAATTACAGTGTGTCTGACCACACATTTGCATGTTTCTGTGTTTTCTGTGTTAGTGGGTGAGGGCTACGTCTGTTGTAATTACATCTGTACAACACAAAGAACAGTAGGAATATGAATAATGCCTTTACATACAACTTGTGAATGTCGGTGGCCATGGCGTCAAATCTTTGCAATGCAAAGGGAACAGAGCTAACCACATATTCAAGTCCTCATGAGTTTTATTGCTGGTTCCACTGTATCCTGTAGTATGAGTGTGATATGGCTATGACATGGAACTTTGAGATATCACAGAATCAAATTTTCTTCATAAACTGCCCTCAGATGATTCCCTCGTCTATTGGGAGTTAATAATATCGGTATAAGTTCAGGTTCCTTAGCTGGGCTCTCATCTTGTCTGCCAAGTGTGCTAAGTTATTTTAAGCTGATAGAAGCACATGGTAGACTCTCATTATGGCTTGGACAATAGTTACATAGACGTGATTAGAACACATTAAAGCAGGACCCCCAAACCTGACTGCAAATAGGAAAAGCCTATATTCCTAGCAATTTGCCTATAAAATCCCCAGCTCTGCTTGCATAAAGGAGTCCCAGTGTTTTCTCTGTTCAGTGGTAAAGAAGCTTAATTGATACGCCTCATTGTGTCAATATGCCCTCAAAGAGTAGGATGAAGGGCAAATGATCTCATCAGCCTCCCAGTGTCTCCGTGGCCAGGAACTTCATATATGATGTGAGCTTTTGGAGGGGCAAGGGGAACAGGAAGCTTATATCTCCATTTTTCTCTCTTGTTTGGTCTCCTCTCTCTAACAACAGAGAAGGGGAAAGGAGTGCCTAACCAGCCACATGAGAACCCCTAGAGAGGTTGCCTGAGTAGAACTGGACAGGCATTAATGTGAACTACTATCATAGGTAAGAAGGCACCGAACCACGTGGTATGAAAATTAAGAAATGAAAACAAATATGTTCCGCAGGCAAAATGACTCCTGCACATGGATAAAATAAAGCTGGGAAGGATGCATGCTCAAATGGAGGGGCCCTTGGGTAAGGCCCGTGGAGGAGGCCACATCCATGGGGCCTGGAGGGAAGAGTACGCCTTTTGGCAGATGCTACTAGATTCCATGCAGAGCAAAAAGCACAGAGAGAAAAAGTGCAGGACACCCTTGGGAGGAAGTAAGCCTCCCCATGACCCCAGAGAGGGTGGTGGACTTCCTACAGCCTATGCTCCAGCTGGGCATGTGGGACCAGGGACACTAGCTGCAGTGGCGGCTCAGAGCAGCCCTCTCAGTGGAGGAGCGATCACTCATGGCTGTTTCAAAAGTACTTCCTCTCTAAGCGACCCCAGATGCACAGCCCCTCCCAGAGCAGGAAAGGGGAGCTAGGGCCCTCCTCAAACCTGGCCTGCTCCCTCCGGGCTCTAACCTGCCCCTGACCTGGAGAAGGGCAGGGCAGCTGCGCATACCAGCTTTCTAACTCAGCCAGGAGGCCTCGAGGGGGCAACTCGGCCTGGGGCCTGTAAAACACACAGGTGCACGCTGGCTAGTGCGAGGGGACGCCTGGGACTGGGGACCTGAGAGCCTGGCGCAGAGTCACACAGGCATCGGCCAGCCTCGCACCTGCGCAGACCCCCTCTCCACACACTGGCCTGGAATTCCGCACCCCAGGCAGGAGTCTCAGTCCGGCTTGCAAGTTTCCTTAATTTTAGCCCCATTTCAAGTGGACCGCCACGACGTTTTGTTGGGATTTGATTGATCCTGTGGTTTGTTCCTCTGGAGACCAAGCACAGGGCTCACCCCCTGACATTCCTGGGACTGAGAGCGGTCTGTGGGGACAGGCCGACCCTCTCTGGCTTCCTGGGAGCCCCAGCCCTGACATGCTCTCTGACACTGATGTGTAGAACAAGAGTGACCTCTAGTGGCCCATGGGGAAGCACAATGGAACCACGTCAGAACTAGCTGTTCGGGTTATGAGGAGCAAAGGGAACTGATACCCCCGCCAACTGCCCCCCATATACCCACTCAATCACACACACACTCAGACTCTTATTCATTCTCTTTTCTCTCCCTCTCCCCCAACCCCTTCCCCTTCTTTCCTTCCCTCTCCCCCTCTCCCTCATCATTTAACAATCCAGAAGTTGAGACCAGAGAGGACTGGTGACATATCTAGGCCTGCACATGTCATGCTCAGAGTGTGCACTAAAACTCCGGTCTCTGGCTTCCATTCCAGAGTCTTTTCCGCTACCCACATTCTTATATCCAGTCCTTTTATCACAAATCTGTGTTGTGAGCTGGTTGACAGGAGCATGCAGGATGAATAAGACAGAAACACGGTCTTCCTGTTTAGTAGAGAGACCAACAAGCATTCAGCAGTCCTAATACCATGTGATGAGTGCTGAGACCCAAGAAGTCCTGGCTAATATGGGAGCACTTTGGAGGGGCACTGACCTGAAGGACAAATAGGAGTTAGCCAGGAAGAGGAAGCTGGAAGCGGGGAGAGAGTATGGAGAAGGTTTTAGTCAGAGGGAACATGTACAAAAACACTGAGAATGAGAGATTGTGATTGGGGAAATTGCAGCACAAAAGAAAAGTTGGTGGTGGGTGGTGGGGAGCTGGAATGGGTAGGAGCTACAGTGAGCCTCTAAGGGGCTGCAGGAGTATGTAGAAGGCCTTGCCTATGGGATCTTGTAATGACGTTGGACAATGTTCTAAAATCAGCAGGGAGCCACTAGACAATTAGGTAGGTGAATGTCATGATCAGATTTCTATTTGTGTAAGATCACTCTGAATTTGACATTAAACTC
Organism: Myotis brandtii; assembly: GCF_000412655.1. NCBI lineage: Eukaryota > Metazoa > Chordata > Mammalia > Chiroptera > Vespertilionidae > Myotis > Myotis brandtii. Next base: position 1,861,229 of record NW_005371709.1, read on the forward strand.
TACCTCAGGCTAGCTGTTTTGCTGTGGGCCACCTGCCTGATAAATGTTCAAACCTAAAGAAAAGTTAGAATTCATCCAGTCCATCCTACAGGTTGAGAAACCCACCCTCAGAGAAGGTCAATGACTTTCTCAAAGTGGCTGAGGCAGAACTGACCTCTAAGTCCCTTCACCTCCCACCAAGGCCCCAAATATGCCAGCCTGAACCAGACACTACATCTCAAGGCTGCTCCCAATAATACACAGGCTTCCCTTGCCTGTGCCCCTACAAAAATCCACCTGGGGCCTGGCCAGAGTCCAGCAAATTACCTTCAAGATGGCCAGAGGGTATTCTCACCAGACTTGCTTCTGAGACCTCAGGATGGTCAAAAGTTTGCTTCAGTGTCCACTGCTAGCAAGGACAATGGGAAGCCATGACGAGCAGAGATTGTGGACAGGTGGCGCGGGAGGGGAAGGAGGGTGACCAAGCCAAGAGGCTCCCTTAGAGACGTGGAGAGCAGAGGACTTGACTCCACATTGAGACACTGAATCCCATTTCAAATAGCAAGCAAAATAAAGAAAACAACTTTAGGAATTGCAAAGTAACTCAGACTTTGTAAAAACAGATGGGGATAAAGCCCAGTTGTCCTAATATTTGGATAATTTAAATGGCCTGAACACCTAGGGATTTAAGAGAAATAGTTCAACATAGACTGGATCAGTTAGTGTTTGGTTTGAAAAGTCCTAGGCAGTAAGGAGGCCCCAGAATATGATGAAAATATGATAAGAAAGGTTTGTAAGAAAAGAAACATGATCCTGGTGAGTGCCATCTGGAATTGGAGAGAACAACATGAAATAGTAGAAAGAGGTGTCAGGAAGCCTATTAGCTATATGACCTTGTCCAGACTGCTTAACCTCTCTGACCTCATCTCAATAGTAAAGTTACAATAATAGTAATAGTGCTTGCCCTAAGTACTTCAGGGGGCTCTTTAGCAATCACAAGGAAGGGCAGACAGGACTATGGTGAAGGGCAATGCAGTCTTAGCCCTGCCACTCACTGGCTGTGTGACTTAGGAGAGTTTTAGACGGGGTAAGCTTTTACTTCCTCATCTGTACTGTAGGGACGCTAGCACCTGCCTCAGTTGGTAGTTGTAAGGACTAAATGCAACAGTCCAAGTAAATCATGGCGTAGTGCCTTTGACATAGTGCTCAGTAATCAGTGACTGTTATAATTAAGTTGATTATATTTACAAATTTGCAAATTGTTCAATGAATAAAAATGAAACATTGTAATATTTAGCATGATATGATGTCACTGGATAACAGAATTAAAAAAATGTTTTTAATGTAAGCAGGAAAAATAGAATGAAGGTGGTAAGCACATAGGCCATCTTTATAATGAAGGGACTTTGTAAATAAGGACATAGGAGGACTCAAGGCCTCACAAAATTAATTCATATTGGCTTAGCTAAGAGTTGGTCCTATAGATCTTTTTTTAAGGATGAAAAACACTAGTAATGAAACTTGTTTCAGGTTGGGATAGGATTATCTAGTGAGTGACTGAGAATCAGTGATAATTCAGGACTTATCTAGAGCAATTGGTATGTTAATGTAACAGTTTTCAACTGGTGTGCCACAACAGAGTGGTGTGAGGCAAGAAGTTTTAAAACATACAATTCCTGACTATTTAGTCAGGGACACTAACCTCTTTTCCCTTAGATTGTCAAATAAAAAAATGACAACAGCCAACACAAGAATAGCTATCCAGTGTGCATGAATCAAAATTATACCTATATTTTTTGTCAGATCGGCAAAAAAATATATTTTTTGGTGTGCAGCAAAATTTTATGTGTGCCATGAGATGAAAAAGGCTAAAAATCACTGTGTTAATTAAATCTGTAAAGACACTCAGGGGGCCTCCAGGGAGCCTCTTTAGAACTGGAGAAACTCAACCCAAGACGAGAAATAATGGAAAAAAAAAAAAAACCTCAAAAATCCATTCACTTGTTCAGAAAATATTTTGTTCCTACTCTGTGACATGCATCTTGTTAGGCACCAAGAATTTAAGGATAAAAGACATGGTCCCTTTCTGCAGCAAATTCACGGTCCAGTAAGAGAGCAAGTAAATCACTACAGTTCGGTGAGGTAGTTAGAGGTAAAGTTTGGGTACAAGAGAGCCCAGAGGTGGGGCTCCTAACTCAGGGGTTGGAGAAGGATCCCGAGAGAGAGCAACACCTGAGCAAGCCCTACAACTACCCAAGCAGTTAATCTAACAGAGAGCTCCTTTGCAGCAACCCAGAAGCTGAATTGCAAGTCATTTAGTAATTTGGTCATGCTGAAGCAAGGTTGTGGGCCTTGGGAGAGCAGGGGACTTCCTTGGTAATGTCAACATTATAGTCATTGTTCTGTTAGGAACGCTTGTTTGAAAAAAAGCACATGATGCCCTCATCCTCCAAAAAAAAATCATATTGGGAATTTTATTACAGTTTTAAATCATCTTGTGTCTTATTAATCCCAACAGTTTCTACTGGCATTCACATTTCAGAAATATATACTATACTTTTAAATGAACTCATGTATTTTAATCCCAAAAGTATCTGACATTTTCATTTAAGAAATACTATCTCATGTATGAGCAAGACTTACTAGTTTTTCATTGTAAAGCAATCTTTGTTCATGCATATATTGATGAAATCCTTACAATAACTGCCAGCTCATCCCCCCCGCCCCCCACGCACCCAGAGGTCTGTGATCCACAGTGAGTTAGCATTGCAGTGAGGATACCGGCATGCTCTGAGACTGGAGAGGTAGCTGGAGCTAGGCTTCAGTTTCCATATTCAAGTGAAGGGATGGGGAGTTCCTGGAGAGCTTGAAGCAGTGACAGCAACAGAGCATTACTAGGTCAGAGTGGCAAGTGCAGGAGGGTCTGAACTAAAAGAATAGCAGTAAATGGTGAGAAAGGAGCAGATGTGAAAAGTATTAAAAGGTTGAATTGCTTGGACGTAGGGGCCCTACAGACAGGAACTGGGGAAGAAATATCAGATGGCTCCCAGCTTTCTGGCTTAGCTAATTGGACAAATAGTGGTACCAACACCAAGATTAAAAGGCAGAGAAAAGGACAGGGTTCGAGTAGAAGATATTTACTTTAGACATAGCGACTTTGAAGTTCCTGTGGGACAGTTAAGTGGAGATATGTAAGTTGGAAGGATCTAGGCTAGAGATGCAGGCTTGGGAAGCATGGACATATGGATAATAATCAAAGTGCTGGGTGTGGGTGATAGCACTCAGGGGGAGTACATAGTATGGAAAAAAAAGCGGTCCAAGACAAAGACCGGAAACCCCAACATCTGAGAAGCAGGTAGAAGAGAAAAGTCCCCCTGGAAAAGAAACAAAGGGGGAAACCCAAGAGAGAGGCAGAGACAGAATGAACATGGGAGCCAAGGGAAGAGAGGCTTTAAGCAGGGAGCCATGAAACTAGTCAGTGCCACCGAGCACTCAAGTGTTAGGATCAAAAAGTTTATCTACTCATAACGGCAATGGAAAGATTAACAAAAACACCATCCCCTACTTATATGGCTCATTATACTTGCAAAGGACTTTCATATTTTTATTTCATTGCACTACAGCCTATGTAGCATTCTTACAGATGCAGAAAGTGCAGGAAGTGAGGTTAAGAGATTTGCCATAGCATCTTGCATGTCAGTAGTCGGGCTCCTGAATTTAGAGATAGTCCAGATCTTGACCATGCTCCCTGATTCCACCCACTCCGAGTTAGCTTTCTAACCAACCAATAAGGAAATCAGAATGGGGCCTTTTCCAGAATAACTACTCGTTATTATTATAGAAATTTAAAGGCTTGCCTATCATACTTGGTTTTGTGTTGCCTAGAAGCCAAAGATGTCAGTACTCTGGGGTCACCTGAATCTAAAAGGGCAATAGCTAATTCCTCAAGGGGAGAGCTTGCACCTAATTCTGTGTATAAGAGGGACATTGAAGGTTTTCAAGTAGAGGAGCGATATACATTTGAGTATGCTTTGGAAAGATTAATTAGTATTAGTGAACTTGTGTTTGACAGTGCACACCACCTGAAACAAAATAATAAAAATACACTGTTAAGACCTGTCTGGGTTTTTGTTTTGCTTTGTTTTATTTGCAACAGAAATACCTCTCTTCACCCTGCCTCCCACACCAGTGAGTAGACTGTCTTCACCAGAGAGAACCACTCAAATTTGGAGCAAAAGCTCCTTGCATATTTGACAAGGTCAACTCCTATCTTCAGGCCTCAATGTTCCCACCCCCACACCTTTCAGGGGCAGGCCTGGCTCTATATAAGAGTCTCCTCCCCACTCATTCATTCCTTAGCCATCCCAACCAGAAAAGGGAGGCTGTACCCTCTGGCCTGTCAGAGCTGGACTGGGCCCAAACTTACTCATGCAGGGCCAGCCTGGAGCTGCCTCTCTGACTCACTCTCCTCCATGGGGAGCAATTCACAACACACTTATCTCAGGAATTCACTGCTCCATTGGGCAAGGGTCTGATTATCTCTCTCTAAACCTGTCTATCATTCACAGCACAGAAGGAACACTAAACAAAGACCTTTGTATCAATTTCTAACACTTTATTCTTTTTACTGCTCAGATTATATCACTGCAATGTTATCACAGTGAAGGTTAGACAAGGCCCAGAAGCAGTCATCACTAAGCAATGTTGGTTTTCTGAGGGTAACTCACAGCCTTATTTTCAGCTCATGCCCTGGTTCTGGCCTTTTCTACTGACCCATAAAGCTGAGCTTCATTCTGGGCATGTGACTGTACAAGTTGCTCCCCAGTCAGGAACAGCTGGGAAGTTGTCTGGATTTTGTACTGCGGGCCAAGGATGGGTGATCTGTTCCCCTTTCCTCTAAGTGCACTACACATGTGGCCCCCTCTCAGCATGAAGATGGCTGCTGCACAGGAAGAATAAAGACAGGCAAGATAGGTGAATTGCAATCACAAATGCCTACTTTTGTCACCGTATACTTCATTGTATTGCTAAAAATGAAAACATCTGTTAAATGTTAGATATGAAAACTCATTTTTAAATTAGAAAAAGGGGAATTGTTAGCTATGTCTCTCCCCTTCTTCAGAACCCTATACAAGTAATATGATGTCAGTTCTCTAAGCTATCAAATTAATGAAAAATTCTAGTTAAATAGAAGATTTCTGAAATCATTTTAAGCCTGTGCATCAGTCCACAGGTCTAACTAAAGTGCTATTATGATTTTTAAAAATATAAGCATGAGCCCTGGCCAGTGTGGCTCAGTTGGCTGAACATCATCTTGTGCACCGAAAGGTTGACGGTTCAATTCCTGGTCAGGACACATATTTCAGGTTCGATCCCTGGTAGATGTTTCTCACATTGGTGTTTCTCTCTCTCTCTCTCTCTCTCTCTCTCTCTCTATATA
>NW_005371709.1:1866671-1876103 GCF_000412655.1 Myotis brandtii
GATAGATAGATAGAGATAGATAGAGATAGAGATAGATATATAGATATAGATATAGATACAGATATATTTGATTGATAGAAAGATACTTTTCAACTTCTGCATCTCAGAGACTTGTCACTTGTCTAAATCAGCAGTCACCAAACGGTGGTCCGCGAACCACTGGTGGTCCCTGAGGTCCAAAAAGTTGGCGACCACTGGTCTAAATCGCTGGTCTAAATGATGTGTCTGTGGAACTACTAGTTATCTTGTATTCAAATCCTGGCACCCAGACCTACAAGTTGTATGATCTTGGGCAAGTCACTTAACCACTGCAGGTAGAAAGGGAATAATGACAGTTTCTTTCTCAGAGTGTTGCTGAGATGTTTGAATGTGTTAATAAAATAAAGCGGCTAGGTGAAAGCCTGGGCACAGCAAGTGTCAGTAAGTGATAGCTGTGCATGTATCAGACAGACAGGCAGCAGTCTGGGGCTGCCCAGGCTTCGTGGCGATGGCCCCCTTATAATGCATTATTGAGTTCCGTGCTGTTTCTCTTCTCCACAGGTCAGTGCAGCTGAACGGGCAGCCCTTAGTGATGGTGGACGATGGGACCCTCCCAGAGTTGAAGCCCCGCCCCCTACGGGCTGGCCGGACATTGGTCATCCCTCCAGTTACCATGGGCTTTTATGTGGTAAAGAATGTCAACGCTTTGGCCTGCCGCTACCGATAAGCCACCCTCACATTCATGAAATGCCAGCAGGCCTACTGGACTGCTTTCCACCTTTCCGCCCCAATAGTATCCTTACTTTTCAGACATCTTCTTAGCAACAAACCAGTCTCTGCTGCCCCATCCTGCTGGAATCGACATAGACTTGCTCTCTCAAGGTAGCACGAGCTTAGCCTAGGTAGGTCACATCCACCCCAAAGGAAAATGTGGACATCACGTGTACCTTTATCAGGTTGAAGTTGTGTGTGTAGAGCTGTTTGTATCCTTGTATGTGTACCATGAAACCCAGCTGAAGCACACTCCCCTGACAAATGAAATAACTGCCCAGATCCTGGTCACATCGCAGTGTTACTATAGGCCTTAGCCTGCGGCTGCTGCCCTCAGAAGATGAGCAAGGACCAAAGCCTGGTGGGCCTTGAGAGCCCCATCCTCTTCCAAAGTCTCAGCACAAAGAGAAAGCACGCCGCACCACCAGCACACTCCTTTTCTTGCCTGCTCCCTGCTGTTGCACTGGGTTTCCTATGAGCTCTCTTCCCAGAGGGGAGCAAGTGGGTGAGTCAGCCCTGGCTGATGGGTGAGCTCTTTGTGTCATTTCCCGGCTGATGTATGAGTGTGTGCATCTGGGTTTCTGACAGTGGCATCAATCACTGGCTATTCCTCTGGGAAGCCAGTGCTTCAAAAGTAAAATTGCGATCATACTCCAGATTTTATAAGAAGGCTCTATTCCTCTGTGAATCCAGATTCCCCCAGGGTTGGAATGGGAGTCGGGTAACAATATACATTGAGTGGAGAGCAATGTAGTAGGCACCACAAAAAGCAATCATCATCCGTCATGCGGCTGTGAGGGAGAGTTTCGGTACAAAGAGAAAGTGCACCACACCATCGCCACACATGTCCACACACACACACACACACACACACACACACACCACCACCACACCACCACCACACATGTCCACACACACACACACACACACACACACCCCACCACCACACCACCACCACACATGTCCACACACACACACACACACCCCACCACCACACATGTCCACACACACAAACACCACACCACCACCACACATGTCTACACACACACACACACACACACACACATACACACACAGTTCACCACCACTACCGCCACACATGTCCACACACACATACACACATACCCCAAACCACCACCACCACACATGTACACCCTCACACACACACCAAACCACCACCACACATGTACACCCTCACACACACATATCAAACCACCACCACACATGTACACCCTCACACATACACACATAAAACCACCACCACACATGTACACACACACACCGAACTATCACCACACATGTACACACACAACAATAAATGAACAATTAGACTTGCCTCAAATTCTAAAGAATATTTACTAAGGATAAGCCCTTAATGGTTTGGTTGACCAAAACCATTAAAAATAAAAAAGAGGTGTAAACCAAAGGTTCTCGCCTTAAGATACCACTGAATCTAATCTTCCTGCCTCTTCACTAGTAGCTGTGTGCCTCTCAGTGCATTCACTAGGCAGAAATTCAATCTGGTCACTAAACACGACCAGGTCCCTCTTGTCCCAGACCAACTCCTCCGAGCAGTGAACACAGCTTTCGGTTAGCCATTCTGGGGAAGGCAGGATCTGGAGCAGGACTGAAGGGGAAACTGGGATGGTTGGTGGGAAGCTCCCAGGTGGACAGGAGCAAGTGGAGTGAGTTGAAGTTCATCATGAGGACCTTCTGTCTGGGCTGTGGGGTCCTTGCAAACAATCCGTGGCTGAAATTCCTTCCTTTTCTGTGGATGTGATTTTCTATCTCAGGATAAATGACATGAATGATGCTCTTTTAAAAGGAGGAGAATTTGTCAATGTCACAGGGTTCCAACTAGGGGAGTGAACTGTGAAAGGCTGGGAATGGAGGGGAGAAGCAGGGTCGCTGAGGCCAGAGGCCAGGGAAACTGCCCAAGATGCCAAGGCGTTAAATAAGGACGAGGGCCAAGTCTGCAGAGTGAGCGGCAGGTGAGAGACAGGAGGGGGATGAACCGGGAGAGGGCGTGGAGGGTTCTCAGCTTGAAGAACTGGGAGTTGGGAGAGGGAAGCTGACAGGCTCATTTCTGTGTAAGGAAGAGAGCGGGTGTGGTTTTGACAGGCTTATTAGGTACAGAAGGAACAGCACACAGGAGGTGCAGCAAGAGGGAAGACGGGAATGAGCTGGGCCCAGTCAGCGGGTAGCTCAGCCTAGAAGCAGCTGGGGAGAGGGAGGCTGGACCCTGACATGCAGCCTTGGGGTAACTCAGAGGGTCCCTCTTCTCTGGAAACAGGCACCTCCCCCTGAAGCTTCAGCTCTGAGAGGATGGAGAGAGAAAGGAGGGGAAAGAAGTGACAGACAGCCCCAAGTGAGGAAGAGAGCGAAAAGGAGAAATGAGAGACCAAACGTTGTTTCCCCAAAAGGGGGTGCAGGCGGAGCGGCAGGGCCCCTGGTAACAACCAGAGCTACCTGAGGTCCCTGCAGGCAGGCCCTGGGCTAGGTTGCTTTACAGACACAGTAGCCCCTGTTTTTCCTGTAATTCATGCAAAGGGTCCAGAGCGTTCCCAGATCACCCAGGGCAATGGTTTGCTGAGCTCAGAATAATCAAGAGCTTCTTCATTTAACCACCAAGCTCAGTGGCTGCCCAGTTCACAGACTCACCCCTTCACCTCTTCTAGGTTCTGTTAATTCAGCCCAGCCAGGACCCCCAAAGCTCCACTGAGTGCACTTTCTGTAAGTGCCGATTCTTCACTCAGCCTCTACATGTGGGGAATATAGGCAGTTCCTGCTTCTTCTGTCTTCCTCTGTGTATTTAACGTGGCTCCTAAGAGGTTTTGCTTTTTCTAGTTAATTAAAAGAGAGAGAGGATCACTGAGATTTATTTCTGGAGTCCTGCAATTCTAACTTTGCAACTGAATCACAGAAGAAGTATTTGCATTGTTCAAAGAAAACCAAGAAACTCAATATAAAATCACATCCCATAGAGATTTTAAAACACCGCATCTATCCTGGATTTTTCATTTGTGTCGGGGTGATGACTCAATCAGGGGGGATGCCTCCTTCGAATGGATTCCCCTATCACACTTCCCACAAAAGAGCCTGGGGCAGAATTCAGCACCACCATCCACATCACAGAGCAGCTTGCCAGGCTGGGCCCGGGATAAAAGAGCTCACCCACAGCCTCCCCGATCAGATATTTCCTCCTAAAACAAGACATGGCTGAGATAACCTAAGACTTAAGAACCATTTATTTTAAACCAAAAGATGGGCTTCCAAAGTGCTTATTTGAATGCCTGATAATGGGTAATGAAAACTCTGTCTTGTGGAGATGATTTTATGCTCCTTCTGCCTCTAGGAATGATTTTCTTTCTCCTTTCTTATCGCAAAGGCTCAGAACAAATTCTCATTGTTATTTGGAGAGAGTGTCCCAGTTCCTCTAGTGCCCTGAAAACACTGCAGCTGCGGGATGTTGGCATTATCGCCAAATGGAGAAAAGCCTGAAAATACCAGGCGAGGCAACAGGCCTAGGACTCCCAGATCATCATTCCCAAGGCCCACTTTCCCTCTGCAGCCCCAGCCTCTCCCCGGGCAGGTGGGCCAAGCCCTGCAGCTCTGGCAGGTCAGAGGTTGGTGGTGGAATCTGCCTGAGAAGCCCTTCCAGCTCTGCAGCCTCCTGGGGTTTATTTCTGAAAACAAAAGGGCAGTGTTTAATCTCTGCAGAAGCGAAGGCCAACCAGGTGGATAAAAATGTTAGAACAGGGGAGGACTTTAAACATTTGAAATATCAATAGAGCAACCAAAAATAATAGAGATATGGCTTGGAAAAGGCAAGGGAAGAAAGGGCATAAACATTTATGGAGAATGGCTTCCTCTACTTCCCCTTCTTCCCAACCTCACACCACTGCCCCAGCCTGGACACTGCCAATTGCTCACTTGTACTTACTCACTCTCCAGTCCCACAGCCTCACCTCTGCCAGCCACTCTGTCCTCAACCCAGAGCCCAGGGAAATCTGCTGTACTGAGAGGGAATTCAGTTTTGTTTGTAGAAATGTTTGCCATCTTTTCATAAGATGAGCCAGAATTAAAAATAAGATAGTAAGGGTTCTCAAAGAGAAGCAGTCATTATAAGGCCCAAACAACTAGAACATTACAATCACTCCCTCTCAGTTCCACTAACAGGAACACAAAGGCTCCTGTACTGCCTTTCTATCCCAGTCCTGGGCAGTGAGTACTTGGGGAGGACCAGAGAAGTAATCCATCCAAGGCCATCTGGATAAGCAGAGGGCAGGACTGGGACTTGAACCCAGATCTGTTGGATTCCAAAGCCTACTCTCATTGCATTGTACTTCCTTTCTCGCTTATTGGACTAGTTATGGCCAACTTTTTCTCATCTCTATTATCCCCACAGCTAGCTTTCTTAACACCCTGTGTGTGTCTACAGACAACTCTAGTAGTGGCTTCAGCCAGGACAGTTGATCTCGGGTTTGGGGTAGCCAGCTAACAACTCGGATGAGTAGTGAATTGGGCTACGACCAGCCTTGGCTATAGAATTTTGAATCCAGGCTCAACTTGGCCCACCAGTGGCCCTCCTAGTCTGCTCCCCTCTGTGTGTTTTTTTCTGTAGAATAATTTAAACGGCCACTCCCACCACCACTACCCACCACAGGTGATGAGTCTTGATATTCTAAGTCTTGAAGGTAAGTGGCAGAGCCAGTTAGCACCCATGCATGCTGCCTCTGCTAGCCCTGCTCCTCCTCCCTCCACCACCCAGAGGCTTGGAAGTTTCTCTTCACCTTCCCAAACTAAATAAAAAGTCCACTAATCATTGTCCTATGGGTAGTATTCATAAATATCACTCCAAAACAAGAAAGCCAAAACACCAAAAGAGAGCAAATCAAACACTTGGGCACCCACTTCCTTCCAAACACCAGAGCAGCCCCTGGGAGCTCTGGGAGCATTTGGGAGGCGCTGACAAGTCCCAAATGACCAGCTCGTGAATAAATCCCACTGTCTCATGCACCCAGCAGAGACATCACTAACATTACTCTTCTAATTATTACTCATAAAAATCTTCTAGGATTCTTAAGTTGTAAATGTTATGTAATAAATTATATTTTTGGGAGAAGCAAAAAGAAACCTTAGTTCTATTGATCTGGAAGTTGGCAAAATGAGTGCAGGAACACCTCCCAGGGAAAGTTTCTTCTCTGTGCAGGGGATTTAAACAGGTGTTAATACTTCCTTCCAGAAAACAGAATATATTAAGGTTTATATGAACCTGATGATTGCAGAGGCTTGGGTTCATGAGGTAGTTTATATATTGAGGTAATGTTTTGTAAGTAATAAAATGTGAATACTCTAACTTTCTGTTCTCAGGGTGTTCTGTGGGGAAAGGGAGGTCACTGTTGTCCTTGACCTTAAGACTGATTGCCTGATGAACTAACACATGCTGGGAACCTTTGATTTCATGGTGTGCTGCCCTACCCTTCCCCCCTCTCCCCCACAAGCTTGCTTCAAGTACTCTAAATGGAAATTAAATTTTATTATTCAAGTTAGATGTCATTGTCTCTCATAAATTAACTAATAGCTGTAATAACAGGTAAGCCTCAGACTCTCAATGGCTTAACACAATTGAAGTTTATTTCTTGCTCATAGGTCATGTAAAATTCAGTTGGTGGTAATGGGACTAAGGTGGGCAGCGGTTCTGTTCCATGTAGTCCTTTAGGGATCCAGACTGCTGTGAGTTCTCTGCCATCTTCAGCACTTAGCCTCTAAGATTGCTATGGGCGTCTCCAAGATAGACCATCTCCTAGGCCATCAGTAAATGTAAAAGGATTCAAGTCATACAAAGCATATTCTCTGAGCAGATGGACTTGAAATAGAAATCTATAGATATCCTGAAAACCTCCAAATATTTGGAAATTAATAATACATTTCTAAATAACCCATGGGTCAAAAAAATAAAAAAATATATAAAGTATTTTAAACTAATTAAAAATTAAAATATAACATATCAAAAATTGTAGGTGCTGATAAAGCAGAACCTTGAGAGAATTTTATAGCAGTAAACTTCACTGTTAGAAAAGACAAAAGATCTCAAATCAGGTCAGTTTCTAGCTTAATAAATTATTTAAAAAGAAAAGCAAATTAAATCCAAAGTAAACACAAGAAAGGAAATAGTAAATATCAGTACAGAAATTAGGGAAATGAGAACCAATGAAAATTGATGAAACCAAAAGCTATTGAGAAAAATCAATAAAATCCTTAATGTGACCTGAATCCTTACAAATTTAATGAACAGAATAGACACTCCAGAAATAGATTCATGCATATATGGACAACTGATTTGAGATAAATGTGTCAAAGTAATTCAGTGGAGAAAGAATATTTTTTCAACAAATGGAACTAGAAAAAATGGATATTTATATGCAAAACAATGAACCCTTCTCTCATACCATCTACAAAAATCAACTTGAAATGGATGATAGACATAAAGGTAAAACCTAAAATTATAAAACTTCTAGAAGAAAATACAGGAGAAACTCTTTGTGACCCTAGCTTAGGCAACGATTTTTTTAGACAGTACACACAAAAAAGCACAAAGATTTCTATTCTTTGAAAGTCCCTGTGAAGAAAGTGAAAAAACAAAGCCACAGACTGCAAAAAAAAGTGCAAAATAGACATCTGTTAAAGGATTTGTATCCAAATATATAAAGAAATCATATAAATAATAAGAAGCAAGACAATCCAATTTTAAAAATGAGCAAATGATTTGAATACTTTACCAGAGAAGAGATATAGATGGCATACAAGCACATGAAAAGAAGTTCAGCATCATTTGTCATTAGGAAAATGGAAATTAAAACCACAATGAGATACATAGATAGAAACTACATACCTACTAGAATGGCAAAAGTTAGAAAAAGGCAATATCAAATGCTAAGGAGACTACAAAGCAACTAAAACTCTCAATATTGTAGAGGGAATATAAAATGGTGCATGCACTTTGGAAAACAGTTCAATGGTTTAATATAAACTTAAACATACACTTTACATACAGTCCCGCCATCCCACTCCTAGGTGTTTATCCAAATGAAATAAAAACTTACGTTGACACAAAAACCTGCACATAATTACAAATAGATAAATTGGATTACATAAAAATTGAAAACATTTGTGCTACAAGTGATAAGTAAAAAGACAAAACACATAATGGTTCACAGATCTAGAACAAATACTCCAAAAATTTATATGGAACCAAAAAAGACCCCAAATAGCTGCAGCAATCTTGAGAAAGAAGAACAAAGTTGGAGGGATCATAATACCAGGTATCAAGTTATACTACAAAACCACTGTAATCAAAACAGCCTGGTACTGGCACGGGAACAGGAATATAGATCAATAAAATAGAACAGAGACCCCATAAATCGACCCAGGCCATTACGCTCAATATTTGACAAAGGAGGCAAGAGCATACAATGGTATCAAGACAATCTCTTTAATAAATGATTGGGAAAATTGGACAGACACATGCAAAAAAATGAAATTAGACCGTCAACTTATACCATATACAAGAATAAATTCAAAATGGATAAAAGACTTAAATGTAAGTTGTGAAACCATAAAAATCCTAGAAGAAATCTAGGCAGCAAAATCTCAAACATCTCTCATAGCAATATCTGTGTGGATACATCTCCTAGGACAAAGGAAACTAAGGAGAAAATAAACAAATGGGGCTACATTAAAATAAAAGCGTCTGCAAAGCAAAAGAAACCATCAACAAAATGAAAAAGGAGAACATATTTGGCAATGGTACATCTGATAAAGGGTTAATATCCAAAATATATAAGGAACACATACAACTTAACAAAAGGATGACAAACAATCCAATTAAAAAATAGACAAAGGACTAAATAGACACTTTTCCAAAGTGGACATACAGATGGCCAAGAGACATATGAAAAAATGCTCAAAGTCACTGATCATCAGAGAGATGCAAATTGAAACAACAATGAGGTAGCACCTCACATCTGTCAGACTGGCTACCGTCAACAAATCAACAAATGACAAGTGCTGGCGAGGATGTGGAGAAAAGGGAATCCTAGTACATGGTGGGTGGGAATGCAGACGGGTGCACCCATTATGGAAAACAATATGGACTTTCCTAAAAAAATTAAATATGGAACTGCCATTTGACTTTGATCCCACTTCTAGGATATCCTAAGAAACTTCAAAATACCAATCAGAAAGAATTCATGCATCCCTGTGCTCATAGCAGCACAATTTACAATAGCTAAAATCTGGAAACAGCCCAAGTGCCCATCAGTAGATGAGTGGATAAAAAAGCTGTGGTACATGTATACCATGGAATACTATGCAGCTATAAAAAAGAAGGATCTCTTACCCTTTGAGACAGCATGGAGAGACCTGGAGAGTATTATGCTAAGCAAAATAAGCCAGTCAGAGAAAGACAAGTATCACATGATTTCACTCATATGTGGAATCTAATGAACAAAATAAACTGATGAACAAAATAGATCCAGAGACGTAGAAGCATGGAACAGACTGAAGAATTTCAGAGGGAAGGTGGGGGAGGGTGAGTGGGTGTGAAGCGATCAACCAGAGAACTTGTATGCATATATTCATAGCCCATGGACAGAGACAATAGGGTGGTGAAGGCCTGGG